>NC_135616.1:32436818-32739848 GCF_053574225.1 Canis aureus
CTTAAACTCAACACCAAAGAAACAAACAATCCAATCATGAAATGGGCAAAAGACATGAACAGAAATCTCACAGAAGAAGACATAGACATGGCCAACACGCACATGAGAAAATGCTCTGCATCACTTGCCATTAGGGAAATACCAATCAAAACCACAATGAGATACCACCTCACACCAGTGAGAATGGGGAAAATTAACAAGGCAGGAAACCACAAATGTTGGAGAGGATGCGGAGAAAAGGGAACCCTCTCACACTTTTGGTGGGAATGTGAACTGGTGCAGCCACTCTGGAAAACTGTGTGGAGGTTCCTCAAAGAGTTAAAAATAGACCTGCCCTATGACCCAGCAATTGCACTGCTGGGGATTTACCCCAAAGATACAGATGCAGTGAAACGCCGGGACACCTGCACCCCGATGTTTATAGCAGCAATGGCCACAATAGCCAAACTGTGGAAGGAGCCTCGGTGTCCATGGAAAGATGAATGGATAAAGAAGATGTGGTTTATGTATACAATGGAATATTACTCAGCCATTAGAGACGACAAATACCCACCATTTGCTTCAACGTGGATGGAACTGGAGGGTATTATGCTGAGTGAAGTAAGTCAATCGGAGAAGGACAAACATTATATGGTCTCATTCACTTGGGGAATATAAAAGATAGTGAAAGGGAATAAAGGGGAAAGGAGAGAAAATGAGTGGGAAATATCAGAGAGGGTGACAGAACATGAGAGACTCCTAACTCTGGGAAATGAACAAGGGGCGGTGGGAAGGGAGGTGGGCAGGGGGTGGGGGTGACTGGGTGACAGGCACTGGTGGGGGCACTTGATGAGATGAGCACTGGGTTTTATGCTATATGTTGGCAAATTGAACTCCAATAAAAAAAAAAAAAGAAAGTGATTTCACTTGATTTGGATATATACTCAGAAGTGGAATTGCTGGATTGTGTTATTAGTTCTAGTTCTAGTTTTAATTTTTTGAGGAATGTCCTTACTGTTTTCCGTGGTAGCTGCATCAATTTACATTCTCAGCACAAGGGTTTCTGTGTGCACAAGAGTTTCCTTTTCTCCACATCCCTGCCAGGACTGTCTCTTGTCTTTTGGATAACAGCCTTTGTAACAGCTGTGAGGAGATATCTCATTGTGACTTTGATTTACATTTCCCTGATGATGAGTGATGTTGAGCATCTTTTCATGTGTCCATTGGCCATCTGGAGATCTTTGGGAAAATGTCTGTTCAGGTCTTTTTTCCTCTGTAAAATGAGAGTATTTGTTGTTTTGCTATTATATGAGTTCTCAATATGTTTTACCTATTAATGCCTTAATTAAATTAATTTCCATCTGTATTATTTACCTAACATAATAATTAATAAATTTAGCCATTAAATATTTCATTAATTAGTTTTATTAATCAGATATGTGATTTGCAAGTATTTCTCCCACTTTGTAGGTTGCCTTTTTAATTTTTTGATCATTTCTTTTTCTTGAAGGTTTTCAGTTTATTTTATGTAGCCCCACTTATTTATTTTTGCTTGTGTTGCTTACACTTTGGGTCCAATCCAAAAAAATCAGTGCCAAGACCAATGTAAAGGAGTTTTTTCCCTATATTTTCTTCTAGGAGTTTTATGGCTTCAGGTTTTACATTTAATCTTTAATCCATTCTAATTTTTATGAGTGATACAGATGGGGGTCCAGTTTCATTCTTTTGCATGCGAATATCCAGTTTCCCCAGCATCATTTACTGTACAGATTGCCTTTTCTCCATTGAGTATTCTTGACTCTCTTGTCAAATATTTGTTGAGCATATATGCATCGGTTTATTTCTGGGCTCCTGATTTTGTTCCATTGGTTTATGTGTTTTTATGCCAGTACCATGGTATTTTAATTATCATAGTTTTGTACTATAGTTTGAAGTCAGGAAGTGTGATGCCACCAGTTACATTCTTCCTCAAGATTTCTTTAGCTATTGATCTTTTGTGGCTCGATATGAATTTTAGGATTTTTTTTTCTATTCCTGAGAAAAATGTTGTTGGATTTTTGATAGGGATGACACTGAATCTGTAGATGGCTTTGGATAGCATGGGTAGTTTAAATATGAACTCTTCTAATTCTTGAAAACAGGTTGTCTATTTATTTGTGTCTTCTTCAAGTTTTCTTTTAAAAGAATTATTTAAGAGAGAGAGTGAGAGAGAGAGAGCACAAGTTGGGGGTGGGTGGCAGTGGGAGAAGGGAGAAGGGATCCCAATACAGGACTTGATCCCAGGACCCTGGGACGATGACCTGAGCTGAAGGCAGACTGAGCTTAATTGCCTGAGCCCTCAGGTGCCCTTCTTCAATTTTTCTTATGAATGTTTTATAGTTCTCAGTATACAGATCTTTTACTTCTTTGGTTAAATTTATTTTTAAGTATTTTGTTGTTTTTGATGCTATTGTAAATTATATTGTTTTATTTCTTTTTCAGATAATTTGTTATTAGTATTTAGAAATACAACTGATTTCTGTATGCTGAATTTGTATCTTGCAGCTTCACTGAATTTGCCTATTAGCTCTAACGGTTTTTTGGTGGAGACTTTAGGATTCTTTATATATAAGATCATGTCATCTGTAAACAGAGACAGTTTTGCTTCTTTCTTTCTACTTCAGAACTTTTTAATTTATTTTTCTTGTTCGATGCTCTGGCTAGGAGGTTACCTGGTTACCCCAGTAAGTAATTGACAGTGCTGTTGGTCCATTTCAAGGTTGTGATGATGAAATGAAATGAAGAGAGTTGGGTAATTTCTCTTTCCTACAATCTTCAGTTGCAAGCATGGAAAAGCCAAGTTATTGGAGGTATCCAGAGCTTGGGTTTGGCCCCAGAAATGTGAAGAAAATACAGCAGAGAAAGAGAATTCAGGGCTTTTTTAGAGAATTCTTGCATTGATGAAGCATGTCACCCATTCTCCTCAAAAAAGGATGTGAAAATGGGAGAGGGAGTAGATTGTGAAAGTGGTGGAGTCAGTGCATTCATTGGAGGTCTCTAGGAGATTGAAAATGTAGTGGGCATGAGTGATCAGGTAAGATAGAAAGGTAGGTGGTGATAGTCACCAAGTGGAACAGTTGAAGCTGAAATTTTGTAGATAATGGAATTTCTGATGTTGACATGGTATATGCAGAATGAGGCAGTGTGAATGTATAGCTGAGAAAGAGTTGAGAAAAAAGGTAAAATGTATTTAGTTGAGAGGCCTGGGCATTGTATGGACTGTCTGTGTGCATATAAAGGAGGGTGAAAATGGTGGTCTTCTAAACTACTTATGGCTGTAGTGGGCCCGTTCTCTCAAAATCTTCTTTATGGTGACACCTCAGTGTGACTTGAATGGAGAGCAAGTTGCGACATCTGTCTAAAGAGAAATCTTGAAGGTTTTCTTCGTGGGACAGTTTTATTAATCCATATTTAAGAAAGGACACTTTGTTGTTCTTTCATCCTCTTTAGTTCTGTATTATTCCAATTTATTCATTTATTTCTTTGACAAATTCTTAGTCCTTGCATACTTTGTATCAGGAATGTGCTGGCACTGCAAGGTCTGGTGCACAAGCTATAGTTCTGGCCCTCACAGAGCTCCAGCTATAACAAACTGTAGAGTAGTAATATACACTATATGGTGACTTAATATATATCATATGCACAATTCTCTTGTGTTTGTTAAGTTTGTGGGTTGTACATCAACAAATGCTTTATGACTCACCATTAGGAACTGAAGGTAAGGTTAAATTTTTCTGTAGTGTTGACATCACCACACCTGCCCAGATTCATTATATGTATTAATTTTGTAGTTCTTTTTCTTATCATTGGTTAGATTTGTTTGACTTCTTTGCCTTCCAGACTTTAACATTTTCCTGGAAGATAATGAACCAAGAATGTCTTGGAGTGAAAACTCTTGGTAGCTTTGTTTTAGGATATGTGTCATTGAAGTCTTCAGGATTGAAGGATTTCTGAAATCTGGGGTCAGGAGATTGTTGCTTGAAGCCTACGTTCCCTGAATCCAAATCAAGGCCCTTGAGCAAATTCCCAAACTCTCCTCTGGGGGGATGCAGGCTGCTTAGAAGAGACACAGGTTCTTTCTGTGTGGCATGTGGGACAATCTGAAGGCTACCTCTGATGATCAAGCATTCCTTCTTCTTTTTCAAACATTGTTAATTTTACTACCCTCGGTAGTTCAGATGTTCAACTAGGGTAGTCGGCCCTCTTCAACATTTCAGCCCAATCACAAAGCAGTTCTGCTTAAGGTCTCAGCCACGGCATTTTCTTGGCACATACAGAATTGAGCTTAGCAAGGAAATGCCAACTTGTTCTTTATTCACCTTCTCTAATGACCTCATTTTGCAACCGTGCTCCTACCCATTCTTGTGAAAAAGAAAAGAGCTGTAAATGTGGTTTGCATACATGGTACTCCTGTTCCTACATCCTAATTTCCCTTTGGACTTCAGAATAAAAGTTCATATGTGCTTTGTTGGGGATCTGATGATAGAAAGGACAGCCTGCTCACCCTCCCCATTCTCACAGTCTTCCTAAAGTTACCCGACATGGAATTCCCACTTCTACATGTTTCTGCTTAGTTGAGAATACTTAGCAGTGAACTAAAAATGAACGTTGCCGTTGAAATGTATCATGTTATGAAAGCATTTCCATATAGATTTTTATATATAGCAATTGTGGGATTTTACATTTTTAAAAATCACAAGTACCTTGGCTCTTGAGAATAATGCAAATACCAGGGCAAACAGTTTTGCTCATGTTGCTTATAACTATGAATCTTCAACTTTACACGTGAATGGAGGTTTCCACCATTTTCCATGGAATGCAGGGTAGAATGTTCATTGTTTTGGGAAATATATAAAAAGTACAACTTTCTTTTTATAAGATTTGATAAGATGGCAATAATTGGAAACAGCAAAAAAAAATGAATCTTTATAACTCATAATGGCAATGCCTAAAATCATAAAATGCTTAGAAATCAGATTTTAAACTCCTTATTTTATGGAAGCACCTGAGGCCTGAGAAGGTAAGTGCTCTGAGTCACAGGTGAATGCATGCGGGGCTAAGACTGGAGGTTGATTTCCTAGCTCCCAAACTAGCTCCTCTTTCCTGTGGTGAAGTACCTGTATGACCTTCCGTATGCTGGTTGGTTCAGTGAAGATGGATGAGATCCCATTTTCTCATCTATCAAAGGTAGGCATTGAATTAAAACTCTAGGATTCACCTGGCTAGAAAACAAAATGATCCTGGTCTCTGAGTTTAGATAAGAAGGAATGTGAATGGCCGGAGAAGAAGGTGCTAAATGGGGCTTTTGACACCATCGCAAATTTCAGTTGTTTTTTTCTTTGAAATAATAATACAAAAGTGCTTTACATTTTTGTATCATTCTGTGTAGTTCTTTCAGTTATGCATCCCCAGCAAGAGAGGTGGCTGTGTGACTCCTGCCTGCCCCAATCACAATACTCATGTGTCGTGTTATATCCAAATGGGATTTTAGGTGCTGTCACTGGGAGAGACAGTTAAGAAGTCTTTGCTGTGGGGTTACCAGCTGGGATGACGTAAGCCTGGAGCTCCCTGTGGGTCTGTAGCCCCAACCCCGACCCTAGCTCCCAACCCCCTAATATAAAGGAAATTTGACAGAAGAGAGAAAGGGCCGTTGAGGACAGGGAAGGGGCAGGGGCACTCATTTGAATCCTGGCCTTATCTCTGTCCACAGTGTCTTCTTGCTCCTTCCAATTATGTGAAGCAAGAAATTACTCTTTTTTTTTTTTTTTTTGCTTAAGCTAATTTGAATTGGTTTTCTATCCTTTTTTTTTTTTTAAAACATTTTTTTTTTTTATTTATGATAGTCATACAGAGAGAGAGAGAGAGAGAGAGGCAGAGACACAACAGGCAGAGGGAGAAGCAGGCTCCATGCACCGGGAGCCTGATGTGGGATTCGATCCCGGGTCTCCAGGATCGCGCCCTGGGCCAAAGGCAGGCGCCAAACCGCTGCGCCACCCAGGGATTCCCTGGTTTTCTATCCTTTAGATGAAAGACTCCTGACTAATACAATTACCTTTACCCAATAGGAGAATTGAAACTGGGTCAAGAAAAAGCTTCAAAATAAATCCCAAGGATAGTAGGTAATACTGGACATGATCCTTAGTTATGTTCATTAACTGAGCATTTTCCATATGCAAAGCACCCCTAGGGGAAGGGAAACTGAGGACAGGTAATAGGGGAAGGAGAACTGAGGACAGGTAAAAAATGAAGCTAGGGAGCAAGTCAGAACATGATAAGGTCAACACACCAACCTTAAGACTCATGATTTGTAGAAGTGGAGAGTCAAAATAGCTGGAAAATCTGGGGAAGGTCCCCGGGACACTGAGGTTCCAAACAATTAGAGCTGGAAACAACGTGGCCAAAATGAAGATTTGGTTGGGGGTGGGAAGAAGAATATCTCTTTAGCAAGGATTTTCTAGTATTGGTAACTGTGGTGCACCATGGAGTAATTTAATAACTTTTTAAGCATTTCTTTCTGCTTGGGATTTGTGTAGCTTTTTTCTTTGTTTTTGCTTTTAAATGAGTCTTTCTTATTTCATGCTATTTGTAATGGAGAAATCTGGTGTACTAATGGCCCAACCACTGATGCATTTGTTAAATAAAGTAGGTTGTGAAACATAATGGATGATATTGTCCTACTTTTGAATAAAATAAAACATGTGCATATTGAAAGGTTTATAACGATATCTATATCTATATATCTATGTAGATAGATATAAAGATTTATAGGATATATACCAGTGTATTACCAGCAGGTGACTCTGGGTAGAGAGTATCATGAATATTCCTCATATTATTTTTCCTCTCTGATATTTCTGTAGTAAGCATGCATAATTTTTCTAATAAGAAAATAATAAGAGAAACTTAAGCATTAAAAATATAAGAATCTAAGAAACCTGAACATAACCAACACACAGCAAGTGGGAAGGCCTGGGTTAATGGAAGGGAAATGGACATCTTGATGGAAGTGGAAATGGCACAAGCAGAGTTGTGGGAATGGGGGGATGGCATCTTGTCCTGGGGGTTTAGGAGAAAGGGAATGGAACGAGGAGGGCTTTTTCTGTTGTACCTGCTTTGTGTCATCAGAATTTAGCAAGGTGAATTTTGTTTTGAAAGGAAATTGTAAATAAGGAGATGTCAGTAAAAAAAGCCCTGCCTTGGGCTTAGAAAGGAAAAATATCGGAAAGCCAAATTAAAAAAAAAAAAATATATATATATATATAAATATCAGATATATATCATATATATGTATGACTTTTAAAGTCTGTTTCAACATCTCTGGTTATTTTGGACCTCAAATATGTTGATGATGGGTTAGCACACATGGGCAGGGAAGATCCCATGACTTCATTCAGTTTACAAGAAGAGCTCATAGGCTGAAGTGGATGTTACCTCTTGGATGGAGGCCACTGCCTTTGTCCCTTTGCTGTTGACTTTGAGAGAAATTCAAAACAGTGACAATATGAAACAAATCACTTGGAACGAGAGTGTGAAAACCAGAAGCAGCAATGAAAGAGGAGGAGGAACTGCCAGGGATTCATTAGGACAAGAGATATCAATTGCCATGTCTCCAGGAATGTGAAAAATTAGTTGGGTGACTGGAGAAGAAGCATTTCTCTTTGAATATGACTGATGGAAAGAATCAAAAAGCAAGAGTTAGCAGAGGTTTGTGAATCTAAATAAGCTGCTTAATGTTGCTGAATACAGAAAAAAAAAACCGTAGATAGATATTTTGAGCTTGCTTCTTAGAATGTTCAAATACACAAAAAAGACAAATTAGCAGCGACAACTTTCTATAGACTGAATCAGAACAAGCTAACAGTGACGGGGAGAATTGAAGTCTTGGCAATGAAGTTCTCTGGGGAAGATTAAAAAAAAACAAGAAAACTAAAAGCTTAAAACATTGGAACAGCCTTTGAACGAATTTCCTTTAGAACTGGTGATTGTGTGAACCTTGTTCTAAAATCTGCAGATTATTCCACGGGCCAAGTTTCATAGAGGGTTTCCTTTGGGGTCATCTCTCTAATCCTGGGTTAGAGGTACAGTAAGAGTACCCCTAGTGGGTACTCCTTAGGGGAAGAGAAGACGAAATTTGAGGTTCAGAAGTTTTAAGTGAAGTGTCTATGACATCAGACTACTAAGTGAGAAGAGATCCCATTTCTTTGTCTTAACATGGTCATGAGAAGGCTAAGTTAGTGAGTTAATGAGGTTGGAATCAATGCAGCTCTCTGATGGGACCCCAGAGCCCCCACCCTCTGTCTTCTGGGTGCTTTCCCACCCCTTCATTTTCTATGCCTCCAGTTTGAGTCCAGCTGCTCATCTTTGTACCCCTGGCTGGGGGACAGTGTATGTCCTACTCATTTGCCCTCTTCAGACATTGTTGTCAGGGCTGCTGTTTCCATCAAGGGACACCTGTAGTCAGGGTCCCACTCATTGCAGCCCAGCGAGCAGATGAGGTTCCCTGCTGGCTGCCCAGACCTTGGCCCTCGCTCTTCCTCTACAACAGGAGACCTGCACACAGCTGACAAGAGTGCTCTTGCTGTGACATCCGTTGTCACGCTCTGAATACTTGCCCCATCAGGCTGCTGTTGTTTGCTGGCTGCCAGGGGACGGTTAATGCTCAGTAGCAGCACTTCCTGTTCTCTCTGAAGTAAATCAGGAGCTTCCCATGACCTAGGTCATGTTGCCTTCTGGAGTCCTTGCTGGGGTAGAAAAGCACCTGTTCCTTTCTCCACCTCTTATCTGCCTGTCACATCTCAAAGACAAAATTGTGGAGTCAGGGCTTCACCTGTCTACTTCCCGGGGTGCAAGATTGACCCCTCCCACCTGGCTGTTTGCACCTGCACCTACTGGAACCAGTCTGTAACACCCAGCATGATACTGTAAGAATGTCACAGAGAACCTTAAATCTGCTGGTTTGGTGGGGACCAAACTGGCTCTCCCTGTGTAATAATCCTAGAGACACTCTCTAGTTTGGCCAGGAGATGTTTTGGGGACACCTGCACCTGCACTCTGCAGAGTGGCCTGTCTGCACCTTCCTTTCTGCGGGTACATAGTTGATATGTAAGAAATTATAAGGAGAGCTTCAGGGAAGGGGTGAAAACCCTCAACAGGAGTGGCTGATGGAAGGGTTTTGGTTGTGTTTAGATGATTTCCCTTTGCAGCCCATGATGCTTTTAGGAGCCTGCTTGTTGCTTTAGGGACTCTTACCCTTGCTAGAAGCAGCCCTGAGGCGCTGATTCTCTCAGTTCACTTCTCGGAAGGGTTTGTTCCTTCCGCGGTGCTTGGCAGAGTGCTGGCTGTGGTGGTGGGATGTAGCATAGTTCTCCCCTCCTCCTTTCCTTCATCCCCCCCATTCCCTCTAGATCCTTCCCTCCCCTTCTCCCTAATGCAGATGTTCTGTGGCTGTGTTAGCTTGGCTGTAATAGGCATCCCATGGTAGCCTGATGCAGGCAAGAGCCCTCTTCCAGTGAAGGGGCTGCTTAGGGGGATCATCATCCATCTTCTCTCGATTCCTGAGCTATCCCAAATCGCTCAGGTAGGGTTCTGACTAAGGGGAGGGAGATGGGGAAGGAGGTGAGCAGGGGGCCTGGAAAGTTATTCCTTGAGTGGTACTGGCCTGAGCTAGCTTTGCAGTGTTTGGGTCCAGGAGGTGTTGTCAGCATCTCTTTCTCAGGTGTGTGCTTTAGTGGGCTTCTCAGAGGCTCCTTGAGGGACCACACTGCCAGTAACTTCTTCCAGCTGGCTGCTCCGCTCTCAGCCTTTCTTTTTTTGGCAATTTGTTTCAAAGATACGCTGTCTGCTGGAACCCGTCATCCTTCCTGGCAGTTTTCTTGTGTGGGACTTGTCATGGCTGCTGGCCAGGTCCCTCTCCTGTTTGGATCACATCTGGTCCATGAGAAACTCTTAGGCAATTTTGGCCCAACAAAGCAGTGACTCTCTTTTCCTTTCCCTCCAAAGCTGGGCACCAGCCATCCCTTGTCTTCTGTATTCCCTAGACTAGAGTTGGCCACCAGTCCACTGTGTCCTATTCCTTACTGCAGGGGACTCACAGAGTTTTCACTTGTAGTCTCCTTTTTAACACTTAGTTACAGGGCTGGACCACAGGAGAAGCTGGACCACAGGAGAAACTGAACCACAGGAGAAGCTGGACCAGAGGAGAAGTTGGACCAGAGGAGAAGCTGGACCACAGGAGAAGCTGGACCACAGGAGATTCTGGACTACAAGAGAAGCTGGACCATAGGAGAAGCTGAACCACTGGAGGAGCTGAGTGCAAAATATGGCTAGGGTCTGCATCTCTTCTTCCTTTCAGTCCTGAGTAAATGTCCTTGAACTGAGAGTTTCTTCTCTTTTCCTTAGCCTACGGTTCCCTCTGTGAGCAGGGCAACTCTAGAGGCCCTCTTGCTGTGTAAAATGAGGATAATAATAGTTCCTACATCATAGGTTGTGTGAAGGTTAAATGAGTTAATGTGTATAAAGCACTTACAACAGATCCTGGCACATAGTAATTGCCATGTAAGTATCAGCTATTATCATAATTACAATGCCATGTGGATGAACCGTCTGGTTCTTCCCTCTCATTCTGTGGGCTTGTGGCAGAGGGGTGCAGGTAGGGGTGGGAAAAGCAAGAGGATTAGTCTTGAACAGGAGATGTGGAACTAGGAGGAGAGGACCTACGCACATGAGGTTTATTTACTGGGTAGGAAGTAGCTAATTAAAAACAGTATTATTGAAATTTCTTTGAGCTAGGCTTCATGAAGAGAAAATGCTGAATAACCAAACAGTGAGATATTAAAACTTTGCATGTGGCTGGATTGGAAAAACACTTGACAGGACATACTGCCTTGTTAAATATATACAATAATTAATTTGTCACTCAGTGACCTAGGTAAACATTTAAATCCCAGTTATTCTTCAAACAGCATCTGAATGCTTCGGCTAAGATTTCAGAGGGACTCTGAAGCCCAATAACAATCAAGATACCAACTCATTAGCCCCTGGGCAGTCACTATCTTCCTGTCAGCAGTTATTGTCCATTTTAGGCATTGAGTTGCTAGCAACTTCTGTGTTCTTAGGTTACTGAGAGGTGCAAAGCATGCGTACCAAACACAGGTAAGTTCTGGTAGTGAGAGCTCAGTAAATGTGCTTGGATGTTGACCATTCACTGGGCTACCTGGGTCCATTCATCCATTCGACATGCCCTACCTTGTTTTAGGGGCCCTTTAGGGGTTTTCCAGATTTTGTAAAATCAACACATTTCTTTACAGTTTCCTAAAAGGTCTCTCTAACCTGAACTAATAAGCACTGTGATCAACATCCACCTGCTTTGATTGTACTTTCTGCGTATTTGCACGCTTAGGTTCTCATCGGCTCCTCCTGGCCTCCCGGTCTGCCAGTTTCAGGAGCCGTGTTGACCAGTTCAACCATTACATGTACCTGCGGATCCTGCTGGCTGTGTCTCCTCTCTCCCCAGAGCTGCATGTAAGACACAGGATGTTCTGCATGTTTTAATTTAGCCACATTGATTTCATCGATGTCTTGTCAGATATTCTGGAGCCTGTGGCCTTGTCAACCACACAGGACAGATCAGAGATGGGCCCTCTGGTCTTTCGACCCTGATTATTCTTTCTTTTTGTTCTGATTTTCTCTTAGCATTATAGAAGTATGTGGACAAGGAGAGCCAGGGGGAGGAGGGGAGGAAGGAGTCAAGGAGGAGGGAGGAGGAGGTCGGTGCTCACAAAAACACAAGAACAAAAGAACTGCAAATTGGGGCCTCTCTTCACAGACACTTTGGTTAGGAAACTGTGAGGAACCATCCGTCATCTTCCAGGACTCCTGGCTCAGGGCCAGCTTGAACCAAGTGAGAGCTGTGAGGCAGTCACTTGTCAGACCCTTCCTAGGGCCACCTCTGTGCAGTCACCCTGCCTTCCCCAGGAGGGCCCTCACACTGCCTTTGGGGGGTTTCACGGCCCAGTTACTTGTCAAGGAGACACAGAGGAATGGTTGCTGGAACCCATGGTTCCAGCCGTAGGAATAGGCTATGCTTGGTGAATGTTCAACCAGATTTATTTTGTTCAAATGTTTTTGGTTGTTGTTACTGAACACATCCAGAAATGATATGTTCCCTGATTTCCAGAACGTTTCTTGACAATTCTGATAATCTGTTGGTTTTTTAAAAATTCAAGTCTTGGCATTGGAGGTTCCTCCAACTTTTGAATCTGGTTTGTATGTGAAGGTGGGTTGGGATTGGGAAGTGTATGAATAATATATGCAGTTCGTAACCATCTGTAGAACTGCACATAAAATAGACTGTGTGTGTATGTGTGTGTATGTATAAAATCTCCATATTTCCATCCCGAATTTGGAATTTAAAGTTTTAAGGGAAAGTTGGTGCCTTTATCTGACCTGTCAACATTATAGATGATACTGTATATTTATAAAGATATTTGCATATCTTTTATCAGATGGATGCTCTTAGCTGATTTAGTGTTCCAGTTTCTCTTTGGAAAATGAATTAATATTTGAAATGAAGATGAAAAGCTCAGGGGATCTGACTCACTGTCAGTCTTAGGTACTTTGTGCACTTGGGATGTTTGACCTTTTGGGGTTAATGCTGGGTGTAGGGCAAATTAGTGCATAAGGCCCTCTCCCACTGCCTTGTCTTTTGTTACCACCTACCTACAGGCCTGTAGTGTGTCTTAATTCTGAAAGGTCTCTTCTGAGCTCTGATGTTCACTAGTTATCATTTAAAACACTTTCCTTCTATTGCGTTTTAAATGGGCATTCTTGAAGAACCAAAGTATCTAAGATAAAAAAAACAGAATGCTTTAAGAATTTCAACAATGAAAGCAAATCTAGTTGAAAGAGTGTTTTTGCATATATCTTATTCTGCTTTTTCTTTCTAAATTACAGAAGCCCTATTCAATAGGAAGGACAGATTTTATTATGTATATTTCACAGATGCTAAAACTGATATTTAGAGAGGTAAGAGATTTAAAGTCACAGTAAGCCTTAGCCTGAAGATAAGAGAATTCATTGAATCTCACAAGTACTTTTTCCAATGACACAGCACTGCCTGTCTTCTCTAATAATGAAGTTTCAGGTGATAGGATGGAAGAGGAAGAGAGAGTTTTTGGATAGAGAAGCCTACTCATACTCTTGAGGATGGTCCTCTCTTCTGCCTCAATCCAATGGATAATTTGGTAGAACAGAACCTACATGGAGTCGGGCAGAAAGCCGTTCCTAATCCAGCTCTGCAACTTGCTCTCTGTGTGCTCGTTACAAAGTACTGAACATCTCTGAACCCCAGTATGACATTCTGTAAAATGGAAAGACCCTGAAGACTGTGAGAATTTGAGATGTGCCTCTAATGTCCCTGACTTAGAGTGAATACATGAGACTTGATATTTCTGATTATAAATACCTCACACTTACTTTCCTCTTTTGGGGGGATGGGGAAGACTCACACGAGAATATTTCAGGGTAAATATACAAGTGTCCACACACAGAACACTTGTTTAATTTAGATAAGGAATTACTTTTCCGTTATGAAATAGCTAGTTGAGGCAGTCACGTTTGGGTTTTCCAAACTGGTTTTTAAGTGGAGATAGAGTCTCACTGAGTTCTCTCACTTGCCTGCCTATCTTAGATGCCCATTTGGAAGACTCATTTTGGGGCCTAGAAAACAAACTTGAAGCAATGATGTCAACGCCCTGAAGGGTCTGATATTTTTATCCCACATGCTACATGCATGCTAACCAAATGACCAGTTTCATGAACACTGGGGAAGGACACATGTCTCTCAAGTCAGAAACAAAGGACTCCATTGCTCATGGCACAACAAACAGCATGAGCCTCAATGTCAGTTTCCTTTGGCCCTTAAGTCTGAAAAGACATGGGCAGTTCAAGGAGATGCTGTGTACATAGTAGTTTGTAGCACATCTGAGAAACCCCAAATGTAGGCACTCCAATATTTTATAATGGACTGCAAGCAAAACTCTCCAACTTTGGCCTCAGAATTCATGATCTTTATTATACTATACAGGAAATAGGCCTGACCTTGGCTTTGGAGAGAGGTCTTCTCAGAGTCTTTACTTTACAAACACCCTTATAAAGATAGTTCAGAATAAATAGAGTCCATCCCTCTGTCTTATAAGATACAACAAAGACCCATAGAGGATTGTATCCCCCAAAATGGCACGCACATTCATTGTTGATGCCATAATGTCCACTAAGAACTTACTATATATTAGGCACCGTTTGCTATGCAATGGGGTCAGTGACAAAAGTCAGTAAATTGTTTAGAGTCAAAGGTTCTTCCATAGAATCTTCCAGAGTTTCTCTCCTTGGAGAGCACAGATAGATCTTCTGGATTGAACTCATTCTCCCTTACCTGCAAACTGGCCACACTTTATATTTTTAAAATTCTCCCTCCCCAGCTGTTTAAAATATTTCATAAGCACTTATGATGTGCCCAGCAGGCCTGATGCTTTTCACGAGGCAGCTACCATTATTTTCATGTCAAAGATGAAGGTAAGTCATAGGCAGCTTAACTAGGGTCCCAGGAGTGATTAGCAGCAAGGATTATACTGAAAGTTCTTCTGGCTCTTTACAATCTCACTAAAGAAGGAAAGAAAAGAAAAAAGAAAAAGAAAAAAAAGAGGAAGGAGGGAGGGAGGATGGAAGGAAAGGAAAGGAAAGGAAAGGAAAGGAAAGGAAAGGAAAGGAAAGGAAAGGAAAGGAAAGGAAAGGAAAGGAAAGGAAAGGAGGAAGGGAGGAAAGTATATTGTATTTTGATGTAGTTCTTCCTTCTTGAAATCTGAGAGGGGAGAGGGGACGATGGGTGTAGATGGAAGAGGCTGCTGAGATGCAGGGGCAGAAAAACTGGGCAAAAATTCTCTTCACATTTTATGGTCACCACTGAAGTCACTGTCTATACAAGAGGTGCTTGGGGAAAGCTGTAAAATAATTAATAGCACAGGGGAGGAACATTTATATTTCAATTGTCTACATTTAAGAAACACTTTGCATATCTTTCAAGGCTTCTGCTCATGCTCTTGAATATAAATGAGAGAGGAGGTGACAAAGGAAGCCCAGAGGCAAGAAAAGCCAATTAGAGCGCCTCAGCCCAAGCACCCCCCAGCCGCAGGGTCCTGTGCTGGGTAGAAGTCCACATTTGGTTTTGTCTGCTTCCTCACTGAGGGCCAGGTCCCCTTCCTGGCCTCCTGTGAGGTTTCCCCAAGATTGCTACCCCATATAATTGTCTGGTGTGGGCCACAGGCCGCGTAAAGGTTACTGGGCTCTGAACACTCACTTCATAAATTTTCAGACGCGCTAATTAGGTAGCTGTGTGCCACAGTCCCGGCAGGAGAGAAAACAAATAGATTTTGGCCACACTTCCCTAAATTCACAAGGCCTTGAGGGCCCCCCCTTCTGTGAGTCTGAGAGCAAAATTGAGCTTTCCTCTTTGAGGCGAAGCTGTGAACTTATGACAGAGACTCCGAGGCTTTGGTGACTTTGTACTTATCACCCCAATATCATCACAGAGCAGCACCCCCCCCCCCCCCCCATTTCCAGTTCTCTGCAGGCGAAGGCCAAGGCAGAGGAAGGCCTCCAAGACCCTCGACCTCATGGTCGGGAAAACCGACCGAGACTAGTTACAAGGCGCCCCCACTAGATGGCGCTGCGCACCAGAGGGTCGGGCAGGAAAACAGGCCTGAAAGGGCTTTTTCTCCTTACAAACCCCAAAAGAAAGCCTCTTTCTAGGTTCTGGGGTCTTCCTCAATTCCTCTCCGCTCAGCTGTGATTTAACGTGGTTAGTATCGAGGTGCAGATCTGAACAGGGAATTCCTGTCCGTTTTGGAGACAGCATGATTATAAATTTCTGAAGATTGGATCGTTGCTTTTTTTTATTATTTTTTTTAAACTTCGGCTTACAGGACTAAAATCAAGATAGGTGTCAAGAAGATAAATATGATACCCCAGACAAAATGTGGACTGGATAGAGACAAAGATAAGCCATTAAAAGAAAACTTCCAAAAGAAACTCCTACCACCTGGATAAGATTTGGGTAATAATGATGCAGAAGAGCTTACAAGGAGAAATTCCATCTTGAAACTTCATTCTCTTTGAATCACAGATATCCAAGGGATGCCTAACCGTGTTGGAATTCCAGCTTCTTTCGTTTGATTAATACTCTTTCTACTCTAAATATTCTTCTTTTTAAGATTTTATTTATTTATTCATGAGAGACACAGAGAGAGAGAGGCAGAGACATAGGCAGAGGGAGAAGCAGGCTCCCTGCGGGGTGTCCCTCTATTCTAAATACTCTTTTAAAAAATGTTAACTTTATAAAGTTAAAAAGGTTTAACCTTTTTTTTTTTTTTTTTTTTTTTTTTTTTTTTTTTTTTTTTTTTTTTACAAACAGGCCCCAGACAGGTGTAGGTAACTTCCTGCCTGACACATGTGCCCACATCATGCGGGAAGCCGGGGTGGGCCGGGGCTGCTGGGGAGGCTCAGGTTTGTGAGGTGATGTCTGGGAGGCCTGTTCCTGCCACCCCGGGGCCCAAGTGAAAACACTGGCCATGTGCTGGGGTTTAGTCTTACTTGCTGTACTGTGATCTCTGTTGATACTTTGCATGATAAATATATCTGCCCTGGTTGTTATTGAGATTTGCTTATTAATGAGTAACCTTATTTTTTAATTTTTTAATTTTTGCTATTTAATAGTTATTTTTTGAAGTATATTTTACGATTACAGAAAACCTGCTCAGAAAATGCAGGTAGGGATCCCTGGGTGGCACAGTGGTTTGGCGCCTGCCTTTGGCCCAGGGCGCTATCCTGGAGACTCGGGATCGAATCCCACATCGGGCTCCTGGTGCATGGAGCCTGCTTCTCCCTCTGCCTGTGTCTCTGCCTCTCTCTCTCTCTGTGTGACTATCATAAATAAATAAAGAAAAAAAATATTTAAAAAAATGCAGGTAGTTCCCAGATCTCTCTCTTCCTGCTACTTTTCCTTATTATTAACACCTTGCATTCGTGTGATGTATTTGTTATAACTGAGGAAACAATACCAATAAACATTATTCTTAACTAAAGGCCATAGTTAGGGTTCACTCATTGTATCACAGAATTCTGCAGATTTTCACAAATGTACAGTGTCATGTTTCCACCATAACATCATACAGGATAGTTTTACCACCCTAGAACTACTCTGTGCTCCATCAATTCATTCCTCCTTCCCCCATGCCCCAACCCTGATCACCCCTGATTTGATCTATATATGGTGGGGTTTTTTTCTTCTTTTTTTTTACTGTTGTTATAATTTTGCCTTTTCCAGAAGGTCATGTAATTGGAATCATTGTACGTGGCCTTTTCAGAACGACTTCTTTCACTTAGTAGTATGTGTGTAGGATATCCTCCATGTCTTTTCATGGCTGGGAGCTCTTTGTTTTTTATTATTATTATTATTATTACCAAATAATATTCCATTACATGGATATACCAGTCTGTTTACCCATTCACCTATTGAATGACATCTTGATTGCTTCCAATTTTGGCCACTGAGAATATAGCTACTATGATCACTCATGTGCAAGTTTTTTATTTGAAGACATATGTTTTCAAATAATTTGGTAAATACCTGGGAGCACAATTGCTGGATCACAAAGATGTATCTTTAGCTTTGTAAGAAATTGCCTAAGTGTCTTCCAGAGTGGCTGTACCACTTGGCACCCCCACCGGCATGAATGAGAGCTCCTGATGTTTCATATCCTTGTCGGCATTTGGTTTTGTCAGTATTTTGAATTTTAGCCATTCTCATGGGACTGTAGTAGTATCTCATTGTTTTAATCTGTGGTCGAGCATCTTCCATGTTTATTTGCCATGTGCTATTTTCTTTGGTGAGTTGTCTATACAGATTGTTTGCCCATTTAAAAAATTGCATTGTCTTTTTCCTGTTGAGTTTCAAGAGTTCTTTGTGTATTTTGGATATATGTCCTTTATCAAATATGTCTTTCTGCAAATATTTCCCCCCAGTCTGTTGTTTGTCTTAAATTCTCTCTAAAGGACTTACTGTTTTGGACCTATTTTAAAACTATCTGGTGCTAACATGAAAACTTATTTCTTCTCTTCCTTCTTATGGCATCTGCATGTTAAAGAAGCATGTGGGTTTCAAGGCAGGCTCTGCTTCTAGATAGGAAAGACAGTTTCCTCTCTAAGCATCAGTTTTCTCATGTGTAAATACAAAGAAGTTGAATTGGTTTGTTTCTAAGTTTGCACATAGTTTGAATGTTCTATGGGTCTGTTAGATGACTGCAGATTGCATGCAGGCAGAGTTTTTCTGAAGCTCATTTACTCTACATGGATGTTATTACTGGGGACTTTTGTGGGTCTTCACATATACTGAGGTCAGAAATAGAGAACTCATTCTTCCTTGGGATAAGTACTACTCAATCCTGTTTGGTTTTTACTTTTTAAGATTTGTTTTTAAAAGATTTTATTTATTTATTTGAGAAAGAGACAGAGAGAGCGAGTGTGCACACAGAGTGAGAGGGAGAAGCAGACTCCCAGCTGAGCGAGGAGCCCGATGTGGGGCTTGATCTCATGACCCTGGAATCATGACCTGAGCTGAAGGCAGATGCTAACTGACTGGGCCACCCAGGAGCCCTCTCAAGTCCTGTTTTAAAGCATTTGTAATTCTGTAAGGTAAATAGGAGAATGACTTTGGAATACTACATACAAACTCACAAAAAAATAATAATGAAGCAAAAACCTGGGTTGGTAAGGTTGAAGAAAAATGAGTGAAGGACAGTTAGAGCCTCCTCAGGTGTCAAGAAGAGGGTCCTAGGAAGTCTGGTAACAATCAGCCCAGAAGATGGTGTTTCACATTTAGTTTTAGAGAGAAGGAAAAAAACTAGGATTTTCTTCTGTCCTTCACACCAAGAAATTTGGGGTTGGGCAAACACTCATAAGAACACACAGAACAAATGGGGAGTCCAAGTCCTAGAAAGGATGCTCCACCAATAGAGATAAGGTATTTTCTGATCTCAGCTGACATTGAGTGTGCTCCAGAATTAGACTTAGCTTATCTTTGGAGCTGTTTCCCTTTCTTCCTTTTGCCTGGGTGGCACCTACCACCAACCCATGCAGCATCACCAGATCCTACTGCCATCTCCTCCACCAAACCTTACTGATTCCTTCTAAGGGGAAAAAGAAAGAGATCCCAAGTCTCTGCCTTCTTTGACATAATTTTCCTGCACATTCCTGCCATGTTCGAGGAGGCTCTTGTCCCAGAAATAGTCAAGCTCACTCTTGTCTTGTTTTACTACAGCTCTTAACTCAGCCAACGTGGTTTGTTCTCTCTTGGATTTTTGCAGGCCTGGTAACGTGTCATTCAGATCTCAACCCAATTATCACTTCCTGGAGAGACACTTTCTCTGACTCCTCAATCCTAAGTAGATAGCATTCTCCTTTTTTTTTCTTCTTCCCCTGCTCCATTTCTGACTTCTGTTAGAATGAATGAGATTTTAAATTTCTCTTTTTATTTCTACTGCTTCAGATGTTATCCATGTAATTTTTTACTTCTGGTGGTTTCTTTTACATTTTAAACAAGTATGTTTACCCAGAAAAGGTTAAAATTAATTAGTGTCTTTTCACCTTTGAAACATCCTCTGAAGTTTCATCCTTATCTTTGCCTTTCTTTTTTTTTTTAATCTGCGATACATATTTCTGCTTCCACAGTGTTTACCATCTTCTTTCTTGCTTCTTACATTCTGTTTCTCTTCGGCTCATTTTTCTTCTTGCACAAGTATATCTCTCATATAGTTCCTTCATTCAGGATTTGTAAATAGTTAGCACTTGCGGTTTTTGTATTTATGGAAATATTTTTATTTAGCACTTTGCTTTTGAGTGATTATTTAGCTCCCTGTCAAAATCTAGGCTGATGTTAAATTCCATACTCCTTTGAAGATATTAATCTTTGGTTTTATGGCAACTGTTATTGCTTATAAAAATCTATGTTATTAGTCTGTCATTCCTTCTTAGAGAAACAGTCACTTCTCTCTGGTAGCAGTTGGGATTTTTCTTTCTCGGTTATAGTCCATAGGTTCACTAGGAGCTGTCTAGTATGGATTTATTTCTTTGTTTTGTCTTGCTTGGGACCCATTGTACTTCTCAGATATCAGAATTCATAACTTTCATTGATTTTCATTCCAATATTTAATATTTCCTTGCTTCTGCTTACACTGTGTTTTATTAATTCTTCTTTTTATAATGTCTTAAGATGGAAGCTGAGGCCATTCATTTGAGGCTTCATTTTTTTTTTTCCTGCTCTTTTCCATATAGGTGACTGGTATTATCAATTTTTATGTACTGCTCTAGTTATATCACACAGAATTTGATATGTTACTTTTTCATTTTTATTCACTTCAAAATATATTCTAATTTCTTCCTTGATTTCTTTTAATTCATGGGTTATTTAGAAGTATATTATTTCTTTCCCAGATGTTGGAGGAGTTTCTAGATATCCTTCTTTTACTTATAATTTAATTCCACTGAGGTCAGGGCAAGTATTTTTCTTTTATCACCACTTTTGAGAACATTGATTATATCCCTTGGTTTAATTTTCTTTATGTTCTGCTTGGGATTTGTTCAGATTCTTGGATCTGTTAGTTTATAGTTTTTATCAGGTTTTGGAAGTTTTGGTCATTATTTCTTTAAATATTTTTTTTTTGCCCCCCTCACTAAGGATTCCAATTACACATTTATTAGATTGCTTGTCCCATAGCTCACTGATGCCTTTTTAAGTTTTTTTACTTTTATTCTTGTTCTGTTTCCTTTTGGGTAGTTTTTATTTCTGTGTCTTCAGCTTCACTAAGCTTCTATCTGCAATGGCTAATCTACCACTAGATACACACTATGTATTTTTCTTTCTCCTCAAACATTGTAATTTTCAACTTTAGATATTTGTTGGACCTTTATTCTTATCATTCATTGTGCTACTTATTTTTCTTCTTTGAACGTCTGGAATACAGTTAACTTTTTAAAATGTTAGTTCCTATATTTGCTATTTTATGGTATCTTTTCAGTTTGTTCATTCTTTTTCTTGTTCCTCCGTATACCTTTTCTTACTCTCTTATAACTTGAACATTTTTAGAATTCTAGTTTCACTTACTTCTACTGTTATTCAGTACAACATTGTATAATTTATCATATATACACAAGTAACATAATATATTCTACTTGTATCAACATTTTATTACTTTGAGTTACATGTGAAAATCTTACTTCCATTTGGGTCCTTTATATTTCCTATTTTTAAGACATACAGGTTGCTTAGTATCTCCTCTGTGTACACTGAGCACCATACCAGAGGATGTTATAATTTTTGGTTCATCTATCACATATAATATAAAAAACTCATGATGGGAAGAAAGGAGATTCTATTCTATTTGTGCTTATTTTTACCCCTTCTCTTGTTCTTTCTTACCTTCATGTCTCCTTCTAGTCTGTTATCACTTCCTTTCTGTTTAAAGAAGTCCCTTTGATCATTAAGAGGCAAAAAGTCTCTTAGCTTTATTTATTCTGAGAATGACTTTATTTTCCCTTCATTGCTGAAGGATATGTTCACTGGATACAGAATTCAGTGTTGACAGTTCTTTTCTTTCAGAGTTTGAAAAATGTTGTACCTCTTTTATGCCACTTCCCTGGCTTCCAGGCTTTCAATGAGAAATATGCTGTCATTTGAAAAGTTTTTGTTCCCTGTAGACAAGACTAACTTCTTTTAAAAGTTTTTCTTTGTCTTTGGTAATAAGAAGTTTGATTACGATATGTCTTGGTGTGAATTTCTTTGGCTTCATTCTGTTTAGGGCTCACTTATCTTCATGAATTAGTAGGTTATGCCTTTCACTAAACTTAGAAATTTTTCAGCCATTGTATCTCTGAATTTTTTTTTCACCTCTAGCTCTTTCCTCTCTTTCTGTATAGACAGATGTAGATGTTAGATCTTTTGTTATTGTCCCAGATGTCCATAGGCTGTCTTCATCCCCCCCCCCCACCATTATCCTTTCTCTCTGCTGTTTGTATTGAGTAATTTCTGTTAATCTATCTTAAGGTTCATGCATTCTTTCTCTCTTGGCTCCAGTCTACTTTTGAGCCTGTTTGAGATGATTTTTTTTTTTATTATGGCTATTGTATTCTTCATCTCTACATTTTTTCTTTGTTTTTTTAAATATCTTCTCTTTCCTGAGATTTTCTATTTTTCATTTGTTTTAAGAGTGCTTATCATTGCTAATTGAAGAGTTTTATGATGACAGTTTTAAAATTCTTGTCAGATGACTCCAACATCTGACTCAGCCTAGTGTTGGTATCTACTGATTGTCTTCTCAATCAGTTTGTGATTGTCCTAATTCTTGGCATCAGGCATGGTTTCACCTGTATCCTAGACATTTTTGGTATTATGTTGTGAGACTCAGGATCCTATTTAATCTTCTTCTTTTTCTAAATGGCACTCATCTTGTTTAAGTACAGTGTATAGATCCAGGTTGGGAGTGAATGTGTAGTTCCCTAAGAGGCCCTGGTGACACTACCCTGACAAAACAGAAGTACTGACTTGCACTGCCTCATTGCACAGGAGTGTGGTATGTGTTAAGCTTCTGGTTGGGCCCTGCTGATGTCTCATTGAAGAAAATGAAGCAAGAATTTGTACCTCCTTGTTGCTGATGCATGGACATGTAAGCCCAGCTCCCCAGTGGGTCCTGCTATCAGCAGCTTGGCGGGGGAATTGGAGTACCACTGGCTTCTTTTATGGGTAAGGCTGGATGACTAACTCCCTTCTTGGCTCCACAGATACCATAGTGCATTTTTCCATTAGTGTTTGGCTGGAGTAGTGTGAGTATTGTCAAAAATATTTTCTGTTCTCTTAAGCTGATCTTTCCCCCATCCTTTAAGTAGAGATTAAGCTTTTCTTGGAGCTTTGTGCCTGCTTGGAGTTCTGGGTTCCAGGCTTCTCCAGCACCCTCTGGGATACATGGAAGACAAAAAGAAAACCCAGAGAACTCACTGCTGTGTTGTATCTGGAGTCCTAGTATTCTTTCTACCTTTCAGACTCTTCCTGTAGTTGCTTTTTCTATTATGTCAGGATTTTCTACTTGTTATAATAACTATTTTATTTTTAAAATTATTTATTTATTTAGGAGAGAGAGTGAGAGAGCAGGAGTGGGGGAGGAAGGGGAGAGGGAGAGAGAGAGAGAGGATCACAGGGAAATGCCACAATGAACCCAGAGCTCAATGCAGGGCTTGATCTCATGAGCCTGAGATTACCACCAGAGCTGAAACCAAGAATTGGATGCTTAACTGACTGCATCATCTAGGTGGCCCTATAATATTTTAATGTTATTGATTGCTAATTATAACATTTGTGCTAGTTATAGGTTAGTTTAAATTTGATTTTTCTTACTTATTAGGGGTTGTATTCTCTAGCTTCTATAATTAGATCTTGTCATGGTGGGTTTTATTTGTTGGGGTGCTGGATATTTGTGTATTCTTATAAATATATATTTTTTTGCAGTTTTATACTTTTATTTTACAATCAGCGATTAACATCCACATTAACAGTCTAGATTTTTGAAAGTGGTGACAGGTACATAGGTAACCAGCGTGTAGAGCTTGTTTGGTGAATCTTCATCCTCATTACATTTTCTGGACAACTGCACACGGATACGGTATGGAACATTCCTTATTCCTTTGGCCCAGACAGCTTTGTTGAGCCTGGTGTCAATGCGCACAATTGGAGTTCCCATCTCCTTCATGGCAAATTTCCGGATCTCTTTGAGTGCCCGAGGGGCACGCTTCTTGAAACCCACTCCATGGATATGTTTGTGAATGTTGATGGTGTATTCTCTGGTCACTACCTCGTTGATGGCAGAACGGCCCTTCTTCTTCTCACCACCCTTCTTTGTGGGAGCCATTCTGCCAGGCCCTAGTTGGAAAGCCTTATAAATATTTTTGAACTGTGTTTTAGTACATAAATTATCTGGAAATAGTTTGATCCTTTTGGGTATAATTTTTTTAAAAAAATTAAGTGTGACTAGAATAGCATTTTGTCTGGGCACACTCTTGAAGTAATCTGAGATAGTCATCTGTTTCCTGTCCCATGGGTATCATTCTCCTTTATTGCTTGATGTCTAATCTCTTGAAAATTGTTATATATTACCTTTTTATTTTTTCATTATTTTCTTAAAGATTTTATTTATTTATTCTTGAGAGACTGAGAGAGAGAGGCACAGACACAGGCAGAAGGAGAAGCAGCCTCCATGCAGGGAGCCCGATGTGGGACTCGATCCCAGGTCTCCAGGATCACACCCTGGGCTGAAGGCAGCGCTAAACCACTGAGCCACCTGGGCTGCCCTACATTACCTTTTTAAAGTTGGTTTCAGAGAAGGGTAAATCTTACTCTTGTTATTCTATCTTGGCCAGAAGTTAAGTTCCATGGGTGTCCTTAAAAGGGGGGAAAAATCACAAAAAATAAGAAAATGAGGTTTAGAAGATAGATGTCAGGAAATGAGAAAAGACTAGATTCAAATAAGATTAGAGGTATTCATGATAATCTTCAAGAAATATTTATTACCAAGCGGCCAAAATATATATTTCTTTCACATCTAGTTCCATCCTACAATTAATACTTAATGCCAACAGTGCTAAAAATTACAACTAGAATAACTAACTGTCCAATATCTAGTCTTAGCTTTCTCCCAGGGCCAATGGAAATAAATAAATAAATAAATAAATAAATAAATAAATAAATAAATAAATAAAATAAAATAAACTCCTTTGTCTCATTTCCACTCAATCCCACCTCTTATCCAAGGACGAATTCAGTTGCTTCTGGAATTTCTCTGAAGCTAAACTAACTTCCTCATGTATCCAGTGCTCAGAATGATTAATTTTACTTTCATAGTTGCAAAGAATGTTGTAACTGGAAGAATTTTTAGAAATAAAAATTTCTCATTTTACATGTGGAGAAAGGAAAGTAAGGTACAGAGAACTGATCAGTGCAAGTGGCAGTATGAAGTACAGTATAGTGAAATAGGGAAGGAGTTACTCTTCATGGATCACAGATTGGGGGAAGTCAAGTTTATAAAGATCAGATGACTTGTCCGTGTTTTCTAAGGTGATAGAGTTGGCTCATTTGGGCATAAAGTGTGTGTGTGTTTCCATACTTCTAGTCCTTCCTTAAAAATGAGCTGCTACCTTCTGATCCTTAAATCAGGACTCCTTTTGCAGGAGCCCTGGAGTAACTTATAGAAGACCAAGAACTAAAAAAAAAAAAAAAAAAAAAAAAGAAGACCAAGAACTTTCTGACTCATGTAATTCATGATATTATGATGCAGGATAAAGACATCTCTGGATATCCTATCTCTAAAATATAAATTATGAGCAAGGCTTATATAATAAGAGGGAAACCTCTTCTCCATTGCAACATTTCACATTTCCTTCCAGGTTTACCCCTGCAACACCACCTCTACTATGTGACCTTAATTCAGGTGGTTGTACTAGGTGGTTCCTCATCAACACAGTTGCGGAGTGGGGTTATTCTAGACTTTTTCATACAATTATAGGTACCTGGGCCCTCCTTTTCATGTGCAACATGTATAGACTTGGCAGATATTGAAAGGCACAATACCTTATCATTTGTATCAACTGTGTTAGGAAGCCAAAGATGAAAGTAAAACATCCCAAAAGAAAAGAATTGCAGGTTATAATTAGATGTCTCTGTTTAATAGTTCAAAAAAATATTGGCAGGACATGAGGAGAACTACTAATTAAACTGGCTTTGCTTCCAGATCCCTGGGGTTTGAGAACTCTCCTAATTTCCACAGCAGCTACCACACTCGACATTTTACCCTGGTTGGGTGTAATGCCATCAGAGCAAATCATTTGGAAAACAGAAACAGCAAAGAAAAATTTGGAATAATGAAATGGTCTTGGTGTAATTTATGGTTCCTTTG
Source organism: Canis aureus (assembly GCF_053574225.1). Lineage (NCBI taxonomy): Eukaryota > Metazoa > Chordata > Mammalia > Carnivora > Canidae > Canis > Canis aureus. The sequence goes on from NC_135616.1 coordinate 32,462,882, forward strand.
GCTCAAGGATTCAAAATTTTGAGGGGCACCTGCCTTCAGCTCAGGTGGTGATCATGGGATCCTGGGATCAAGCCCTGGGTTGGGCTCCCTGCTCAGCGGGGAGTCTGCTTCTCCTTCTCCCTCTGCCCTCCCCTCATTTGTGCCCCCCCCAAATAAAATAAATAAAAATCTTTAATAAAAACCCCCAAAGTTTGATATTTCCTTTGGTAATATCCAAAAGAAAAACATACCTGAGATCGCTTCTTAGAGTCTTGTAAGTAGATTTATACTGGCCATGAGATTTAATCATTGATTCCCTGTATGCCTGATTCAGCATTATTGACATACTAGAGGCTCGGGCTGTGTTTGTGGTTGATACACATGCTCCTGAGTAGAGGGTTCTTCCACAATTGGGGTAATGAAAATGTTTTGGAACTAGACAGACTTGGTGGTTATACAGCATTGTGAATGTGCTAGATGCCACTGAATCGTTCACTTTAAAATGGTTAATTTTACCTTATGTAAGTTTCACAAACTTAATTTGGACAAGAGAGGTAGGAGGAGGAGCAACTTGCCTCTAAAAATGAGCCTGTAAGAAAGATCATAACTTTCTAGATTGGAGACTCAGAAAATATACAAATACATTTGTGAGAATTGTGTGTAAAATAAAGTGAGTATGTGTGTTTGTGTGTGTGTCTATGGCACTTATTTTGACTCTCTAGAAAACTGCATATTTACTGAATGCTTTTATGTAATGTTACATGTAATGAGCACTGGGTGTTATATGCACCTGATGATCACTAAATTCTGTCCCTCAAACTAATTATGCACTATATGTTAACTGAATTAAAAAAATAAATATATAATATAATGCTATGAAGTTTTGGATGCAAGAATATTCTAGAAAGATGAGTTCTGGCCATGCAAATACATTTTGTGATAATAATTTTAAAATTTGTGATCAAATGAGATAAAACATCTGAGAAAAAAAAAAGACATTTAAAATATTAGGTACAAGGTAATATCCAGGAATTCCTACATCTACAATAGTATTTGCCAAATGATTTTTTAAAAAAACAACAACAAACCGGGCAGCCCTGGTGGCGCAGCGGTTTAGCACCGCCTGCAGCCTGGGGTGTGATCCTGGGGACCGTGGATTGAGTCCCACGTGGGGTTCCCTGCATGGAGCCTGCTTCTGTCTGTGCCTCTGCCCCCCTCTCTCTCTGTGAATAAATAAATAAAAATCTTTAAAAAAAATAAATAAATAAATAAATAAACAACAAACCCCAAACATACAAAACATCTTATCATTAACAACATAATAAAGGGGAAGGAGCAAATGACAAGGAGAATGGGACCTCATCTCTGAGGGCCTCCCTCTGGCCCAGGGGATGGCTGTCTGCCTCACTGAGTGCATTTATGTGCAGGAGTGAATGTTGCTCTTCTAGAAACATACAATGAGTGAGTGCTTGCCAAGAAGCCCAGCCCAGCCAGCAGCAGAGCCATTATTAAGCTGTAGCCCTAGAGCCTCCCAGTTTTATTTTATTGTTTCTGGGATGAGAGTGCTCTGCAGCTTTTAGGCAACTTTCTTTCCAAGCAATTAAGTCCCCCCTCCCCATCTCCCAATCTCTGAAGCCGAAGAAAGGAAATAAATAAGAGGGGGGAGGCAGCGGCTTGGTGGGGGCTTCCAGGTTATTTATTACTTTAATAAATCTGGGTTCCTCCCAGCCCGCCTCAGACTCCTGTTTCTGTCAGGCTTGCGAGGACAAATGATCACTTAATTGTGGGGTTTGTGGGCCGAGGTGGGTGCCAGGCGCACTTTATTGTCCAGGAAAGGCTGTTCAGTGAAACAATGCGATAGTGCCCTGGCCAGTACGTCCTTAAACAGAAATTAAAAGCAGAAAACTTCCAAGAAGCCAGTCTCTAACTTGTATTAACCACTCTAGGCAGGGGCCAGTTGTGTCTGGAGCCCAGGGCAAAGTGGAGGAGGTTTAGTGGGAGAAGCAGGAGAGCAGAAGGGGCTGTGGCATCATGTGTGTCCTGTCCCCTGGAGCATGGTTCCTGGCCTGCTCCATTGGGCAGGGGCTGTCATGCCTGGGGCCTGGAGGCCACCCCACTGCCTGGCAATGTGTTCTCATCTGTTGTTTCCCTTGAACTTTATTATGTCCTATGTCCTTTATTTTATATATATATAAAATATAGAATAATAAAATAAAAATAAAATTATATTTTATTATAATTATCTCTTATCTTATGTTTTATTATTTCATATATATATATATATATATATATATATATATATATATATACCCTGTTCCTATTGCCACATGAGAAGATAGCCAGGGCCCCTGGGACTTGCTTAGGTCCCAGAGTCAAGTGAAAGTCCTGTTGGGCCATGAACACAGGCCATCTCTTCTCAGCTGCTCAGTTTCTCTGGGAGCAGATACCTCTTACCTCAGGGATGGTTCCAGCTTGAGTTCATTCAGGCAGCATGATATTCTCTTGTGGGTCAGAGAACATTTTCCCCTTCTGGGTTTAAGGAACAGAGTAAACTGAAGAACTTTGAGTAATGGCCAGTGATCCCGGCTTCTAACAACACGATGAGGTCACCAGAGAGCAAGTGGAGATTGCAGCTTGCCTCTGCTTACAACTCTGCTGAACCTCTTTGCCTGTCCCTTCTCACTTTGCTCTTTTAACCTCATTTCTTTTTAAATATCTTCTTCTATACCTGTGCCTCCTTATTTGTGGCATTTCCTGATTCCTCCCATCTCCACTGTCCTTAGCCAGGCTCCATCTTTGTCTGTTCTATTCTAGTCTGATGGTTTGCCCATGGTTCTCTTTTCAGTAGAGGACTGAACCTTTTCTCTGCCTTCTTCTACCTATCCCCTCTGCTTTCTTCCCTTCCAACGTGCAGAAACATAAACTTGAAGGGTTATATGTATTTTCAGCACATAAAGGTTGTATTGAATGTATTAGTATTAGCTTTTAATTAAAAATAGCAAGTGTTGGGGTGCCTGGATGGCTCAGTCAGTTAGGCGTCCACCTCTTGATTTCGAGTCAGGTCATGATCTCAGGGTCGTGAGATCAAGTCCCATGTCAGACTTCATGCTCAACGGGGAGTCTGCTTGAGTTTCTCTCCTTTTGCCCCTCCACCCACTCTCTCTCTCTCAAATACCTAAATAAATACTTAAAAAATAGCAGGTGTTGAGCATTTTATATTTCTCTAAGGGAAACAGCACCAAATCAAAATCCTTTTTTGTATGTAGCTCTTGATTTTTTTTTTCTAGAGGATCAGTGGTTCTCAGAAGTGATTTCCTACCCCATTATTAGTCTGTTTGTAACTGACCCACAAGGATTTTTAGAAAATGGAAGAAAAAAAAAGGATTCTCAACATTTTCCTAATCCTGTAGATTATCTGCTCAATCCTGTGTTTCTCAGAATTGTTTGTCTTATTTAGTCCATAGCTGAGAGTGATGTTTTTCTCTTAACAATGCACTTGAATGGAGGGTTGAATAATGACCCTGTCATTCCAATTCTTCCCTCAGTTTTAAAGATGTTTGTTTCCACCATTGTTCTCTACTTACATTCTCCCTTCGTTAAGGAAGATTATCCAAAACTTGGAAATAAGGCAGAAAGAATCTGGCATGCCCCTTTCAATGTCATCCTAGAGCATTTTATAACAAATTCACCCCTAGGTCATCTCACACACTGGAGGAAGGTAACTTTGTTTGGTTTATTATTTGTTATTTGATTAAGGCTCAGATTCTCTAAAATTGAATGCTAAACTGTGGAAGATTTATGTGTTGCAAATGATTTTTATTAGGTGGAAAGGATCTCTCCAGAGGCTAGGGTTTTATTGTCCTGTAGGACATTAACTGGTTTTCCATCTAAGTCTGTAATCTTTTTTTTCCGCTGATATATATCAGTTTCTCAACTCCTTCAAATTGGCTTTGCCATCCTGCTGGTTCTTTTATTAAAGAGTTAAATACATCTTTGACTCATCTCTCTACTCCTATGACAGCTACCTTATTGAAAATGTTCTGATATCTTCAAGTTTAGCTCAGGCGACACTTCATACAGGGACCTTCACTTATTCTTTCAGCAACATCCATCTTGGCTTTCAGAGAGTTTTTGTAATTGATTCAAGTGAGTTAATATCTCTTTATTTACAAAAAGTGTGCTATTTCAGAGGCAGAACCTGTGTTGTATACTTCTTCTATATCCAATTCTTATCCGTTCAATGAAAACAGAGACAGTCTCCTTAAATGTTTATTGGATTGGATAGAATGGAGCTGAATCTGTCTCAATTGTCTTCAGCCCTAGGCTCTTAACAATAGGTTGCATGGAAATAGTGCTCACAGAATATTAGTTTCTGGAAATCTCCATTATGGTCTCTTGGGAATATTTACACTGGCTAGCGTTTGCTCTCAAGGCTCTCCATCTCTGGTCCAATTTTGGAGCCCTTCCAGGAATCTCTTGGTAAGCCGCAGAGCATTTTTGAGGCATTTTTCTTAATGCCAGTAAAATGTCATCTGGGTCCCACCTCGGGGTGTTGGGCTAAGAACTAACAGCAGCTCCCCTTTCTCATCTATGAGTTGTACCCACGCTGGCTAGGTGCTGCCTGGGAATTACAGAAAATGTAACATTTGTGCCCTTCTTTCTTTTGTTTTCATATGTTGAAATTAATGTGTCATTGTGAAGATTCTAAACAGATGGGAAAAGGTCAAGGTTTCTTTGTTGCTAAGTGTGTTTCCATGGCTACGGCAATGTATGTGCACTACCAGAAAGCCTCGTTTGTTTGGCTGTGGTGGCTCATTAGCGGAGGGAGGAGCCCGCTTTGATGGTTCTGGGTGGTTTATTTCTGTTTTACTTTTCATCTTGTTCTGAGAACCACAGTGATCGGTTGGAACACAAATAAACCTGGGAGCTGTAGGTGAAGAATACCTACAGCAGCTCAGCACTTACATGGAAATAACCCGATTTAGTTGGGACAGCAGAGCCCAGATGAAAAATGAAGCTGTGTCCAAACAACCCTATATCTGGGTTTTGCTTGTCTCAAGGGCTCAACACTTCATGTAGTGCCTGCCCTTTCTTGTCTTCTACTTCTTGGTACTTTGCTGCCAGTATCTAGGGAAGGCCTCATTTTATTCTGGGTTGTCTGAGAAATGCTGTCTTCCATACCTGTTGAGTTTGTCCTGTCTCACATGATTCTGCTCTGAGATTTCTGCATTTCTGGGATTGTAGTAGGGAGCATGTGAAGAGGGGAGTCCCTAGGGTACCTTGGGTCAGACAGTATTAGCATTGACAGAAGTGACCAAGTTGACCCCACAAGAGGCGTCTGTAGTGAAAATGTTTGCATACAAATGCATGCCGAATTGAGATTTATTTTAAGTAGAATCCAAGAGATTCTGATATGGGTAAAATAGCAGTGAGTGTGTTTGAGTGGTAGGGATGCTAGGAGTCGGACCCATGGCAGGCTGCCTAATTGCTTGCAAGCCAGAAACCCATCAGTAGCTAAAGATTTCAGGGACAAAGCCTAGGTCCCAGTGAGAGGAATTGATAAGGCAGGCTTGTAGGGATACCGTCCAAGGGAGACTGAGGTTCAAATCTATGTTTCAACCCTAGTGAACACACAAAGTAGGCCCTGATGCTCTGAAGAGCATCTCAGACTTAAGTGTGATGCAGAGATGATTCCAGATTCCACTATCCACTGGAGTCAGCAAAGTGCCGCTCACCTTCATAAGGACTCCTTTTACATGTGACAGGCCTGAGATGTATTTGTCTTTGCATTTCCACCATCTAGTGTCAGGGCTGCTTGTCAGCAGGGCCCAGTGACCATTTGGTAGTAAATGTGTGATCTGGGATGGCAGCAGTGCTGGAGGGGCAGAGGGTTCGTGCCTCCCACTTTGAATAACGAGCAGAGCCAAGAACTAAGAGCTTCCACAGCCCTTCCTCCGCTTCTGCAACCCTTGCTCTGTATCTTGGTGTCTCAGGAAAATGATGGATGGGTTCTGGAGTGAAATGCTGGTATGACAAGAGGTACACCAGAGTCACAAGAATGCAGCTGTTCTCCTTTATTGGCCACCAAGATTGGCTGATGTAAGACAATCATCTCTGTTTCCTGGCCGCAGCCCCTCATTGGTCCAATTAGGCTTGCTGTGTTATGGCCCTGGTGTTGATCTTCTTAAATATAAACAGCAGAAAATATCCTGGTATCAGAACTTTAAAAATGAAAGGAATCCATGTTAGTTAATATCTTCAGCTGATACTATGCAAGCACTCCACCTCCACCCGATAGATGAGAAAAATATGTCTGATCTCTCCATTTCTTCTGCCACTGTTATGGTCCAGGCCATCACCATTTCAGGCCTTGGTTTAATTTTTCAGCCTTTGTTGTGTCACCAGTCTTCCCTGCCTCCAGTTCTCCATCTTAATATATCCGGCTCACTGCTGCCGGAATGATTCTTTCTAATACTATCATTCGTCTGCTCAGGAGACTGTTGTGTGCCCTACCATGCACAGGATAAAGAATAAACTCATTAGCTGTCTACTGAAAGCTGTGCAGAAGCCACGTTTATGTTCCATCACCACAAACATAGGATAGGTTGGCTTCTTTGCTCTCCCCCAACTTGGCCATTTTTCCTCCCCAAATGCTACATACTTTCACAGGATGGTTTCCTGCTCTGAGATGTGATCTACTTCTCTATGTCACCTGGATATATTTTTATGCATTGATTGACTCACTTGTGGCATTCCAGGCATGCCTCTCTCATGGGACCTTGACCTTGGCGGGGGGTCGGGAGGGGTAGGGTGGTGGTGCAGAACCTGTGGTTCCCTAGTTTGAGGCATATACATTTGATTGAATGGAATTAACTACAGGTTTCTGCTCATGTTCTTTCTCCTTTGGGAATCTTCTCCTAAACCTTGCCTCCAGCCATGTTTCCTCCAACTGCACTGCATTCTGTAACTTATTGAGTTCTTTTTATCTCTCAAGATCCTGCTTATACATCAAGCTGTTTGTGAAACCTCACCAAGCTCTCTCCCCTCCGTTTACCTTCGTTGCAAGCAGTTGGGGAGAAGCAGCCAGGTTACTCAGAGTTGTGTTTTCACACTACAGCCCAGGTCCCCCATGCTTGTTTGGGGGATGAATATTATTAATTTTAATTATTTTTAAAAATATTTTATTTATTCATGAAAGACACAGAGAGAGGCAGAGATATAGGCAGAGGAAGAAGCAGGCTCCCTGTGGGGAGCCCCATCTGGGACTCGATCTTGGAACTTCAGGGTCACACCCTGAGCCCAAGGCAGATGCTCAACCACTGAGCCACTCAGGTGCCCCTATAAGTTTTAATTCTGAGACACTATACAAGGAGATTATATAGGTAGGGCTGGAAACACTGACTTTTTTTTTTTTTAAATACATGAAGGGATAAGATTTGCATGAAATGGAATCTGGCCAAGATCAGAGTTGGAAAGAAGAAGATGTGGAATTCAGATCATTATTTATGAATTCAACTGAATGATTTTTTCACTGTTTCCATAGTGAGGTGATTGCCAGAGGCCCCTCCCCACAGATTCTAGAAATCCTAGCTATCCACCTGGATTGCCCCAAGCTTTCAGTATGATGCTTCCATATCCCCCTCACCCCTGAGCCTCCACTGATCTCTGGCTTCTCTGTCAGTTGGCCGGGCTATTTGTATGCGTGTTGACATTTGTGGAGTTCCTAGGTACTAGAGATTTCATAGTTGTTATGCAATTCTTACAAAAACTCTTTTCCCTACCTATTTATTATCTCTTATTAATGTCACGTATTTCGAAAATTTCTCAGTAGGAGAATAAAAGCTTTTAGTAGATATTTGTATCAACCTACTTGTAAGAGAAGCCACACTCCAATTCTTATCTTCTGTCTCTGATTCCATGGTATTTCCATCAAGACCACACTGCCCAATTAAGGAGCAGAGGGAGTTAGGGCCTCTTGGATGTGAGTGTGTCACATTCTTAATAACACATATTTGAAAAATTCCTTGTATTCTCCACCTTTTAGAAATCCTCCTTCTTTGGGAATCTAACAAGCAACTGACCAAACACTAAAATGGAAGATCATCTTTGGCCCATTTTGTTCTTCGTAAAACAAGAAAAGCACAATTTCTTTATCAGTAAGTACATTTTTTTTTTCTGCCTGTTGCACAACTCTATTTCAAAAGTCCCTATCCTTTTGGTGCAAGTGCTATGTTATTAGATAACCCAGCTCTACTGGAGCAAAATGACAAGGGAAGAGAGGCATTCTCCTGAAAATACCTGTTCGATATGTTGTTCTTGAATATACCTTCTGCCATGGGCAGTGTTTCTTTTTTCTGTGAAGTTGAGGTATTAAGGGAATGTGGGCTTTCTCTAACAACAAAAAAGAGAGCGTGGAATTTGGGGGGAAAGAAACATATTTCAAAGCTATTTAACATCAAGAAACTCATGCAACTCAGTAGATAGGGCATGTTAGAAATAATATTGTGTGCTCTGGCCAAAATTACTTAATTATCTGGATCTTTTCTGGACCTGGAAGGTCACTTTGTCCACATGATTATAAAGGGCCCAAGTTTAAACACAAATTACATAAATGGTCACTTGCTTGGAGAAGCTTAAAGAGATGAGAGATGAGTGATGGAATCATTGATTTAAAGGGCTATAAGAAATCTTAGAGAGTATCCTCTGGAATGATGTTTTGCAAACCACTGGTCATAACCCTTTAGTTAGGCATGAAATCAATTTAATGACAGCATTTTAAAAATTAGAATAGAACAGACCAGTACAGCAGAGTGCACTGCATATAATATTAGTGAGTTTTCATGGAATTTTTATTTTTATGCATACATACTCAGTGTTCAATTTAAAACATATCTGTATATTTCTTACAGTGGGTCATATCAAAATTCTTAAAACCCATTACCCACTAAATTACATGAGAACAGGGAACTGAATGTCCTATGGCTAGCACCCAAAAAAGGTATTCAAAAAATATTTGTTGACTGATCTAGTCCACCTCTTTTATCTTATAGTCATAACACTGTGGCCTAGAAAGGTGAAATGCTTTCTCTAAAATCATAAAACTGGTTCATGACAGAGTCAGGAGTTCTTGGTACTGAGTTATAACCTAAAATGCTTCTACTGTTTCTTTTTCTTTTTCTCTTTTTTTAAGATTTTATTTATTTTTGACACACACACACGCAGAGAGAGAGAGAAGAGGCAGAGACACAGGCAGAGGGAGAAGCAGCCTCCATGCAGGGAGCCCGACGTGGGACTCAATCCTGGGACTCCAGGATCACGCCCTGGGCTGAAGGCGACGCTAAACCACTGAGTCACCCAGGCTGCCCTACTCTATCTTTCAAGAAAAACTTTTTGGTAGCATTGTCATTGCATTGGCAATTGAAACCATTTCCCTTAAAACATGAATCCCCTGGGGTGCCTGTATGGCTCAGTCGAGCCTGTGCTGAGCATGGAGCCTGCTTAAGATTCTCCCCAGGACTCCGGGGTCGCTCAGTGGTTAAGTGTCTGCCTTCAGCCCAGGGCATGATCCTGGAATCCTGGGATTGGGTCCCACATTGGGTTCCCTGCATGGAGCCTGCTTCTCTCTCTGCCTATGTCTCTGCCTCTCTCTCTCTCTCTCTCTCTCTGCGTCTCTCATGAATAAATAAATAAAATCTTAAAAAAAAAAAAAAAGATTCTCTCTCTCCCTCTGTCCCCTGCCACCATGCTCTCTCTCTCCTTCTCCGAAAATTTTTTAAAAATTAAAAAAATATATATCATATTAGAAAATGTCATAAAATGTGAATCCCCTTTCCATGGATTTGATATATTCCTGGTCTCCCCAGGGCTTGTGGGTCTTCCTACTATACCCATTCACCTTTGCCCTGGGCTTGGTACCTGTCCTCAGACCACTGACTATGATCTCATTCCTGAGCTTGCTTAGACTTTTGGTCATGGTCTCCCTTACTTTGGCCCCTGCCATGTTGTGTTAGATGCCAAACCCCATCACTCAGACATGGTCATCATTAACTCACACTTTTTTAAAAAATTCATTTTGCTTAGTTGTAGTAATATCACAAATTTGCATTTTGCTTTCTTCTACTGACATTTTATTCAAATGCCTATAGCAAGAGGACTCAGAAATAGGGTGGCTTTTCAGAAGACAAAACCCTGAGTTATGTTACATGTTAATTGGATTTTGATTGTAGGAATCTTTATTTCCCAAGAGTAAAGGAGATGCATCTTTATATCAGGCTATAGAAAACCCAATAGCCATTGAGCCATTGTGTGTTAGAGCAGCGACAGTGGAAACCAACAATCTTCTCCTATTTGGTGCTTCTCTCCATGATGGCATGGCTCTGTCTAGAACCCCTCTTCTCTCCCCCAGTGCTAAGCCACTGTTGGCTGTAAAGGGGAGGATGCCATTGTGAAGTAGTGACTTGTGCTGATGGAGTAATGCACTATTTCTTTTGTACTTGGGTCTTGTTTCAGAGAGGGAAAACTTCTTCCTGTTTTGATAATTAAATAACTCCAGGGACTTGGAAAGACAGAGTAACACAGACTTGTTAAAGAACAAAGGTAAGATGACATATTGTATTTTTTAAAACATCAGATTAGAAGTGAGGTGATTGGAGCTTAATTCTGTCTCCAAAAACTTGTAGTTTTGGGACCAGTCGCTTCCTTTGTTTAAACCTCAGTTTTCGCATCTGCAAAATGGAGATTTGGTAAGATCAGTAGTTCTGAACCTTGATATCAGGATCACCTGAAGAGTTAAAAACAAAAACAACAAACTGATAGATGGGCTCTACCTGTAGAGATTCTGATTTAAATTGGACTAGTGTGGAGTCCAATTTAGGTATCAAAACAAAATTCCTCAGATTATTATAATGTATAGTTAGGTCTAGGTGACTCAGGGTCTTTCAAGATCTGATCTATTATGATAATTACAGTGAAAGCATGCAGGTATTAGGCAAATAACTATTTTAGCTATGGTAGAAATACAACTCACACTAGAATGAGAAAAAAATGAAAAGAAGATGTTTAATGACTCTGGGCTTCAGGGCTTCCCAGTTTGAACTTTGTTTTCATCTGTGGTTTGATCTTATTTTCTCCTTGATGCAGTTTGGCTCCCAATATTTGCCAAGGAAAGTTGGTGGCCCTGGATTCACCTATTGCAGATTCACCTACTGTGGATTCCTCAGTGGAAAAAGGAATTTCTTCCTTCTAATAACTGTATATCAACTCCAGAGATGGGCTCTCAGTGGTCTTGCTTGGCTCATCTGTCCCTCTCTTGGTGTGTTGGGTTGTGTGATTCACAGTCTCACTAGATGGCAGCCATGGTCATGTCCTAGACAGATCTCTCATCTAGAGTATCTGCTGTGGGGAGCATAGCTGACTGAGTGCCTTGAGCTGCTGCTCCTTTGGATCTACTACATCTTTCGGGCCAGGCCACATTTTCACTGGGCCACTCCCAACCAGTGACCAAGCACAGTGAGGGAACTCAAATCAGGCCATTCCTGTCTGATGAGGGATTCCTCTAATGGGCTCTAGTGAGTTCAGGGGACTCCTCCACCCCCACCATTGGTCTGGCTGAGACTCTCAGAACTGCCTTATAGTCTGAAGCCCTTTCTACCCAATTATTCCTCCCCTTTCTTCTTTTATAGATGCCAGACCTGCATCAGGGTCTAAAATGAAGGTTCTCATTACGTATTTCTGCTCTCTCCTTAATCCTTCACTGGAGTTTCCTCCTAGAAATATCTTGCTTACTCATCCAGACCTAGTGTGTACTTCTGGGAGGACCTGAACTAATTCAAATTAGAAATGTGGAATGAGGAGGAGATGGTTCACCTAGGGAAGGATGTCAGGTGTTTGAAAGAAAACAAATGCCCACTATAGGCTGTATCTTTGGGTCTCTGTCCAGAATGGGTTACTCTATAGAGAGGATACAGGACAAATGATAATACTGAGCAACTAGGCATGTTTCAAACCCTCAGATATCTTTTCAAGGAAACTGATATTCCTAATGGCCAGTGAAACCCTTCAGGACATCAGATCTTAATATGTTGAAGAGTTTGTTAAAACGAACTTAATCAAGATGCACATCCAGAGTTGGTATGTGTATCACTCTGCAGACCTCAGCCTCCAAGCCACTTTTATTACTACCATTACACTACCTATTTGATGTTTCCAGAGCCAATTTAACTTTTTTTTTTTTTAATTTCAGGAAAGAGAAATACTATTTCTGCTCATTATTTCGGCCTGCAAAAGCTAATATTTTGTTGTATTTGCTTCATATTTGGTTTTTGGCTTTTGTTTAATGATTCCACTTTTTTAGGAATCAGGACCTGAAATGCAAGGTTTTTAGAGGAGAGTAAGCTGAATTCTCCCATTACTCCTCAAGACTTAGCCTCAAGATGTCAGCCCCGTGATCCACTGATTTTCATGGAGTTAATCCACTTGATATTCATGAATTCTTTCTTTGGGGAAAATTATTTGAAAGCTTATTATTATACTAGTGATCCTGAGAGGAGTTACTTTCAAATTTGATCATCTTTTATAAGCTCTTCAATGTGAGCTACTTATTAGCTCAGATTTCTAGCTGGCAGCTTGCTGAGAGCAGGACAAGGAAGGAGCAGTACAGTTGCAGTGAATTTGGGGGCAAGGAGCAGAAATATCTGCAGTACAGGGTGCTGGCTTCACAGGCTGGCTCTAAGGGCCACAAGGGTCATGAGCGTGAGCTATCAGGGGCCACTGGGCACCTCTAGGAGACTATGAAATGAGGAAACAAGGAGATTGAAGAAGACATGGGGGAGGATGACAGCAGAGGTTTTCTGCTTTGTGATTTTGCCTGGGACCTGGCTTGGACTCCGCTCTGCCTTTGCAGCAAGATGTGCAAGAGGTACAGTGACACCCTGAGTAGAACAGGTGGTCACAACCTCCCTTGCTTCTCTCTGGCCAGAAGGAGGCTAATGTCCAGCCCCTGGCGAGGCACACTCGACTCACCAGGCGGAGCACAATGAGCCGAGGATATTTGCCAACTCCCCTGCCCAGCCAAGCTGTGAGACCAACTGTTCCTTATTTTCCAGGCATCGAGCTGCTTATGGAATTTGCTCCTTCAGATAGGAGTTGTATCCAAATTCCTCTCCTCTGGATTTGCTTGATGTCCAAGCCTGAAGTCAAGCCAACATTGGCTATCATATCTTCTCCCAACCACACATTTAACAACCATAATAACCACACCACACATTTATGGTTCACTTCTTGTTTTCCAGGCCCTCTACATATTCTATGTGATTTGATACTAGAAACCAAACTCTGTGTTGGGTTGGGAAATGTTATCACCTGTTTGGGGGGTATAAGCCTGAGGTCCAGAGAAGCTAGTATAAAGCCAGTGTCAGGGCTGGGAGTCCATCTATGGTCCAGGGATACCAGTCTTTTACCTCTTGGGAAGAAAATGTACATTCTAATTTTCTACTGGATAATATTTTCACTCTCTATGTCTTTTCTTTTCAGGGTTTTTGTTGTTATTGTTGTTCTCAAGTAGCCAAATGAAGGAAAGGAAGGGTTTTCACATGGTGAGGCCCAAGGCCTATCCACTTGATAGGGCAAAAGTAGAACTTGTTGGAACAGATGGTTATGTTTTATAGGAGGAACATAAGAGCAGGAATAAGAAAACCTTAATTTTAGTTCTGACTTTTCAGTGAATTATCTCTGTGATATTCATAAAATACACTTAACCTCTCTGAGTTTAGTTCTCTTCTTAAGCAGGAATAATACTAACCTGCCATTTATACAGTTAGATTAAACTATAAAATAAAACTGCATTTAAAATTATAAAGCACCATTCAAGTAGAAAGGTATTTTTCTGCATTGTTTTAATTATTTTTACATAGAAGGACAAAATAGATATCTGTTGGAGGAATGAATGAAGAGATGAATGAGTGATTTGGGTTTTTTGAATACTCTACAATTCTACATCTTCTGGAGCTCTTGCAATCTGTGCAATTCTTTGAATCCTCCTTCTTCTCAGTTTTTCACTGATTGAGGTTAGATTGTCTTTTCCCCTTTGCCTTTTACTGGATGATCACTGAAGAACTCAGTGCATGGTCACTATCCATGAACCCTAAGATTGTCTGTGACAGCCCCTCCCCATGCCTGAGAGCACTGAGAAAATACTTTCTGAGCCAAATGGCCTCACTTCCCACTCTGTTCTCCATTCTACCCAGCAGTTTCTTAGAAGTTGCTGTCACCAAATTTGACTAACAGTGAAAGTCATGGATACTCAGGGAAGTGTAACACACTTACAGATTCAAAGAACCTTAGAGCTAAAGGAGTCTGAGACACCATCTTAACCATCTCCTTATCTTCCAGATGCAGCTCCTGAGGTTCACAAGGATCAAAAGGGCAGTACTGGGCTCACTTCAGCTACTTAATGCCAGAATCACTAAATCCAAGACTCTAGACTTACCAGTGTGGTGGTCTTTCCAATTTCTAATTTTGGGAGGAGACTACAGAATGAGGAAGCCAAAGGAACCTCTGAGACTGTCTGTGCTTGGGGCTTTCCTCAGATACAAGAGTGAATTTCAGAAGGTTTGTGTTTGTTGTGCTCACCTCTCAATTTTGAAGACCTCCTTTTTTTTTTTTTAAGATTTTATTTATTTATTCATGAGAGACACAGAGAGAGAAAGAGAGGCAGAGACACAGGCAGCGGGAGAAGCAGGCTGTGGGACTCAATCCGACATGGGACTCGATCCCGGGTCTCTAGGATCAGGCCCTGGGCTGAAGGCAGCGCTAAACCGCTGAGCCACCTGAGCTGTCTGAAGACCTCCCTTTAAAAACTTCCTTCTTCCAGTTCTATCCCACGGAAGCTAACTCTTCTAGGCAGTATTATTTTTCTGATTTATGCTTTAGGAGACTCAAGATTTAGTGCCTACCTTCTTGTTGTTTGTACACTTTCTATTTTTTATTTCATGGGAGGATGAATTCAGTGGATGACTCACACAGAGCTTATTGAGGAAAATGCTAGAGTGTTGATCCCACCTTTGTTCAATAATTTGGAAATTAGAGATATCTTATCAGGTTTGAACAAGCTGGAGCAGGCTGGAAAACTTCTCAGTGGTCAGATTTCTTTTCTGTCTTTTAGGGGGTGGGATGGGGATGGTCATTGCTTTAAATTTTGTGGGGAGCACAATTGGCTATGATATTGTCTTAGTTTCAGATGCACAGCATAATGATTTGCCATTTGTATACTTTGTGAGATCATCATTGCTTTAAATTTTGTGGGGAGCACAATTGGCTATGATATTGTCTTAGTTTCAGATGCACAGCATAATGATTTGCCATTTGTATACTTTGTGAGATCATCACCACAGATCCAGCCAACACCTACCACCACACACAGCCTCAGTATGCTTTCATATTTATGATCCTCTAAAAGCATTCTTTTTTTCTTGACTTATTCAACAAATATGTCTTGAGTTCCTATTATGTTCCTGGCACTGTAGGTATAGATCACTTAACATAGTTTACAGATCAACTGAAGGTAGTGACTCAGCTAAGCAGGGAGGAAACAAAGCTTAGAGTTGGGGCCTTCTGGTTGTAGGTTCAGTAATCTTTCTGATATATCATGTGGTGGGTCTCTTGACTTCTGCTCTAGGCTCAATTCCTCCAGAATAACACTATGTACTCATAGCATGAAACAATCATATAGATACAAAAGGTCAAAGCTTGGATTTGAATATTGTGGAGTAAGCATACAGTTAGTGGCTGAATTTCTCACAGTTTAACTGTATGTGTCCCTTCTGATTATTCCACAGCCTTGTTATGCTGGTTGGTAGGTGTTTGAATGTTGTCTGGTTATGACTCCATCAACCCAGGCTGTGATTTCTTTGTTTATTGTTTATTTTATAAACATTTTTTAATTGTGGTAAGGTACACATAAAATGAAATTTACCACCTTAACCATATTTCAACATACAGTCCAGTGGCCTTAAGTATATACACATCTTGTGCAAGCAATCTCTGGAACCCTTTTCATCTTGTAAAACTGAAGCTCTGTACCCAAGAAACAACAATTCTCCATTCTCCGTACCCACCCCCCAACCCCCAATCCCTGGCAACTACCTGTTTATTTCCTGTCTCTGGCTTTGTTCTGTCAGACAAAGAGTCAGCATTCTGCACCCACACTCTTCTCTTCCTGTCCTCCCCATACAGTTATGCACATGCTCAGTGTCCTTGACATCTGAGCCAAGGATTATACATAAATTATGTTTTCTTTCTTATATATATTTTTTTGTTTTGTCCAGATTTATAATCACCTCATTTTAAAATTTGGTCATTTCTCTCCATATCTATTGCTAATTTTTCCCTCAAAATTTAGTGGCTTCTTACTCAAGGCCTTTATAAGGTTAAACATATCAGACCTTTCATGATCTCCTGGTTTTCTTGGAATGCTTCTCCTGAAGCCCTCTGTTCTTATACCGTTCCTATCTAGATGGGTTGTTTTCTAACAGGCCACATTGTTTTTGGACTGAATTAGCTGTTTAGCTTTGGAAATGGTGTCGGCCAGAACTATGCCAGCTTCTCACTGGTTCTGGTGTGGCTTATTCATTTATTGAACCCTTTTTTTCAGTTGTGCTCTGGGGCCAACCCTATGCCAGGCCATGGAAATGGGTCAGAGGGATGGTGTGGAGAGAGCATAGCACAAACCTCAATTTCTTCTTCTAAAATTGTGACAATAAAGTTTATTTCACAGAGTCCTTCTGAGAATCAATGGTATAAGGTCTGTGGAAGCACTTAATGGTAACTCATGAGAGAAATAAGGGGTGGTATTACTTTTATGCAGGAAAGAGTCAAATAGTCATTGCACATAGCATCCTACTATCCTTGTAGGCAGGTACACTGATCTATAAGCTTCTCTTACATGGGAAATGGATGCTGTTCACTGTTGTATCTTTGGCCCTTTGCACTGTGTCTGACACATGATGTATGTTTGAGGAAATAAGGAAGTTGATACCAGAGGAAAAATACAGAAAATAAGTCCTATGGAAGTTCACAGAAGTGAATAAATTCAGTTATATGAAAAGATGTTCCAACAGCATTCATGGAGGCTTAATTGAAGGAAGACCTTTCTAAAAATAGAACTACTAACCATGCAATCAATGTCCAGTAGCGGAATTACTGGGTCATATGGTAATTCTATTTTTTATTTTTTTTAGAGGGGGAAGGAGAAGGGGCTGAGGGACAAGGACAAAGAGACTCTTTATTTATTTGAGAGAGAGAGAGAGGAGAGAGAGAGAGAAAGTGAGCGTGAGTGGGGGGAGGGGCCGAGGGAGAAGGGGAGAGAGAATCTTTTTTTTTTTTTTTAAGATTTTATTTATTTATTCATGAGAGACACACAGAGAGAGAAAGGCAGAGACACAGGCAGAAGGAGAAGCAGGGAGCCTGATGTGGGACTCGATCCCAGGTCTCCAGGATCAGGCCCTGGGCTGAAGGCGGTGCTAAACCGCTGAGCCACCCGGGCTGCACGGGAGAGAGAATCTTAAGTAGACTCCTTTCTGAGCACGAGCCCGACCTCGAGCTCCATTTCAAGATCCATGAGATCAGGACCAGAGTCACAACCAAGAGTCTGATGCTTAACAGGGTCCGTACCCAGTGTGGAGCACTACATGGAGCTTGATCTCATAACCCTAAGATCATAACCTGAGCCAAAACCAAGAGCTGGATGCTTAACTGACTGAGCCACCCAGGTGCCCCTCTATTTTTAATTTTTTGAGGAACCTCCATACTGTTTTCCACAGTGGCTGGACCAGTTTACATTTCTAACAATAGCACATGAAGGTTCCTTTCTGTCCACATCTTTGTCAACACTTACTTTTTCTTGTGTTTTTGGTTTTAGCTGTTTTTATTTCACTCATGTGGAATTTAAGGAACAAGACAGGGACACCTAGGTGGCTCAGTGGTTGAGCATCTGCCTTTGGCTTAGGTCATGATCCCAGGGCCCTGGGATCAAGTCCCACATCAAGCTTCCTGTGGGGAGCCTGCTTCTCTCTCTGCTTACGTCTCTACTTCTCTATGTCTCTCATGGATAAATAAATAAAATCTTTAAAAAAAAATAAGAGAAATGAGCACTAATGATAAAAAGAGACAAACAAACAAAAAAACCAGATTCTTACTACAGAGAACAAACTGCAGGAGTGGGTGGGGTTATGGGTGAAACAGTGTCATTATATAAGAGACACTTATCCTGATGGACACTGAGAAATGTATCGAATTGTCAAATCATTGTATTGTACACCCGAAACTAACACTGTATGTTAACTATACTTGAATTAAAACAAAAGACAAAACAACTTAAAAAAATCTGTGCTGCATGTAATAAAAATATAATAATCTTGTATGGGTGTATGGCTGCACATTTTCAAAGTAATTTTACAATAATCCCTTCATTTGATTCTTACTATGATTATAGTACTGTGAAAGTGATAATAATACATGCTAAGCACTATTCTACATATATTATTAATATATTATTACATTATATCAATTATTAATACAATACATGTAAATTCATTCAATACTCACAAAACCTTGTGAAGCAGGTCACTATGATCATCTCTGTAAGACAGACAATGAAACTAAGGCGCAGGAAGTTAAACAACCTCCCTAAGGTCACACAGCTTAAAAGTGGCAGAGCCGGGATTTGATAACATGCCTTCCAAAGCCCACGTCTGGTGCTCTTAACCATCACACCAAGTTGGGAGAGAAGCAAACCTGAGGCCTTTTGGCCCCGGTGTGAGCCATGCCTAAGTGATGCAGGCACCAGAGAGTGGCCGCCCCTCAAAAGAAGGCAGCTGACCCTCAATTCTGGCTGGTTTTTGCTGGGCTGGACTGCATGTCCACTTTGCCATTTCTGAACATTATGTGGCGTCCTCCAGTTTTTGAGTGTGTCCATTAAGTAAATATATGCTTTCTTGTGTGTGTGTGTGTGAGTGTGTGTGTGAGACAGCAGTGTTTACCCCACACAGACCGGGAGGGCGGTTTGGCTTGCGTGCTCTGCAGGCCCGTGGCCTCCAACGTCACTGAAGCCTGGGGAAACGCCACCGTTGCAGGCGCGCGGCGAGAGCTTCAGTGACTCGCTTGAGGTGAGAACCGTTATTTGACTCCGGGTGTCACGAAGACCCAGCTTTTATCTTGCTGTCCTACGTGTTCTGTGTCGTGTTTCTGCGAAGGCGGGGTGAAGACAGACATACCTGAAGCGGGAGCCACGCTCCCTTCCATGGAAGGCATCTCATGTTCCCTGGGCTGGGGTGCACCGGCCCGAGGGGGCTCCTGGGTGGCAGTTGGTCAAGCATCCGGCTTTGCTTTTGGCTCAGCTGGTGATGGAGGGTCTTGGGATGGAGCCCCGTGTCCGGCTCTGCGCTCAGCACACGGTCTGCCTAAGACTCTTCCTGCCCCTTCCCCTGCGCTTGCTCTTTCTCTCTCAAAGTACGTAAATGAACCTTTAAGAAAAATGGCCTCGGATTCCTCGTCATTCCTGTCCTGGAGGGATGGAGAACGATTCTGCTCTCCTAGTGAATTGCTTGACCCGAGGAACACGGCAGGAGCGATGCTCTGAGGCTCCCGAGATTAGTTATAAGGGGCCTTAGAGCATCTGGTCGCCGAGCTCTGGGGACCCTTTCCCGGACCGAGCTGCGTGGAGAGGCCCCGGGCTCGGCTCGGCCCGCGGCCACCAGCAGGGCAGGCGCCCGGCCCAGGCTTCAGACACCGCAGGGGCCGCGGAATCCAGGTTCTGGCCTCTGCTACATTCCCGGCCCACAGAGGTGCGAGGCAAGTAAAGCCATGGTTTTAAACCACTACCTTTGGGGGTAGCCCGTGGCTCGGCGGGGGGCACGAGGCCGATACCTTGATGTGGTTCACCGGGGAGCGCCCCAGAGCCGCAGCCTCCCCTCCGCCCCTGTGCAGGGCCTCCCGCGGAGCCCTCAGGCGAGCCCGGCTTGTAAGAGAGGGCTTGGGAGCTTCCAGAACTTGTTGATTCACTTGTCGTTCGGATGCTGCTGACAGGTAGGAACCCCCGGACCGAGGGGGCGAGTGACACATGGGAGTGTGTGAGCCCGGCCGGGGACTTATGGGACCTTCGGGAGACCAGGGGAGTTGGGAGGGTGGACCAGGCCTCTGGAATGACCGCAGCCCCCCCCACCCCCCCCAGGATTGCACCTGGAGTCACAGAGAGGCTTGGAGGGACTGTAGGGGGAAGACAGAGCCAAGTGTGGCCAGGGGCTGCTGCGGCCGACAGGCGGACACTTGTGGGTGCGTCTGTCTCTACCTGGCGCCCCTTCATCTCCATCTTGCAGTAGGTGGTGTGCCAGGGGCTGGGGCTCTAAAAATGAACAAATGTGCCTTTTTCCACAAAAAGCTCCAGACTCAGAGGATGTCTGTGCACGTCCGTACTTACATACATACATTTCCTTTATATACACGCATATATATATACATATATACACCTGCATACAAGCATGTGCACTCATATGCATATGTATATGAGAAATAAAATGAATTTATTTCTTGGGCTGAATTTTGTGGAGTATAAACAAGAAACAGCTTTATTCTTCTTATTTTCTGCAGCATGCTTTAGCTCCTTTCCCTTCCTTGCCTCTTGACGGCATGGTGGGCAGATTCCAGAGCGGTGCTATTCCCTTTACTCACTGTGGACATTGAAGATCCCTTCCAGGTATTCAGAAGCCCAATTCTGTCCTTTTTCAAAACTTCAAGATCTTGTCTAATTTAAAGCCTCTCTTCTCTGAGATTAGGTTGAACTGGTGGCTTGGGGACCAGGGGGAGACCAGTATGATCGGTTTTCTTCTTTTTGTTTCCATGTTTCCCCCTCCTGCTTTGTGTTCCTTCAGGGCTTGGGGGTGCTGTGGGAGAGATGGGGTCAGGCATTAGATACTGTAAAGATAGGGGAGCCCATGGTCCACAAGATTCATGGTTTGCAAGATAGATCCACGCCTTCTGCTGTAGCAGGTGTACAGCTGCTACAGGAGGCACATGGTAGGTTGTTCACAGGTCCTCCTGCCCAGCACCACCATCCTGCCTCCATCAGGATTTCCATAGTGTGGGGGCCACATTCTCTGGATGACTCCTGGCAACCCCCTTCTAGTTCCTATCCTCTCAGGTCAGTCAGAGGCATCCAACCCTCTTAGGCAGGATCTCATCTGGCTGTCTCCAGCTCTTCTGTGTATCATCTGCGCCACACACTTGGCCCACAGGAAACTCACAGGGACAGGTCAAGCCTGACACTGCTCCGCTGTTGTCCGCTGCCCTTTCCCTGCCATCCTGGGCTCCTGGGCTCCCCTGGCCAGCTCTATGCAGCCTAGGTACTCCAGGTGGGAAGCTGTTCTCAGCCTCCCCGTCCACATGTGGGCCCTAACTCAAGCTCCCCTGGAAAACTCTGTGCTTCCCTTAGACCTGTGGCTGCTGTGAAGCCTGTGATTTGGTGGCACAGGAAGCATCCTGCCAGGGTGTGGTACTCCAGCCTCCTGCTCTTGTAGCTGCCCCAGGATCTATAACTGATGCTCTTCAAGCCCTTCTTCCAGCTCTTGGTTGAGAAAAACCAAGAACTTTCTGTTCCTTCACTGAACTTCCTTTCATATTTCCTGTTCTTTCACATGGGTTGGATGGCAAGGTGGTCTTCAGCTTCTCCCCAGAATGTGTGGGTGTGTACTGGTTGTCCTCAGTTTTAGCCCAGATTCTAAGACAATGGGAGATGTCCCAATAAATACAAACTATTCCCCAGCCACACTAATAATTGTTAAGAGGAGCCAGGCACTAAACAAGCCCAGTGGGAGGCAGAAGGAGGAATGCCTTAGGTGGCCAAGCATCGGGGAAGAGAGAGAGATCTGGAAGGATCAGTGGGGTTTCATCAGGAAAGACAGCAAGGAGGGAATTCCAGGCAGGGACATGAGAACAAGCCTGATGACAGAGAGTTTGGTAAACTCAAAGCACGGCAAGTTGGGTGTGTGAGGGAGGAGTGGCAGTCACAATTGCAGAGGCCAGCTGGACATGGGGAGGGTGGGTGGGAGAGCCACTGACAAACTGTAGGTATGTGGTGCTACTGTATTGTTCACCAACTGGAAAGGGCCTAGGAGATGAAGCAGAGAAAGCACTTAAGAGACTTGTGCCATGTGTAGGTAAAGGATGATGAAGGCCTACTCTAGGCAGGATACACATGGAGAGGAGGGCTGGTTGGAGAAAGATCTTCAGGTAGGGCCTAGTGAGTAATGAGCTGTGTGGAACTCAGGGCTATGGGTAGGGGATAAAACCTTGTCGAGGTCCCCCAGGAATGGTAGTTACCTTTGAACTTTTTCTTTCTTACATCTTCCTTAGATACTCAGTTGTCTTGTGTTCTCTTGAGTCTCTTCACCTTCTGTGTTCCTCTCTAAAGGGGTGACAGATGCTGGTGAGTGGCTGGTGGAGTATTTACTTAGTGGTGGTGGAGCAGGTTCGGATGGTTAGAGCCCATTTTTGACCTCCTCAGTAAGACCCAGGGAGGTAGGTGTATGGAAATGTTCTCTAAAACTCTAACCTGAGAATATGTAAGGAGCTCTTATTGTTAAGCAGGTATTGTTTGTGCAACTCGTTTGGCAATCAATCATGAGCTACCTGTGACATTTCTTCTCTTGTTATCTGGAATTGGTATTTAAGTCTATAAATCCACTCACCCCATCCCTCAGGGCTCTGCTTCTCGGTTTCCAAGGTGACAGCTAGCTAGCAGGTAGACTAACCCATGCTGAGTTGTTAGTTGATACCATAGGAGGCAACTCTGAGTAATGGCAAGCATTTTAAGCCTAGTAACATTCAAGTTTCTTTTAGAAGAAAAAAAATATTTCAGACCCAAAGTAATGACCTAGGTAATTTTAAGTTATAACATCAATTTGGTAGGTATGCAGAACATTTGAGTGTACTGGATATGTTGTATTACTTGATGTACTTGCATTCAGATTGAAAAGATTGAGAAAGACTCTCTGAGCTCTTATCCTGCCAGGCCAGCAAGATATTGAATGTTAGTCTTGTTACTGTTCTCTGCATCTCAGCTAACACATCTACTAAAGGTTGTGTAAGTTTTTCAGAGAGTCTTAGGCAGTGACAAAGCATGTAAGCCATTGGTTGTACTGTTATCAATGAGGGGGTCTAAGTTCTCAAGGCAACTTAAAGTCTACTGTTCTGCTCCCTCTAGGCCTTGTTTGGGTCCCAGGAATCCCTAGAATCCAGTTCTTCAAGGTGCATTAAGCAGCCATTTATCCCATATCCTACTCCTACACCTTGTCTTGATGGGGAGTAGATATGGATTTCTACTACTTGAGGGACCTTCAGAGCTTTTTCTCCTTCCACAGTTGGGTAAATCTGACATCACCTTTTCTACTTCTTCCTCTCTCCCTATAAAGGACTTTTGCCTCCTTCCATCACCCTCTGGTACACTCAGCACATTTCCTTGGTAAATGAAGTTTTTACAGAAAGCCTCGTGTGATGTGTTCATTGAGCACCTTCAGTATGGCCCCACAAATATTCCTGATGGAGAGAACACAATGTGCCTGATTACCCTCTGGAACAGAAGTGATGGGTGATATAGACCACAAAAAAAACTTAATGTCTCAGTAAATCCTTTTACTTCTTGTATAGTCATAAAAGTGGGTATATGGTTTTTTTTTTTAATGCCTTTTTTAATGCCTTCAAGGAGAGCCTAGTGAGTAATGAGCTGTGTGGAACTCAGGGCTATGGGTAGGAGATAAAACCTTATCGAGGTCCCCCAGGTAATAGTAGTTACCTTTGAACTTTTTCTTTCTTACATCTTCCTTAGATACTCAGTTGTCTTATGTTCTCTTGAGTCTCTTCACCTTCTGTGTTCCTCTCTAGAGGGGTGACAGACGCTGTTATTGTGTTTATTATTAACATAATAATAAACATGATAAAGTTATTAATTAAGCAGAAACAAACCCACAATCTAATAACATTTATATTAACCATGTTATTCATATATCATGATATTATTTGAAAAAAATCATGGCAGGTCTTACCATGGCTCTGGCTGGTATGGCATGGCCCTTTGGAGGTCAACATGAGTGTCCTATTATATTTTGTGTGGTGATGACTTAATTTGCCCACATTTTTTTGTTTTAGCTACTGTGACCTCTTTTCATAGAATCAGCTGTAATGCTATTTGGACTTCACATCGTGCCAGAATCATTATTTACATAATAAACATGCTGTACTCCTTTTTCATTATTTTGTGACAATTAAAGTAGTACCAGTTGTAACCAGCTCCGTTACCAACCCAAACACAAGCATGGACACAGAAATCATGGGATAGTGTTTGGTTATTAGATGGCCATTAACATAAACCCATATATACTCATTATTTAAAAAACAATCACAATACAAAACAGAAAACTGAGAATATTTTTTTAAATTTTTATTTATTTATGATAGTCACACACAGAGAGAGAGAGAGAGAGAGGCAGAGACACAGGCAGAGGGAGAAGCAGGCTCCATGCACCGGGAGCCCGACGTGGGATTCGATCCTGGGTCTCCAGGATCGCGCCCTGCGCCAAAGGCAGGCGCTAAACCGCGGTGCCACCCAGGGATCCTGAAAACTGAGAATATTTTGGATTGAAAGCTTTGAATTCTGTGCACCTATGATTCCTAGGCCTACAAAAGCCAGTTTGGAAATATTACTGTGGTTGCATGGGTATGAGCTTGAATCAGATAGAACTGAATTTGAATCCTGCCTCAGTTTCCACCTCTGTAACGTAGTAATCGTAATACTTACCTTCTGTATTAGTTTTCTAGTGCTTGCATAACAAAGTACTCACAACTGGGTGGCTCAGGACAATAAAAAATGTATTACCTCACAGTTCTGGGGGCTAGAAGTTTGAAATCAAGGTGTTTATAGGGCTACACTCCCTCTAAAGTCACCTGAGCAGGATCCGCTCCATGCTTCTCTCTTAGCTTCTGGTATCCTCATGCATTCCTTGGCTTGTAAATGGATCATTCCCATCTTCCATCTTCACGTGGTGTTCTTCTTTGTCTTCACATCATCTTCATCTGCTCTCTGTGTCTGTCTCTTGTTCAAACTTCCCCTTTCTATAAAGACATCAGTCAGGGGATTAGCACTCCCAACCCAGTGAACTCACTGTATCTTGACTACTTCTGTAAAGACCCTATTTCCAAATGAGGTCTTATTCTAAAGTCCTGTCTTATTCAACACCTTTTTTGGGGGAGGGCACAATTCCAACCACAGCATCAAACTTTGCTGTTCTGAGGATTAGAGATAATGGACCTAAACCAACAGGCTCATTTTAAATGCTTAATAAGGAGCAGTCAGTATGTCCATAATAGGATGGCTCATTGCCTCTCCCAGAGACACAGTTCACGGCCATATTTACATTCAGCATACCAGCTATAGTTTGGGATTTTTGACACTGCAATGTATCAATGAGAGAAAGGCCCTTTATTACAGATCAAATTCCACTAAAATGTTTATGTACTCTCAAGGCTAAGGCTGTCACATTTCTTTATCTACCACATTACTTTTCAAATATCACTTTGGACCAGATTGTGAGTCTTTTGATCTCATTCACTGTTGTACCTCCAGTATCCAATAGTTGCTGAGCAAATACCAGCCTGTCAGCCCTTCCACGTTTAGACTGTGAGTTTCTTTTGCTTTAAAGAAGCAGGCTGATACACACACACACACACACACACACACACACACACATATATATATATATATATATATATATATATGGTTTTTTTTTCTTCTTTCCTTTTTTTTTCTTCTGTTGGATTTTGGGACCGAGTCAGATTTTCTCACGAATTAAGAAAATTAATGCCAAACTAGAAGCAGTGAAATGCAGAACTCAGAAAGGAGACTTTGAAGGGAAGGGAACATGTGTGATAAGCTGTTGTGGGCCTGGCCAACCATGTCCAAAGACTGCAGGTTTCTGCATTTTAACACTGGGCTGTCATATTCCATGCAGATTAGAGTCCCAAAGAGAACTCTGAACAGTGGCCTTCGCCTCATGGGCATAAAAATTTTCCTTGTGGCCATTAAAGCGAGGAATGGAGCCTGGCTCATCAGGCTGACTGAGGGTTTTTATGTGGTGGAGGGAGAATGAGGGACCAGCTTTATAGAGTGCCCTATCAGGTAGATACACATTTGACATAGGAACGCTGAGTTATCAAGTTTTCTCCAAGGGCAACCATATATCTTGGGAATCCAGAGCCAAATTATATTTGACATTTCATTTAAAGCCTGAGACATCTTGATGTTAAACCGGAGTCTAAGAGTGCTAAAGTACGAGGCCGTTCAATTTGACAGAGCGGAGGTTTCTATTCCTATCTCACCTGCATGGGTAATAGACAAGTCTTGATAGTTCTTCCTTATTTCATCCAGATGAAAATCACTGAGTTAGCTCTCTGCCGAAATGACACTAGCTCAAAGTTATTTTTTCTCTGGCAGTGTGCAGAGAGCACATCTAGAGCCATTTGGAAGCTACATTGTGGCTGGTATTATTTATGCAGTGGATAACAAAGCTATATTTACTTGGCTCACATTCCAGATTGAAGAGGTATGGGTGTGTGTGAGTGGGAGATACATGAGCAAGACCCATCGGGTGACATTTCCTCCAGATGAGAGGCGGAGCGGAGGACGAGGAGGCTGGGAGAATTGCCTTTAATTCAGGGTGGTGGTAATTCCCAAATTCCTCTTTCCTTTTTGTGAGAATTTTGTGCTGCTTGTCCTTGTGAATTTTGGAAAAAGGGCAGAGAGGACAAAAAGGGACAAAAGGAAAGCAATTTCAGCCCAGTGGTTTTGAGAACGTGTGGAAATACTTCATTGTGTAAAAATAAGAAAAATTTAGACATATTAAGTTAGCATGGGGGTATATAACACATATATAATGCAGGGATGAAGAAATGTGCATACCTTGAGAAGCAACGCTCAATTTTTATCCATGTACTTTTGTGCTGAGGTGTAGTACATGATCAAAAATGTTTGGGGATAACCAACCAATGGCCTGTGCTGGTAGATATGTTTCTTACCTTAGGAAGCAACAAAAACAGCCCATCAGATAGTGATTATTTTAGGAATACCTAGTATGTAAACAGTCCTATGATAAATTCTGCAATAGAAACAAAGACATGTGGGTGATGGTCTTCACTCTCAAAACACCCCCATAATGAGGAAGAGGAAGAGGAATCGGCTGAGTCCTGGGCAAGCTGCCAAGGGCCACAAACATGCATCTGAATTTCCATGCCCAGTGTCTGGACTGAGCCCACCAAGTAGCAGGGGATCCAGAACCATTGGTGGAGTGAAGGAATGAGTGATAGAGTCAATAAACAAATGAAAAAGTGCTCTGTCAGACTGAAGCTGAAGGAGAACTCAAAATGGAGTGGGCTGCAGTGGTCTCAGAGAGCTCTTGGAAGAAAAAGGAAAACTTAATGAGCTGTGAGTTTTTATTTGTGAAATTCTCCAGGTGCGGCCAGTTTCTCTTTCAGAGGCCCCAAATAGGACCCTCTGGCAAAAAACAAAACAAAACAAAACAAAACAAAACAAAACAAAAAAAAAAAACAAAAAAACTTCCTGAAAGATGAGAGCAGACCCATCAATCCCTCAGACACCATCTATCATGGTACCTCTCTGCTCTGTAATGTCCATTTTGCATCATTCATCATCTTATCTCTCTTTTTTCAAATATTCCTATAATGTCACAGCCCAATGTTACAGCACCAGTAGAGGTATATTGTTGACTTTTAGAGAAAACAAAGAACAACAGATTCTCATCACCCACAGTCAACATGGCTAACACCCTATTGCATATCTGTCTGAGCATATTTACACCAAAATGAGACCATACTGTATATACGTAGTTATCCACAGTCTGCCTCTTTTTTCAGTAATGTTGTTCACCTTTTCATTTCATTAAACTGTGAACTTGCCAGGTATTCTCCCAAGGGACATTCACATGACTCTTACAGTTAGTTTCTCCTGTATGAGTTGAGGCACACTGACTAGGTGTTATGTCCCCTCAGCAGAGGTACATGACAGATGGCCCATACTGTGCACAGGGAGTTTTGTGAGCTCTTTGATATCACACAGGTAGCTTGAAATTATTGTGGGGGGTGTTCACTACATGGAAATCGGCAAATAGTGCATATGGGGGTTTCCCCATCTCTCTGAACTGGCTGTGAAACATTTACCAGCACACCTCTGCCTCTGCTTTCATCTAATCTAGCGTAGCACCCCCAACCCTTTCTTTCTTATGCCACTGATTTGTTCAAGAGAGCAGGTCAGCTGTCCTACAGAAGGTACTGTAGTCCTTGTTTGTCTGGCTTGTGCTGTCATTTGGCACACATGTCTCCTGTCTCTCACGTATTTCCTGTGTCCTGGATATTATGTCAAAAAGCTTAATGCATTCATGTTAAACATTTCTGGCTATTTTAGCTGATTTTAGATATATAATATTGTAGTATGCTAGAAGACATGTATTTGTTGATACTAACATTGACCCTGAGTTAAAATAGGGACAATTCAGTCTCTCCATTGTAGAATTACTTTTTTCTCTTGAGATCAGAAAGTAACCTGGTGTGGTATTATTTGACACTATATGAATGTATTGCTACAAATCATTCACCTACTCGTTTTGACACCAACTGATAATCCTTCCCTGAAGTAGTTAATTTAATTAGAGTTTCTAAACTGTTTCAAAATTCTATCACCCTTCCTTCATCTGTTAGCTGACATTCCTATGTAAAGAACAAATTTCCCTCACCAAGTGTGCTATTTTTATTACCCTGAAACCAGTTGCCACCAGGAAGACAAATGATCAATTGTTTTTCTTTATTTCCTCATTTTCAAAGAGAGCAGTTGTGTAAATACTTACCTCCAATGGTGACAAATGTGATTTCTATGACTCTCTTTCATAGTATCATTATGTACTCATTGATTTTTCATTGATTCAATCTGTTTCAACCCACTAAACTCTTTATTCTTTTTGAGGTCCAAATTGTCACAGCTTTGACCAGGGGTAGCTTTTCCACGTTGGCTCCTGGATCTGTTTGGCACAGTCTCATTAATCTTTGTAGGCTCTCTTACTTTGTGATACAACAAAAGATCCCAGGCACATCTTGCTCCTTTTTCTCTCCCAGAGTGGAATCAGCCATTTCTTCTGGAAGCCTTGGTTTCTTTCCATGGAGAATGGTAATAGAGGCCATAATCTGGGCACCAGGGATGTGCACTGCTGTTGAGGTTAAATTGCTTCTAGAATCTTTCAGCATCTTTAAATATGTAATTAAAAAGTCACAAGCTCATATTCATAATTTAAGTTCAACTTTTAATATTGGATTGTTTTCACGTACCCTTTTTAATTGTATACTTGTAATCTTTTTACATTGAAAGTTTTGATCCCTAAACCATCATCAATATAATTACTTGTTTTTATATTAAAAATAGTTTGAAAATACCAACACCAATTTTATAGCATGCAATATAATTATAATTACTGAAGAAGGTTTATTTTTGTGTATGTGGTTATTTTTGCCTTAGTATGACTATCTTGTACTAAGTCTTTACAGTCAAAATACTGTGTTTTCAAGTCCTTTGAATTGAATCTTTCCAGTTTAATGTGTAGTTAGTTTCATTTGTTTCAATTTGTTTTCAAACAAATAACAAAAAGCAAGAAAACGAATTATTACATGAGTACGTGAAATTGGCAAGGGGGAAACAAAAGCCAATTTCATGTACTCATTTAATAATTAGTTTCCTGTTTATCATTCCAGTATTTCTTTTTTTACATATCTTTTCCATATGTAAAAAAAGACTATGTACATCATTCCATGTCTTGCTTTCTTTCTGTTATTCTACTGTATTTATTGGTGATCTTTCTAATGGGCACGTGAATATTGTCCTCTTTTTTATTTTTTCCTTTGTAAAGCATTCCTTCTTAGGGGTCCATCACAGGTCAGGGAGGGAGAATAAAAGCAGAAAAAGGGGAGTTAGGAAAGCAGAAGCCAAACTCTGTTGTTTGGAGGCATCAGGCCAAGACCAGAGATGAGGTAGAGTGGGAAAGGCCAGATTGATACCAGGTGGGAAGAAGGCCTGTGTGAGGCTGGATAATGTTTTCTCAGTTTATACTCGACAGCTGTCTTCCTTTGGAGGGCCCAACACTTGCTCCAACAACTGAAGCCTGCTTACTCAGTATAATAAGGTGCATGGCTCTCCATGCTGTGGTAAGCCTGCAAATGAGAAGGGCCAGCATTCTTTAGCCAACATCACAGCCTCCAAAGGATCTGATGACTGATGAGTGGTTGAGGAGGTTGGATTGTGTGTCTCCTATTGGAAGGAGCCTGATGGTTGGTCTCATTGAAGTTGTTTCTTATGATCAGGTCCTAAAGTTCTGTGCTTAACTGATGAAAATGGCTGATACAGAGTGGAGGAAAATAGCAAGTTCATAGCCATGTTCTTTATTACTTCATTCATTTATTCAATAGTATCATTATGTACTCATTGATTTTTCATTGATTCAATCTGTTTCAACCCACTAAACTCTTTATTCTTTTTGAGGTCCAAATTGTCACAACTTTGACCAGGGGTAGCTTTTCCACGTTGGCTCCTGGATCTGCATTTATTGACTGCCTACTGTTTTCTAGCAACTTAGCTAGGGCCTGAATATGTAAAGCAAAATAAGATACAATTGTGTTTGAAGGTGCCTCTAGGATAGAGCAGTGGTCCTCTCGTGTTGTAAATCTCACACCTCAGCATTCAACATTTTTAAGACGCATCCCAATCATTCTTATTTATTCAACACTCTAATATGAACATTATGAAACACACAAAAATACACCTTACAGAGGGTTTATAAGAATATAAATGGTGATTTTTTTCTAAGAATAGTTTTCTGAAAATTGTTTAATTAAATAACAATGTGATATGGATTATTGCAATTTGTTAGATATCCAAGTAGACGTAAGGCAGGGTAAAACAGAAACAGGTCAAGGGTCTTCTTACCTGCGTATCCAGGTATCAGAATCCTGCACTAATATTAACGTGGAGTTACTAGTTCAACTAAACCAAATGACCTTTTTTTCTGAGAAAAAGCAACATTTATTGAAACTGCACCATTTAAGTATTTGCACTGTGTTAAAGACAGCATTCTTACCTGGAATGTAACGATAAAGACATAAACTTTTTAATTAGATAATTTTTTCTAGCTCCTTTCATTGGCTACAGGAGGAAATTGATGATGCCAAACAACAAAACAGTGAAGAAAAGACTAGTACATGTGATTATAAAATAATCATCCCTCTACTGTCTAGGTACCACTTTGAACCAAATTAGGACTTTTTTCTTTTTTAAGCTAAGACTCAAGGAGACATTAAAAATATTTTTTTTGGAGGGAAGAAAACTATATGTAATATCTATTACTTATTTAAAGGCAAATGAATGTTCTGAAATTGGTACCTAGTTCATCTGCCATAAGAAACTGATAACGATCCTAGTTGATGTGGTTAGGGGGACAGTTCAGATCCATCCTAGGATCCACCTTTAGATTTCTTCTGGATGTACCATAGTATTCTTCTATGAGTTAATGCTAGTGTGTCTTGCTTTTGACTCAAAAGTACTATTACTAAGGCATAGTCTATGCTGAAATAATCAAAAGAAAGCCTTAAATACTGAACCTCTATTAGCTAAGTTTGGTGAAGGATTTTTTGCCTCCTCAGAGTCTCAGAATTGCTGCCTTCAGCTCTGTGATGCTGCAACTTTTTTGTGACTTGGGTCTTCTTGGGAAAGTAGATTCCATATGAACTAGGGTGCTTGGGGGTTTGGGTGGAATAGTCAAGTCCATTTTGCAGAAAGACCTCCTTCCTTCTTGAAGTTTTGGTTGAAAAATGAGTTCCCTCATTGTGCAGAAACATGAGTACTATGACATTTCCTGCAGACATTATTAAACATTGCCATGGCAACAATGGATTGGGACACTGAGTTAATCACTCATGACAAATATTTTGTCAGTTACAATAAGATAGAAATTTTATTGCTAAATCAGAAACACACACTTTTTTTTTTTTAAACTTTAGGCTGACTATCTTAAGTTTGAGGAAAAATTTAAACAAAATATTTTTCAAGTGTTCCACAGGGGACTTGGTTTTAGAAGAGATAAAAGAATGGTTTTTAATTTCCATGGTTGTTTGTAAATAAATAAGTGCTGCTAAAATGTTTGAAAATCATTTACAGATAGATTTAAATATCTATTATTCCAGCCCTCAGAACTTGCTTTGCAATATCAATTACTTACCAAAAGTCCCTTCACAGGCAACTTAGAATGAGACTTTAGCCTGGGTCAGAATTATCCAGATTTTAAGTGGAATAATCCAAATTACAGAAGTCTTGGTGAACTTTGAGGCTTGGTTTAAGGTTAAGCCAACAAACAGCGAGGAGCCATGCCTGGTGATGAGAGACAAGGCCTTTAACGGAATGTCTTGGCAAGCTCTCTCTTCTCTCTTTATGGGCTCCACTTTGCTCTCTCTTGTGAGCTCCATTTGTAATATTAATATAATAACATCCACATACATATATTTATATGGTGTTTCCTTTTCAAGGTGGAAAGACATTAAAATTAAGCCAAGTATTTTTATTTCACCAACCATATTATGAACAAAACAATTGCTTTTCTCACCTCTGGGATAGAAAGTGTTAGTTGTCTCCAAGTCACTGAGTTATGCTGGGGATAAAGGTAACTGAAACTATAGCATCATTTTAAACTGAAGATTAGATGACATAACGTCCATACCACTCTTGGGATTAATGTAAACAAGTTTGGAAAGTGAAGTTTTCTTAGGGAGCATTCATTTGGCCTTGTGGCATTAACCAGCAGAGAGGTGGTGCCATCCTGGAGATGGGCATCATAACTTGCTACTTGCAGAAGTATCCAAGCATACTTAATGGCTCTTAATTGCATACCATGTGATATATATGCATGTCCTAAGTACTGTGCTTATAGGACATGGGTAGGGGGACTTAGAGTCCTGTGTGCTTGGCTCAGGCCCTGTTTACTCTTATAATTATTCATTATAGTCAGAAGTGTCCTGACTTGGCAGCAAATTGTAGTAATTGCCTCACCCTCACCTCCATTAACAAGGAATATGTTCCAAGACCTTCAGTGGATACCCGGAACCACAGATAGTACTGAGCCTCATATATACTATGTTTTTACTTATACATGCATACAAATCTATGATAATGTTTAATTTAGAAAATAAGCACAGTAAGAGATGAATAATGACTAATAACATAGTTATTATTAGAATATACAATAATAAAGGTTAAGAATATATGGGAATATACTGCAATAAAGGTTAAGAATATACTTATAAGAATATACTAAAGGTTATGTGAATGTGGTCTCTGTCAAAATATCTGACTGTGCTGTGGTCACCCTTCTTGTGAGGATGTGAGGTGATAAAATGTTTATGTGATGGCGTGAAGTGAGGCGGACAATGTGGGCAGTGCAATGTAGTATTAGGATACCACTGACCAAGGATAAATCAGAAGGGGGATCATTTACTTCCCAACCTTCAAGAGTAACTGAAACTGTAGAAAATGATTATTGGTTATATGGTTATAGGTAACGCGAGGGGGAGTGCTGTATATGGTAATCCTAGGCAAGGGGATGTGGAAAATGGGATTTGTTGGCATTGAGCTATGCACCGGTCACTCTTAGCTGACTCAGTGCTTTTCTGCTTTTGTGAAATACAGGCTCAGGCTACCTCCCCTCACAGCTCTGTATGAGAGAGAAACAATTACCTTTCTGAGTTCTTGGCTGAAACTCTGGCAATAAAACACAGATTAACAAGAGAAAAACAAACCAAAGTTAAGTAATATGTATACCTCATGTACCCAAGAGAGAGACCCAGGAAAAATGAGTAACCCAAATAGGTGGCTTTAGAATTAAGATTTAATACAATCTTAATAGGGTGTAGGCCTCTTATGGGAGAGTAAATGATTATTAGGAAAGATGACTGGACCCTTAGAAGAATAGATGGGAAATATGATTGTGGCTAACAAAATTTATCTGGGTGTGGGGTTGACTTCCAGTCTCCTCTCCTCTGAAAACAATCCTTCCTGGTTGATGAAACTCCTGGGAAGGGGATTTCTGACGGTTGTGTTCCTTTTGGAGGATCTGTCCTTAGGAACTTAAGGGAGTTCAGAGAGGGCCTCTCCCTGCATTTGCTTTTGTTCAAATGCCTACAGCTGAAAATAATCATTTTTTTTTTAATGTTGGCATATTTGGGGTGACATATTCTGTTGTTCTTCTTCTTGTACTCCTTAAGTTGACCCCGTGAGCAGTAGTCTGCAAGGATTTTTAAATCAAAACGTTTATGTCATTTGACCACTTTTTGGTTCTTCCAAGGTACATGGCCTAGTTTCTTGGACGCCAAACAGAAATGAAGCAGCTAGAAGAAGTGGTGTGTTCCAAGAGTCTTAGTATTGCCCTTGGTTCCCAGTTGTTTGTGACTTTTCTGCCTCAATTTGAGTGCTGATTTGTGCCACTGGATAAGAGCAACAGAGAGAGAAATGAGAGCTAACAGTGTAACCTGGGTTGTTCTGGTTGGTACAATATGAGAAAATGAGGACAAAAGAGAAACCCTTCATCAAATTATCTGAATGTTTTGTTTATTTGGCATCTGTCATTTAGATAGGTGATCAGAAGTAGTCAAAACATTCTGATCTTCCACTGTTTGTTTAATTTTCTTCTCTCCATATATAACCAGTACTCATCTGGCTTCATGCTTCCTTTGGAGGGATATCAGGGCCAGCCCTGTCAAGTGTTCAATTGCAGCTCACTGTGAATGAGCCCTGAGTGAAAATGAAGCCATGAGCAAGCTGCTTAGATAGGCATTTAATGTAGATCCTGAATTGGAAGTCTGAGAGGAGCTTGGGAGTTTGTCAAGTCCCCATTTTGGAGATGAAGAAATGGAGGCTCAGAGAGCTTAGGTGACTTATTGAGGGTCACACAGCTGTGGAAGACTGAGTAGACTGCAGGCAAAGCAGGCCTTACCCTCTGATCTCCAATGCTCTCAATGCTGAGGGGAAGCCAGAGTTCTTGTTTCAAAAGGAATGTGCCAAAGCAGGGTAATTGAGGATCATACAGCAGGCTCTGAGATGGATTTACAGCCATCGTGGGAAACTTGTGTCTCTGGTTGCAACTGACCTACCTCAGTCAATTGCTAGTTCTTTTTCTGGCTATTGGGAAGTAGGTAGTGGAATTTTTTTGGTCGTTGCTTGAGTTGTAGTTATGGGTTGGTATTTTGAACACATGTACTTTTTTCCTTGTTCAAATCTTTGTTTCTGGTAAAGTTAGATTGGGCACTTGGTTTGTTATATCCAGCACCAGGGAAAGAACATGGCTTCTCCCTTCAAGCCTGTATGTGGTTCCTGGCCCTTGCTGTTTTATAAATCTCAGGCCAAGTAGTCCATACATCTTAATTACGCAATTATTTGAAAAGATTCCAATATTGTCTACTTATCAGAGGTCTCCGGAATACACACCATACCCCTCTGATTAGGGGTGATTAGGGGTGATTAGAGAAATACCTGATATCAAACTGTTTTCACATTTCCTTCTGTATCGATTGTCCAAAAGGTGATTATTGTGGCTGCTCAGCTGGCTGTTCTCATTAGGAATCCATTGATTGTGGGCTGGTTATGGTTCCACATGCCAGGCTAAATGTGCTGCTTTCGATTCATAGTGTGAGGAAGCCAGATAAGAAAAAGGAAAATTAAGGCCAGCATTTTATTGTCTAAGCTCTGGTTAAATTGTTCCACCTTCTCACTACTTTCCCAGCTCCCTCCCCCAAAGAAACAACATTAATTAGTCTTTTCAGCTATGCAGTCTTTGGAAGCAATACTCTTGATCTATTGAAAGCTGCATTATTAAAATTATCTGCTGTGTCTGTCCTTAATAAGGTCAAAGAAAGAATCTATGAAAGCTGATTCATCACAAAGGCCCTGGGGATGCACATCATTGAGAAAGCCAATTTTATTTTCCTATTCCAAGATAGAACTGGGTTGCAACCTCCCTTGCTTATCAGAAAGGCAAAGACCAGAGAATTTGCCATTAATTTGGAGAAAGCCCTAATCAGTCCATCTGGCCTTCTTTGTGGAGGGTTCCTCAAGACCAGACTACCTGTGGGGGATGAAGTGGTGAGGGAGGGTTTTAACTCTCCAAGTGAATGCTAATTCCTCTCAAGAGATGCTTGTCAGAATAGATTTCCCTCCCAGCTCTCAGCTTACATTTCTTTAATAGTTATTAATGCCACTGTACTGGCAATGCTCTTCTACTGTGATATAATCTCTCCAAAGAGGATGGCTATTACATGCATTCAGCAGGATTTAGGAAAGCAAGATTCAGGGAAAGAGAATTGATTTCCCCTCTTTTAGTAGAGGACAATGATCGGTGTGGTGTGACTTGTAGCACAAAAATCTGAAAATTACTTCACAATTGCATAGGGCATTCTCTGTAATATCCTCAAAGTATGAAGACTCCCAGCTTGGTCTCTTTACCTTAATTTGTGTGTTCTGAAAAAGAATTTGTTTCCTAGTTCTACTAAAAAATTGAAGTTCTGAAATTTGGAGAACAACCAGTGTAGGAAAAAAAGATGGCATTTGGCTCCTATACTGCACCAGATACATAGTAAGTATCCAGTGCATATTTGCCAACTTGTGGATAGATTGCCATGATAAAACATTAAAACTCCACATGAGTCATTTCAACATAGCTCCCATTTACAGCAAGTAATTAGAGCTTGAGCTTTAACATAATCTATTTCTTAAAGTTAAGTGTAAGGGGGTTTCAGGGCCTTTGCTTGGAGTTAGAGGTATGAGGGTACCTGTACTGTGTGCTCTATCTAGTCAGTCCAACTGATTAGTAAAATGTTATGGGGCAGAGAGGAGATAAAAGGATTTCCCAATTGGATGTGCTACAAAATCCAGAAAGATCATAGCCTGTTTTGGAAATTTGGGTCTGCCTGAAAGCAAGTGACTGGAGGAGAGTATGACAAGTAAAGAGGGGCAGACCATACAGGACCTGATAGATTAAACTCTGGCTACTGGGGAAATTGCATGTCCAACAGAAGATTAAAGCCTGGGATGACAGGATCACCTTTGCTGGTGAGAAAGTTTATGGCTGTCCATAAACCCAAAGGAAAAAAACTCAGGAATCCAAGCTACAATATGTCCCACATCTAAAACATCTTGAGATCTAGCCCGGTGCCTGAATTATTCTACTGAGGGATTTTTGTATTTTTCTCAACCATTTCAATAACAAACTTGGAAAACACATCCCAGTTTGGAGATCACTGATTTTTATTTCTCAGTGCCAATATCACAGGGAAAATTATCATCTGTGTGGCTCTAGAAAAATTGATCTTCAGATGGGATAAAATATCCTACACTTACTCTTTCAATGGATTTCTGATTTACATAGTCGCTCTGTGTTCAGCAAGGAACATCCTGTATGCTGACCTGGATTTTACTTATAGCTGCCCTAAATTGTGTTATCCTGGTATACCAGTTGTTCAGTATTCAGCTTTGCTCCTCTGTAACTTAATATTATGATTTATTTCTGACTTGGCTTTTCTTTATCAAATGCTGACTTTTCCTAAGAGGTTCATGTGGAAATGTGCTGCATGGAAAAAAAGAGCACAGGTTGGCCTGAGGGCAAAAACATGAATACTGACCCAGGGACATGAATACAGGGCAGAAGGGATGGTGCCATGAGTATTTCAGCAACCGACAAAATTAACTCCTCCCAAGATGTTGTGCAGCGACTATAGATGTTGTGCAGTGACTATAGATCTCCTATATCTTTATAGGAGATAAAGTTTGGATGTATTTGTCTGCCAGCAACCTGTTCTTTCAAACTTGAAATTCAAAACCTTGCTTGAAAATGGACATTTGC
The DNA here is from genome assembly GCF_053574225.1 of Canis aureus. Classification (NCBI taxonomy): domain Eukaryota; kingdom Metazoa; phylum Chordata; class Mammalia; order Carnivora; family Canidae; genus Canis; species Canis aureus. The sequence goes on from NC_135616.1 coordinate 32,500,891, forward strand.
ATTTTATCTTGGCCTAGTGGACCAAGCTTGAAGGTATGTGGTGGCTATCCTACTACCCAAAAAGCAAATACTATTTGCAGTCTGCTTCCAAATTATTTGAAAGAGCTCAAAAGTAAATGACTCAGAGATGGATTAAATGTTCCTTGAAATACATCCAAATTTAATAATTAGTAGAAGGGTGCTTGAATAAATGCACTTAGAGGTTTATTGAGCATATACAAGGTTAGATGGTCCATATTTTGGAAAGGCAATGAGTCCATGGCACTTTCTTAGGAGCTGAGTAGATTGTTTATCATTCAGATAAGCAGTAGCAGTTCTCTCATACCTAGAAGGACTTACGTAAGACTAAGGAACAATCAGAACAGCAGAAAATAAGAAAGCAATTCCATTTGAGAATATGAAATCATTTCTATCAGTCTTTTGGGATTTAAGACATTTAAGACATTTTTGTTGGAATGTCAAACTAAACCTTTCCCTAAAATAACAGATAGGTAGATGGCTCTTGTGTACCATCCGGGGCTTACGGCTTCCTATTATTGAACCAGCATCCCCTTATATGTTTTCAAATCACTTCTTTCAGTGTCTCCAGTGTTCAGAAACCTACTGGCTAGAGTGAAATGTGCCAGAGTGGGTTCAAATCCTGGCTCCGTCATTGGCTTGCTCTCTTAATCTTGAGCAAGGTGCGAAGGAAGTGTCTCTGAGCCTGTTTCCAGATCTACAAGTGAGAAGGAGTGAAACCCTAGCCTTGTGAGGTTGCTGTGTGGGTTGAAGTAATAAGAGATGGTGCTTGGCTGGCTAACAATCCCTTTATTCAACGGGAACCCTCTTGGCCTGCAGACTCAGACATGGCCTTCCAGGCCCATCTCTTACCTCTCCCTAACACAGCTCATGCAATGTCTACTGGCTATTGTATTTTCCATTCCACTAATACCCTTGGCATTGTCCCATATCTGTGCATATTCCACGTGATTCCCCTGTCTGGGAACCTCTGATGACAGGGCCATCTTTCTAGAGAATCTCTGAGGTAGAAGCATTAATAGTCCATGCTGAATATCAAAACAGACTCATAGCAAGAAGAAAGACTGAATGTGATAGAAGATGAAATTCTGCATCTCCCTGGGACATGCAGGATCAGAAAGTACTTATTCATTGTTTTTTAAAAAAGGTTAAAGTTCAGGAATGTTTCTGTCACTCTTCAGGCTCTCCTGACCACCCAGAGAGCCTTGGTTCCCCACTGAGGGATGAGTCTGTGCTGCTCCTTACTGTGGTTTTCCAGGGGCCCCGCTGGGACAGGCAGAGGTCTTCCCTCCCCGCATGCTCTGAGTCAGATGTCATATCTACATCACTCATTACCAAATGTTCTTCCCCAGAATCCTCCTTGCTTGCTTTCCCCTATCCAACCAGTGTGTGTGACCGGCAGCCTTCTGTGACTCAGCCCGGCCAAGGCTCTCCCTGTGGCATAGCCTCACAGTCACGCCTTGTGTGTGACCATCCCATCCCATCTGCAGAGCTATCTTACATCCAGATGGTCTGCAACATAATTTGCGTGTAGAGGTCCCTCAAACCAAAATGCCTTTGAAACAAAGCTACAAATATGTCCCTCCTCTGGGTGATGTCTGTCTTCTCCCTATTCACATGCACATGCTCCTGAGGAGGATGCATGCTAGGCCAGCTCTCCATTGTTAACAGTGGGTATCTCACACTGAGCTGGGATGTTTGCGGTCAGCATCAAAGGGAGGAAAAAGGTACCAGGAGGTGGGATGGTCAATACAGGAGATATCCACGAAGAGAGGATCTGGGACAGGTACACACACACATGGAGGGTGGAAAAAGAACCAAACCAAATGGCTTATGTTGCATGATTTTGCCTTGAGCTGGGCCTGCTTGCCACACAGCAGCTGCAGGTATTCGTGGTACTTTAGCTATGGTGGACACCTGTCCCTCCCATTAGGAGTCAAATCCTTTATTGTTAGTGGTATATCCCACTTCTGTATAAGGTAAAAGTCCCTGGCTAGAGCGAGCCTCTACAGAATGCTGTTCAAGTTTTCAGAAAAAGCCCAGCCCCAGCATATTTCTTATCGGCTTTGAAGGTTATAATAAATCCCTCCTTCTGTTAATTCATAAATCCTTTAACCACATGCCATTTTTGGGCCATATGCTTTCCTTCCTCCCTCTAACCCTGGGAAAGATCTTTTATATCCAATCTCTGTAGATATCTGAATGTGAAATCGGGTATGGTTATCTTATTCCTCTAATCAGAAGGTCAGCAGTTACCTGGGGCTTTTCCATCTGTCCTCCAGCTGAACGCTGGCATTTAGTAAATCAAAAATTGGTTACAAATTAGCAAAGCTGACTGGCTCAATGAGATCCAGCCTGGAGACTTAGCTGAAAGGGTGGGGGTTTAAATATGGTTTGAAGAGAGATTCTAGGTGAACTCTATTTGTCAAAGCCCCAGAGTAGTGGCGTAGAAGATGAGAGATGTTCTCCTGGGGAAAAATGTCAATTCACATGGGGAATGGGAATTTTTCACAGGATGATTATTGAGTTTTGAGCATCGCTCTGAGTGGATTAGGTGTAATTTTTTTCAGATACAAAGAAGTAGCTGGCAACAATTTTCTCAAAGTGTTTCAGCTTAGAAATCAGTAGGAAGGTGTCTCATACATTTCCAGCACTTTGCCAGGTACTAGGGCGATCCAGGGTAAGTTTCAAAGTACACGGAAGCACACATGGGAAATAATTTGCAAACAAAAAGGTGAAAACCTGTGTGGTGTGTGTTAACGACTCAATAGGACCCCAGAAAGGAAGGGAAGGACACTTGTCAGTGGAAGAGATTGCAGGCAAGCATCAGAGAGAAACCAAGTCTTGCACTGTGCCATAAAAATGGATATGTCCTGTTCCAGAGGGAACAAGAGAGGGAACAGGGAAGTAAGTATGGCTGGCTGGAGCTGCAGGTAAGTGCCAGGAAATGGTAAATCCTGGGAGGGAGGATGTTGGAGGTCACTGAAAGCCTGGCCAAAACATTTGGAGTTGATGTTTCAGATCAAAGTGATCCCCAGATGTTTCTTAAAAATTATATGAAAGATAATGGTGATGCTTGAGTACACACCTGGCTGTTGGGGTTGAGATCAAGAAGAAAGGCCAAAAAAGGGTTAGTAAAATAATCCAGTCAGGATTTTATGGGACTAGCCTACGAGGAGGATGTGGAGAGAAAACACAATTTTGTCTGTGAGAAAATGTCAGTGAAACCAATAACACTCCATCACAAGACAGAGGACTGTAAATAACTGACAAAATTCCAGCCTGCAGGGGAGGAAATAAGGTACCTTTGGCTGTGGTGTGGGCTCCTCCACTGGAATGTCTCCATTTCAGCCAGATTTCTCTGTCTCTATGGAAAGCCAGGCACCCTGTTAGTAGTAAGGGGTCTGTTGTCCCTCTCTGTGTCCAGGTGGGCTCAGAAGCCAGCTGGTCATGGTGGGATCTTGAAGTAGTCCAAGGCTGCCACCCTCCAGGTAGAGCTGGGAAGGGCCTGCCAGATGACTGGGGGCGGTGGTGGAGGAGTCTCAGGGTTCTGAGATGTAACAGCCCTGGCCTTCTCTGTTCATGAAGGACTTGGAGCTCCCTGGCTACTTGCATCTGGTTGGTGCATGCTGAGAAGCAGGTGCAGAAAGCCTGGCAAGAGTGGTTTAGCTTCTGTGTGGACCTGGGTAACCACCCAGTATTTGCATCTCAGAATGGCCAAGTGTTTCCTTTTCCATCATTATCCTGTGACAGTGATTACACAAATCAGGAAGGTCTGAAGGAGATATGGAAAGTTTTCTCTTTAGAATTTACTGCATTTTATGGCAGACGTGATATGCTAACGTGCTATTTGCCAACTGAGGCAATAGTCAAAGTCTGAACATAATTAGACTCTCAGAGGTGCAGCTGAGTCCTGTTGGGGCCTGGGCCTGTTCCTTCTCCAAAGTGCCAGAATTTGAGAAGATGTGGGGGAAGGTGGGGGCAGAGAGGGGGAGGGCAGATGAGGGTCAGGGGTGGAAAGAATAAGGAGTGAGGGGCAGACAAGCTGGACTGGGCAGTCTAGCTGGGTGCTGAGGCAAGACGGAGAGACTATTGGTCTAGACTTTTTCTGGCAGGCTTCTAGAAGGGTCCAGCCTGGGGAAGCTGAGTGAGGGGCTGACAGTGACTCCTGTGGAGCCAAGCCTATGATTGCTGGCTTTTCTGAGCTGGTGAAAGAGGTATTTCTCCTTCGGCATGGCTTAGGGATTGTGAGGATGTCAGACAGAAATGGGATTTCTGAATCACTGTCCTATTTGGTCCCTGCCGCCGGGGCTGAAGGCTCAGCAATGGGGCATGTAACTAGGGCTCTGACTCCCCTTAGCAGTCATTTTCACACTTGCAAAAAATGATGTATTTTCCCAGGCGGGCAGGTGGCTGCCTATAGCAGCCTTCAGCTAAATGAAAGCATTCTCTTGGTCTCTGGGGAGCTAGATGCTGACAGCCAGGCTTCTAGGATTTAGAATTTCCTAGGTTTGTTATTTGAGCCTAACAAAAGAGAAAAATCCATCCTGGATACAATTAGATCATTTTTTGTTGTCTTTCCACACTCCCCCTGCCCCCCCCCCCCAACAAATAGAGGAAAAAATGTGAAGGACGGAATTTTACTGCTGCTATTGGTAATTTTAAGCTCAGTATGCATGAGATAATATCTGATAACAAATAAAAGGTTTAGTGTGTGCTCTTTTAGCTCTCTGAAAAAGCTATAATGCCGTGAGTACACTCTGTGCAAGAGGGAGATTCTCAATATATTCAAATAAAGTAAAGGATAATTGTATTATGATACCATGTAGTAAGGCTTCTCTGCAGAACTAGAAGCTCCCAGAGGAAAGCAGTTTCAGAGCAAGTTCCACAGACAGGGAAGGGCATGGCAGGGGGTGCATACATTCTCAATACTTAGCAGAGTGCACAGGGTGCCGTCCCATGGGTGTGGAGTGATTCAGTTGTGATGTCTGTCCTCCTAGTATTGTTACTGCTAATCAACTCTGGTATATGTGATGACCCCAGTTTTTAAAATCAACTTGGTTGAATTATAATTTGCCTATAGTAAAAATTCACTGATTTGAAAGTGCAGTTTGATGATTTTTTGACAAGTGTGTACAGCCATGCATATTACCAATACGAATAAGATGTGGAACAGCTGCATCACTTAAAATGTTCCTGGTGCCTTTATGCAGTCGGTTCCCATCTCCCACCCTGTCCCCCACAACTGCCCGGTCTGCTCCCTGTCACTACAGTTTCCTCTTTCATTTTTCTTTCTCCTGGAGCTCTGAACCAGCCATCTAATTACCATGTTGTTGCTCTATCTATGTTAATATTACGAATCTCATTTTAGCTAAGTCTTTGTGACCTTAGAGACATTCTGTCTCTTTAGGGTAATTTTGTAGATTTTCACTTCAATCCATAACGTGTGATTTATATGTCATCATAGCATAGCTCATTTCTTCACCCCCACCCCTGGCCCCAGGTTCTTGGTGGGGAGCACCTCGTTGTTATCTTTATATTTTAAGAATTATGAAAGGAGAATATATATGTATATATGTTGGGAGGCAGGGAGGGGTTAAAAGGAGGGGGACCCAAGATGAGGCAGAGGAGAGGAGGGATGAATATCACTGGTAAAGCAGATCCTGGAGGAAGAAGGATGGAGTATGTGGTTGGCTTTGGGGAGGGTGGTGGGTGGAGATGCATTTTCTGGGACAGCTAATTAGAATATATATTGTTAACAGGCTAATTTAGAAGTGAAGAAATGTCACTAAGGCATGTGATAAGAGTGACTAGAATAGATAGACTTGGGGACTCTGAGGAGTGTGTTAGAAGTTTAGAATTGGGACCCCTGGGTGGCTCAGTGGTTGAGCACCTGCCTTTGGCTCAGAGTGTGATCCCAGAGTCCCAGGATTGAGTCCCACATCAGGCTCTCTTCATGGAGCCTCTTCTCCCTCTGCCTCTGCCTCTGCCTCTCTCTCTGTGTCTCTTATGAATAAATAAATAAAATCTTAAAAAAAAAAGTTTAGAACCATTGAAAGAAATGCAACATAGTAACAACTTGGTATAAAGAAAGAAATTGCCAAGGAGCTTTGTAGGGTTAGTTGCTCCTCTAGATACCACCCTGGCACCATTTTGTATGGGTTTTCCTTTGATGAGACAGATCCTTAATCTTGCTCAATGAAATTTTTATTAAAAAAACTGATATCTACATCAAAGTGTCAAGAATATTATGTTGTGCTTCCATAAGTCCTTCACCTAAATTCAACCCAAATTCAACCTATGTGATCACATCTGTGTTCTCTCTTAGATATCCAAAGTATTATTCTTAGAGTTAATATAATAATTTTTTAAAAGATTATTTATTTTAGAGAGAGGGAATGCGCATGAGTAAGGGGAAGAGCAGGGGGAGAGGGAGAGAATCCTCAAGCAGAATCCCCGCTGAGTTGAGTGAAGAGCCCCCTGCAGGGCTGGATTCCAGGACCCTAAGATCATGACCTGAGCCAAAATCAAGAGTCAGACGTTTAACTGACTGAGCCACCCAGGTACCCCTATAGTTATTATAATAATTAATATCATCTTGCTGAACCATTTGAAGTAATTTACAGAAGTCATGACTCTCTATCCCTTTAATGTGTTTGCCAAGAACATGGACTTTTTTTTTTAAACACAATCAAGGTGCAATTCTCAAAATCAAGAAATTTAACACTGATGTAATTGTACTATCTAATATGCAGTTCATATTTAGATTTCTCCCACTGTAGGGGCTTGCATTTCAAATGACTCTCCTGAAACCAAAATAGTCTATGACTTAAAAGAATGAGAGTGTTTCAGAACTATAGGTTGTGGGGTTGCTATCTGGGAGAAGAAGGGTACCCATTGACCAGATATAGGCCTAGTTTTCTGGAAAGTGTCCAAGAAATATTTGTTTAACTGACCCGAAATAAATGAATATTTGTTAAAAAATCATTTGCTGCTTTTTCATATTTTTATTCTTAGGTTTGAGGGCTCTGTTGATAATGAGTGAGAAAGTCTGGGTCATTAGCTATTTGGAATACATCATCTCACCTCAGTTTCTCCAGTGTCTTGTAACAGGCAGGACTATACAAAAGAAAGCCCCTTTTACTGCTCCAATTCATATCAATCAAAGACCGAGGAAAGGATCCTAATATCTTTCTAAAATGTTTTCATTTATTTTGGAGTTTAGTTGTCATAAAAACTGTATGTTTAAAGCGTCCATTGGGTGTAAATGGTCCCATAAACTCTTGTAACTGAGTGACATGTGATAATGAAAGTACCTTCACAAAGAACAACAAAATAGATCTTTTTTTTTTTATTGTAATCATCAAATAGTGCGCCCCAAGGTATTGATTGAATTATACATAAACTTGATGTGGAGCTATAAAAAGGATGCTAGCTAGCATGCGGGTTCAAAACAAACCACACACAGATTAGTCTGCAAAAAATAACTAATTTTAACAGTATCCAGGATTTGCTGGATAGATCACAAGACAAAAATATTCCCTGCATATATGTTATATTTTAGGGTGTATTGTGAGAAATTTTATCAGTCAAAAAGTAAGAAATGTGTATCCAAACAAAAGAGACATATTGACTTAGGAGGCAAGAATAAACACACAGGAGGGTGGTAAATGGCCCAAAGGTATTTCCTTGAAATACCTATAACCTATAATGGGGTTAGTGTTCAGAGGAGAACAGTTATCAAGATCTGGAAAAATCCAGGGAATACTTTGTGAATAAAGGTGGTTTGATTGCTTATCTAGTTTTGCATATTTTCTACCTGAAATGTGTAACTATTTTAAAGAAGTTATTTCTTTTCTTTGAATTTTTATTTTTCAATTACTTAACTGAATGGGTATGGGGGGGCTGGAACAGAATACTAGGATTTTGGGGTTTCAAATTCTGTTCTTCTTTGCTTCATTTTCTCCCTGATAAGGCAACCCAGGTTTTTATTTGTTTGTTTGTTTGCTTATTATTTAGGCAACACTTTAAACATCCTTATCGGCACAGAACATTCTGTAATGAAAAACATACTATCCCTCATATGTTTTCTTCAGCTTAAATATCTATTCTTATAATGTGTCTTGTGCTTTTTCATCATCATATATCTGTTCACACTTTCTACTCCTTTTGAGATTCACTCTTCCTCATTTCTGTGTATCAAAATCCTACCCATTTGTCAAGGTCTACCTCAAATCCTCCTTTGGTGAGAAAGCTCCCCTGATTGCCCCACTGGGAATATACTCTCACCTTCCTTAATCTCTTTAAATGCTTTCAACTATACATTTTTTGTGGTCCTTCTCACTTTCTACTTGGTATGATAAGCATGAATAAATACATTTCATATTTCTTCTGGCCTGTGCATCCCTTGAGGACAGGACTTGAGCTAGCTTTTTGATGAGCAATTTTTTGGTGCCAAATTTGTGAAATTTGTAATGAACATTACAGATTCAAAAGCAAAAAGTCACTATAGGATATAACATTTTAATAAATTAGTCGAGAAAAATGCATTTTGTTTATCTTTTTTTTTTTTTTTTTTTTTTTTTAGAGAGAGCATGCATGCAAGTGGGTGAGGGGCAGAGGAAGAAGGAGAGAGAGAATCTTAGGTCACAGGACTCTATCTCATGGCCCTAAGATCATGACCTGAGCTGAAATCAAGAGTCAAGCCTTTAACTGACTGAGCCACCTAGGTGCCCCTAAAAAATGCAATTTAAAAATTTGTTGCCCAAACTGATATTTTCAGTCTGTTTTTTTTTTAAGGATTGATTGATTGATTTGAGACAGAGAGAGAGAGAGAGGAAGACACATAGGCAGAGGAAGAAGCAAGCTCCCCACAGGGAGCCTGATGTGGGTCTCTATCCCAGGACTCTGGGATCACAACCTGAGCCAAATGCCGATGCTCAATCACTGAGCCACCCAGGTGCCCCTTAGTCTGTTTTTTAACACTAAAAGAATTTCAGGGACTCTCTCAATATTATTGCTATAATTATTAGGTGTCATTTATATACAATTAATCAGTATGGCTTGACCCAGGGTGAAAAAAGTATAATACTCTTGTCTCAGAGTTTCTCAATCTCAGCACTATTGACATTGTGGACCAGATTGTTCTTGTTATGGAGACCTGTCCTGTGTATTATAGGATGTTGGGCAATATTCCTGGCTTCTACTCATTAAATGCCAGTAGCATTCCCTACTCCCTACTTTGATTTTGTGAAAATCAAAAATGTTCCCTGACATTGCAAATTGTCCCAGAAAGCAAATTTTTTTCCGTGTTGAGAAACAATACTCTATGTAATGATTTAGCCATTTGACAGAGGATCTTCCTTTTTTAAATTTTTTTTTTTTTTGACAGAGGATCTTCCATGCAGCTTCTCAATTTCTTTCTTACTCTTTCTTTACTTCTTGGTTTATATCCAGCTGCCACTGTTTTCTATTTCTTGTCATTCTATTTACTTGGAACTTTTTTTTTTTATTCTATTGTATGACCTTAAGTACTTTTTTAAAATAAAGGGTGTGTAGATGATAAATATAAACAAAAAAGAACCTTAGAGTTTCCTTAGAGTTTCTTCTTAGAGACTGATGTACACATATATGTTTATTTTTGAAGAGGTGCCAAAGAAATTTCGTAGGAAGGGATAATCTTTTCAACAAATAGTGCTAAAACAACTGGATGACTATATCTAAACAAACAAGCCCAAAGATAATCCTTTTATCTAACATTATATAGAAAAATTATTTTGGAAAAAAAGAAAAATTATTTTGAAATGGATTATATTTCTAGATATAATAGCTAAAGCTATAAAACAGAGGAAAAATCTTAGTGATTTGAGTTAGGCAAATAATTCTTAAATCCCACATAAAAGGCAAAACCAATAAAAGAAAAAGCATTGAAATAAAAAAGTTTGACTTCATCAAAGAAAAATTGCTTTTCAGAAGACTTATGAAAATGAAAAAGCAAAGGCACACTCTGAGAAAAAAGTATAGTAAAGCATATGTCTAATAAAGGACTTGAATCTAGAATATATATTCTTAAAACTCAGTAAGAGGAAAACACCTAATTAAAAAAAAAGACCAAGAGATTCTAAAGATAGTTTACCACAAAAAATGTACAAATCTACAAATGCCAAATAGGCACATGACAAGGTATTCTAAATCATTTAGAATCTAAATCATACTAAATCTCAAATCTACAAATGGCAAATAAACACATGACAAGGTATTCTAAATCTAATTTTTTTTAAAGATTTTATTTATTTATTCATGATAGTCACAGAGATAGAGAGAGAGAGGCAGAGACACAGGCAGAGGGAGAAGCAGGCTCCATGCAGGGAGCCCAACGCGGGATTCGATCCTGGGTCTCCAGGATCGCGCCCTGGGCCAAAGGCAGGCGCTAAACCGCTGTGCCACCCAGGGATCCCTCTAAATCTAAATCAAGGTAATCTAACTCATGATTTAGCACTATTTGTTGAAAAGATTATCCCTTCCCATGGAATTTCTTTGGCACCTCTTCAAAAATAAACAGATATGTGTACATCAGTCTCCAAGAAGAAATACTGGAAATAATTTGTATTTCCTTCAGTCATCAAGGAAATACAAATGAAAACGTTAGGAAGACACCAGTACATTCTCATTAAAATGGCTAAAATATCAAAGACTGACAGTACCAAGTGCTTAGCAAGAATGTTGACTAACTGGAGCCTTCACATACTTATGGCTGCTGGGAATGTACGATGGTGTAACTACATTGAAAAACTGTTTGCTGGTTTCTCAAAAAGTTAAAAATCCTGATCCTCCTGTATCATCCAGTCATTCCACTCTTAGGTATTTACCCAAGGGAAAGAAATCATGCATTCACACACAGACCTAAACACTCTTTCATAGCAGCACAATTTGCAGTAGCCCAAAACCAAAACAAGAGATACACAAATTGTAGTATGTTCCTAAGTATCCCTATTTATCAAGGAACTTGAATAAACTATTGATATATACAACAATATGAATAAATCTTAAAATAATTATGCTGCATGAAAGAAGCCAGACAAAAGAAGAGTGTATGCTGTATGATTAATTCTATTTATGTGAAGGTCTAGAAAATGTGAGCCAAAATATGATGAGGAAAAGTAGATCTGTAATTGCTTAGGGAACAAGAGGGGGGACAGGAAGAAGGAATTCCTAATAAAAATGAGGCAAATTTGGGGATAGTGATGTGGGGATTTTCATTTCTCGATTGTGTTGATGGTTTCATGGGGATATATATATATATGTATATACATATATATATGTTAAAATTGGTAAGATTCTGCACTTTGAGCATGTGTATTTTACTATACATCAATATTGCCTCAATACAACTGTTAAAAAAAATTGCTCCCCAAATGATATTTTTGCCATCTGTTTTGTAGCTTCAGTCTAGTTTCTGTTTGGAAGGCAGATGTTGTAATGTAAAGAAAAGGGGCTCCTGAGTTATGTAGATATGAATTAGTACCATTGCTCTGCTACTTCCCAGATGACTGACTTGTGTAGTAAATTCTTTTGAGTTTCAGAACCTTAGTTTTCTCTTTTGAAAAGCAGGTGCAACAATAACCACTGCAGAAGACTGATGGGAAGGTTACATGACGTAGGCAAAGCAGTGAGCATGGTGAATTCCATGGAAGGATCATTTCCCTTCTCTTCTGTCTTCTCCAGAAACCCAAGCACATGTGTAATGAGTACTCAATAAATCCTTGTTTGAATCATTCACCATTTTCTTTATTCAATTCAGTTAGTAAAGGAGTCTAAAACACTGAATCAAGGATTTTCCAAACTAATTTTTAAAGTCTTAGCATGAAATAAGAGCAAACTTTGAGTACATGTAACTAGAGCACATTAGAGTAATTCAACTGCTTTAAGTGTAATTGTATATTCACTACTTGTAGAAGTTACTTATAGAAATATGAATTTCCCCAATAACATAGAGCAACCAGTTAAGATTTAAGTATAAAATGAGAATCCTGATTATGAATTTTTGGATTGGAGAAACTATAATTGTTTGGAAAGTTAGTCATATGAATTTGCCCATATTTCTTTAATCCAGAAAAAAAGGTTTGGCTAATTTAATGAAGCAGACATTCAAGAATTCAGACAACAAATACCTTCTTTAGGCTTCAAGAAACTCTCCATATGGAATATACTATTGATAACATTGCTTTCAAATGGTTCCTTTTGCCTCCTTTACTCTGATATGAAAGCCCAGGAAGCTACAGGGAAAAGAATACAAGTATTCTATTTTTAAGTGTCTTCAGGAAGACCATAGAAAAGTTTCCTGTTAGCCTCGGGCATTCTAAAGCCTCGGTTGACACTTAAAGCCTGTCCCCGCCCCCACCCGCCCCGCCCAAGGGTTGATTGGATCAGATGGAAAGTCCTTTATATACTAGTAGAAAAGCAGCAAGGATATACAGAAATATACAGAAGGCTGTAGTCTGGGCAGAGACCATTGGTTAAAAGCTGCATTCTCAAGTGAAAAAAAAAAAAAAAAAAGTAAAGCAGCTACATTTCTTCAAGCCCTGATTTACCAACTACTTGAAATGTGGCTGTCATAATGGAAAACAAACAACCAACAAACAAATTTAAAAGCCACAAATTCAGTTTTGATTTGTTTGGAATTTGTGTTCAAATCATGTTTGTACTGAAGTTTGCCATTTGTTTAGAAAATCCTCTTTCAAAATCGCTAACCAGATTGTGCTGTGATTCTAATGGATCTCCTTAAAATATTCAAGGATATTAACCTCTTCAAGAATCCATATATACTCTAAAATTTCTCATTCATTGGAGGCTGTTAGGCTTGTAATAACCATGCTATTCAATTTCATCTCTTCATTAAACGTAAATTTTTGAGATTCAAATCATTTTTGAAAGGAGGCAGGTTATCATGAGTAAATCGATACGCAGTGTTGTGCCCAAGATTGCGAATCCGAGAAACCACCAAGGAGCCGACACCGATGCAAGCGCACGAGGGTTTTATTAGCAAGCTTGAGCTTGGGTCCAAGTGTACCCGACACAGCGGAGCAGGGCCTTGGACCCCGAAGTGGGTTACAGCTGGGTTTTTTTATGGGCTGGTCTAGGGGATTTTCAGAAGGGTTGGGGGAATTTTTTTTTCCATTCCAATATGGGAGGAAAGGGTGGGGGAGTTCCTTAAGATCTAATATGGGATTCTCTGAGCTATGTTGTCTTTCTGATATGGGATTCCCTGCCGAGGGCATTCTGAGCTTTGTCCTCATTCTAATATGGGGCTTAACTGAAGTAAGGGAAAGTTCAGCTCTTATTCACAGGGCCTGAGTGGCTGTACTTGTGCTAACGCTGAACTTAAGGTGCAATGGCCTTAATTTTTCTCGGCCTCCACACGCAGTAGGACCCGGTAGCTGATGCTGTCAGTTCCTTACCCACATGCTCCTGGCAAGAATACTTTTTTTTTTTTTTTAATGTACGACTTCCAAATTCCACCTACCAGCACCTGTGACTCTACCTGGGTGTTCTATCTGCCTGTTGGAGCCTGCTGTGGCTGCCCACTGAGCAAACCAGAATTGTTCATACATTACCCACTCCCCTTCAGGTGGGTAGTAAGTATGCCAACTCCTTCCCCCAAGGGATAACTCTGAGACTCATGTTCTAAATGATGCTCCAGTTCTACAGATGGATTAAGCGCCAGTTGTCTGCTGTAGTGACTTGACAAGCCTTTTATTGGTACTTTTCTTTCCTGTCTCATCTCAGATCACCTTCCAAGTAAACCATTGCACTTGAATCTTGGTCTCATGATCCTTGTTTGTTGAGATGTGCACCAAGGCACACCTGTGCACTCTGAGTTTAAGCAGTCCTTTCTCTGGAGCCTTCTATTAGAATTCACATGTTTCTGGGAGAATTGCTCCCTAACAACTTGGTGTGAATTAGTTATCAAGGAGTAAGGTAGTATGCCATCAAACAGGGCAAATCTGAAGACAGACAGGATGAACTTGAACTCTTGTAGGTAGTCTTAGTTACTGAGGCTGCCATAACAAAGTACCACTGGTGGGTGGCTTAAACAACAGGAATTTATTTTCTCTCATTCTGGAAGTCAAAAGTCCAATGCTAAGGTGCCCTCAGCTTTGGTTTTTGGTAAGATCTCTTTTCTTAGCTTGCAGATGGCTTCCTTTTTGCTGTGTCCTCTAAAGACATTTCCTCTGTGTGTGCAAGAGATAGATTTCTGGTGTCTCCCTTTAACGACACCAATCTTATTGGATTAGCACACCACCTTTATGATTTCACTTGACCTTTGTTATCTCCTTAAAAGTCCTATGTCCAGAAAACTTCACACTGTGGATTAGTGCTTCAACATATGCATTTGGGGTGGATGTAATTTTTTTTTAAATTTTTATTTATTCATGATAGGCACACAGTGAGAGAGAGAGAGGCAGAGACACAGGCAGAGGGAGAAGCAGGCTCCATGCACCGGGAGCCTGACGTGGGATTTGATCCCGAATCTCCAGGATCGCGCCCTGGGCCAAAGGCAGGCGCCAAACCGCTGTGCCACCCAAGGATCCCAATTTTTTTTTTTTTTTTAAGATTTATTTATTTTAGAGAAAGAGTGAGTGAGCAGGGGGAGGGGCAGAGGGAGAGACTCTTCAAGCTGACTCCCTGCTAAACGCAGAGCCTGAGGATATGGAGCTAAATCTGATCTCATGACCCCTGAGATCATGACCTAAGCTGAAGACTCAGAAACTTAACTGACTGAGCCACCCAGGTGCCTCTTGGGTGAATGTAATTGAAAATAGTGGGAGTTAGTGACTAGAGGGTAGCAAGTCTGAAATAACTTGTTTCTCTTTCCTGCACCTTCCTTAGAGCTGGGGCTGAGCAGACACTGTGGACACTGTGCACTCTAGAGGCTAGAGGAAAGGAATCTTCACTTAGTGGATATATGCTCTATGATGGGCTATTTGGTATAGCATCGTAATTCTCAACCAAATCCTAGGTTACAGGTACTTTCTTTTCTGTACGAGGAAATTGAAACTCAGGAAAGTTAGTTGGCCAGTATGTGATCCAGGATCCAAACACAAAGCTCTTGTTCTTTCTACTCTATCAGTGTGATTCCTCCCACTGAGGAATTGTTTCAACAATGTATTAGTTTCAACTTTCTGTATTCTTCCCCAATATTCAGCTTTTATCAATTATGAAAACTTAATGGTAAGGCTTCCAGGCAATGACATACAATTAGGGAGTTATAGGTTATTAAAGGTTACTTTTCCCACTGGAGATTATTTAAGTATAAATAAAGCATTTTGAAATTGTCACAGAAATAAAGAAAATAGCATTTAATGAACAAATATCTAATGTATAAGGAGAATTTTTATGGAGGGAAAATTAGGGAGGCAATAAGGGTTATCAAGTAGGAATGGATACATATATCCATTATATATATTAATATATATTTAAGATTTATTTATTTATTTGAGAGAGAGAGAGAGAAAATCCCAAGCAGACCTCACAGTCTGCTTGGAGCCTGACACGGGCCCAATCCCACGTCCCTGAGATCTTGACCTGAGCCAAAACCAAAAGTTGGTTGCCCAACTGAATGCACCACCTAGGCACCCTGACTTATATATATTTTTGAATATGGAAATCAGGCATACTTGTTGTCCTGTCATTTCATTCACTTAGCTACTCTATAAAGTATACATGATATTCTTGTTTCATACAAATTTGAGAGGCGAGGTCCTGCACTGGCTGTACGTAGCACAGGAGGTATTTATTTTTTACTCTAGTAAAAGACGATGAAGTGGAGGCAGTGGAGACACAGAACAATTGAGAAAGAACGTACAAGCTGAGGAAAAAACTGATTCAGATGAAAAATCCCCGCTTCTCTTTTTGTCTGTTTTCTTTCTTTCTTTCTTTTTTAAGATTTTATTTGTGAGAGAGAGAGAGCACATGAGCAGAGTGGAGGTGGGCGAGGGGCAGACTTCCCGCTGAGGAGGGAGCTCCATCCCAGGACCTGGGGTCATGACCTGAGGTGAAGGCTTAACAGACTGAGCCGCCCAGGAGCCCCTGTGTCTGTTTTCACCCGAACTCTGCCCCAACCTGTAGGCAGATTGAAGCACCTTGGTATAACTTGGAATAACGGTGAGGATAACGTGTACCTTCTTCAGAAGAGGAAAATAATTGAAGATATCCAAATCTCTGAGTTATTGTGTATTGAGGCTTGAAGCCTTTGAGTTGCTGTGAGCCCATTTTTAGCCCTTTGCAGGCATTTTCCGTGCTGTGGTAGGTACCTCAGCATCCATGTAAAACCTCTAAGAGTAGATTATTTACATTCTGCTGATGCTCACCCTGGGAGTATGGAGGAAGCATTGGTATAAGTACAGGCAGCGTCCTGAATGGAAGTTTCCTGGGTTGGTTGTGGAGTTTGTTCTCTTTCTTCTAAAGGATGTGCTATTTCATTTTTTTCTTTTATATATGCTGTCTTGTTCATATAATCCTTAAGATGGTGGACACATGGCATTTTTGCAAGTTATTCATAGGCCTATTCTGTTACTCCTTCCCATTATGTTTCATAAACTGTTTTGAGTGAAAATTCTAATTAATTTGGTGGTTGAGGTCTTGAGTCTATAGCATCTTCTGCTAACTATTCACACATAAACACAAATGTGTGCACACATGAGCACATACTGAAAGTCCTGCATTGGTCCATTCCATAGTTCACAGTTTAAGCTGGGCTGAAATCAATAACAAGGACTTGTACTATTAGCTCACTGACTAAGAAGATTGTCTTCATTCTTAGAAGTTGATGTGATCGGCCATGGCAGTCACCATCTTGTAGTTCTTTATGCCCAAAGAACAACAGAAGTTTACTTTGAGATGGAAACCCTGTAATTACATCTTTCTTTTTTTCTTCTGGTTACCAAACAGTCACCTATTTCTCCAACTGCTGCTTCTATTGCATGGTTTCCAAACTCCTTACTACCATGTCTGCTTTTCTGGTTTTATTGCTTATTGCTGTGTTTTCTCAAAAATGGCTTCCACATATGAGCACTTGGGTGAGCACTGAGGATGGTGGTAATATTGCCACCTGTGCTTAAAATACTACATTTCTAATATAGGCTAAGATTGCATGAGCTGTAAAAAATAAGCATCACAAAGTTGGCTGATTTGGGGCTTGAGATCAACCAGGAATTTTCTCTTGAATTCTGGCTCAGCCAGGTGTTGGCTGTTGTCTTGAATGAGATTAGCTTCCTTATAAAAGTGGTGAGAAAAAAAACACTTCCTTGCCCTTTTTCCTTTTTGTGAGGTTATGGAGAAGGTATCTGCCTGTGCCTTCATCTTGGACTTCTCAGCCTTTGGAATGGTGAGAAATAGATTTCTTGTCTATAAATCACTTAGTTTATGATATTTTGTTATAGCAGCAAGACTAAGATAATATGATTAATGAGCACTTTTATATATCAACTCTTTTGAGATGTGTAAAATCTGTGAGGTAGAAGAGTGGCAGGCATTATCCTATCCATTTTGTAAATGAGGAAATAAAGGCCCCTGGAAAGGTTAGGTGACTTGGCCATCATCATATAATTTCTAAGCATTTAAGCATTAAATGCTTAAATTTCTAAGCATTTAAACAAAATACCTTGTTTTCATTGTCTTTGAATGTAACAAAATAAGTTGTGCTTTATTCTTTATAGAATTTGTAGTAATGCCCAAGAGCTAATTGTCTAGTTAAATGTATTTTTATTGCACAAGCATTAAATGGCATTAAATGGATTTTTAAAAGAAAAATCCTCTTTTCACAACTCCAAAAGAACACTCCAACTTTAGCATATTTTTAGTTTTGGTTGGTAAATATCCATGCTTTATGTAACTACGATAATAGGAATGATACATTTCTGACCTGAATCTTTTAGTGAATAGGATGTTAAAATCTTCTCTCTTGTAGTTACTTAGACTTCATTGTCCTCATTTTTTAAAATATTTTATTTATTTATTCGAGAAAGAGAGAGAGACAGAGACAGAGACAGGGACAGGCAGAGGGAGAAGCAGGCTCCATGCAGGGAGCCCCATGCGGGACTTGATCCTGGGACTCCAGGATCACACCCTGGGCTGAAGGCAGACGCTCAACTGCTGAGCCACTCAGGGATTCCCCCATTGTCCTCATTTTAAACAAATTATGTTTTGTGCTTAATGGTTAAAATATTTAAAAGGTATATAGTTTAGGTAATACCACGATGACTATTGAGAAAACTGTTAGGAATATTAATTTCCAGAACCTTAGGAAAAAAAAAAAATGCTTGTGTCAAGCTGGTGTATCCATATTGTGTTCCAAAGCGGTTGTCCTTATGTGCCAAGCTTATAGTAACATAGTCATGGCTTAACATTCTAAGGGTTATTTATTTTGTAATTATTTTGTTAACTTTGATGCAAAATCCTGTTGCAAGTCTTTTTTCACTACTGGTATGGTGAACTATTTTCTCCTGTCTCTGGCATTTCTTCATAAACTTTCCCCCCATTCTTTGCTGCTTAACTTGCAAAATTTTTTGATGAATTACCTACCAAACATGACTGAATCTCAGTGATGGATAAAGCTTAGGTTACAGCTTGTATTATTGGTGATGCTATAATTAGCCTTAAGACTGAGTCTCTCTAAAAGGGGATGATTCTCTATATATTATACATGGTTGGTTTTGTATGTGTGTGGTATGGGGGGGGGGTCTATTGTACAAAGGGCTCAGGTGAACTCCCTTAGTGCCCTCGTGGGCTGGGTTCTGCATCCTCTTGAGTGGGAGGGAAGTGCTTAACCTGGTGTATCTGGACTTTAGCTCTAGTAGAGGGATTTAACCATTTGTTGCTTTCTCTTTAATGGGGAGATTATTAGAATGGCTTTTGCAGCTGGAGACAAGCAGACTACCTCAGCCCCAAGTACTTTGACTTTAGATATCAACTGTTGGCACCTCCTTTCTTCCTGAGAAATTGGGTTTGTACAAATCCTGCCTTACTTGGAAGGAGTCCCAGCACCAGCTTACTTCTTACTTTGCTGTCTAGGTAATGTTTCCAGAGTGGAGGCATTATTTATTGGATAACATACTTGTGTATCCATAGGACTCAAATGAAAAAAGGGACTTGGCAAATTGAACTCCAATAAAAAAGAAGAGAAAGAAAGAAAGAAAAAAGGGACTTGGAACCCTTGTAGATGTAAAGTGATGGACTAGATAAGATCTGGGTGACCTCAACATGAGCATTTCAGTACTAAAGAGGGTGAGGGAATGTGTTTTTAAAAGTCTTTTAATATGCAGATATGAAAAGGATTTTGTTTTATTGAGGGGGAGGAGGAGAGGGATCAGATATCTGCTAAATCCTGTAACTTAAAAAAGCCCCATGATAAACATCACTTAATACCTATTCTTTGTATATTTGTATGTTAGAGAATTACATGATTTTAAAGATTGAAAACTAGTTTTAATATGGCAATAAGCATTCTCCTGCCAATTTAATAGCTTTCAATTTCAAATATTACTCAATTGCTCTGCTGTGATACTTTTTTCATACTTCCTTCATATGAACGGAGTAAGGTTAGAATCAGATTAGAACTTTAAACTTTTTTTCTTCTGAGTTTACTTAAAACAATTCTAAGTTTTAAACTTTCTATTAAAGAGAGGTGCATATAAACGTACATCTCCATTTCCACAGTGAACAGACCTGTGTTTATAGCACCAGGTGAAAGTCAAAAGCATCTAGCTCCTCAAGTCTCTGGCACCCCTTCCCCATCACTGTCCACACCCCATCCCCATAAAGGTAGCTACTGTTTTTCTAGTACTATGGATTAGTTTTGCCTGGTTTTGAAGTTTATGTAATAATAACCAAGGTGGTGATGCTGGAGGTGCACAGCTGAATTCTAGGAGGGCAGACGTGTCAGAGTTGGAATAAAAACAAATGTCTCTTCCCAACACAGGGTGCCAGGTGCTTGCATGTGCATAACAAGTTATCTTCAAAGAGAGGTTTTTGTCAGGCTCCCCGAAGCATTCCCTGACCTGTCAAGTTCAAAACCTGATTCCCTATTCTCTGCTGAGTTTACTTTTTTAATCTGGTGAGAATTTATCACTTTAGAAAAAGTCTTCATGGGCATGATAAATATTTTAAAACATTTAGAAAGTCGGGAACTTGAAAGCTCCTTTCTTCCTGGGATGATTTTGCTTCAGGTTTTTATGAGCTGGCTCCTGCTGTGTCTTCATTTCCAGGCACCTTCTGGAAGCACTTCCCGACCTATTCATGAGAATACTTATATGGCATTCTGGGGGTATGTTGAAGATGATTTGAGGGAATTTTCTACACAATGGTGAAAACAGTCATTATCTTTTCTGCTACCCTATAAGAACAAAATTTTACATATTTATAAAATTCCAGGTACTTGTTTTCATTTTTACTGAGAAATCTGAACTTGCTTCAGCTTTTTTAATACAAGGTTTAATGCTCGCAATGACCACATACAATTTCTGATAAAAAAAAAATCAAGATTTTTTTTAGTAACATCTTTAAATTGTTGACAATCTTTGTCAACAAAGAACTCTCATTCCACAGATGGTTTCAGGAAAAAAAAACTTAAAACAATTTCTGCAATTATTTTACAATCTACAACAGTTGAAATTACACTTAAGGGTCTGACAGCTCTTTTCTTTCATGGACGAAATGTTGACATTTCTTGTGATAATGTGAAAAGATTAAAATGTAGTTGAACTTCTTGATGTTAAGTGTTTAGAAGTAATAATGGAGCTCTAATTCGTAGACTGTGCATGGATTGTTAGAGCTGTCACTCTGCAGATAGCTTGAATGCTAATAAAAGGGCCCATCAGCTGCAAATTGATAGGCCTTTCAACATCTATGAAGGCGGTGCTTCAGAGCACTGCCTGAAGGCTTGGTACTCCTACCAGAGAGCCCCCACCTTACCCTCAGGTGGCCCCACTGTGGGCATAGAAATTCTCCTTGTTTACCCAGAATATGACTTCTTGCCTTTTGTTGGTTCTTCATTTCAGCAACAGTCGAATGCTTTGCAGCTTGCCTCCTGGAGTGTATTGCCAAATAGCACAGCACCTCCTCATCTGCATTCAGCCTACAGTGCACACAGCAGCACATGACAGGCATCACTTACATTGCCAGTGGCCGGAAGGTATGTGGTACTTCAGACCCTGATACTCTCCAGTATGTTCCAAGGAACCTGGAATAGGCAGATGGTAGTTGCAACTGGCCTGTTGGCTTAGGCTATACTAGACCCTGTCTGGCTGCCCCAGAGCTGCAGGGATCAGTAACTCTTGGTACCTATTGCAACAGGTTTTGCTTTTTTTTTTTTTTTTTTTTTTTTTTTTTGAAACCTTGGATTTAGAGGGATTAATGCTTGGTCTTTCTGAATTTGTAGGAAATTGAGCTTCCTTTCACGTTTCTAGATTTCTAATTCATACTAGATATTGTTGCAAACCACTCATTTGGGAAGACAAGAGGCAGCAAAGTGTCATCTCTCAGAGGGTAGACTCTAGTACCTAACTGACAGGATCCAAATCTCAGCCAGTTGCTACCTCTGTATGCTGTGTTCCTCTCCTCATCTGTATAAAATAGGGATGACGATGATAATGCCTTTTCCTAGGATTGTGAAGATTGACTTCATGCATATTAGTTCCTTGAACGAGTGTGTAGTATAGTGTCTAACAGTATTCATTAATGATGATAAATTGTCAGGAACAACAAGCTGATGTTAGGGGTATTACTAAGAAGCTGACTAGTATGCCAGTAGACCAGTAGTAGTCTTTTTTTTTTTTTTTTTTTTTTTGGAGTTGGATTCAGAGGAATAAACAATGGTTGTGAAATCTGAAGGGATTCTTACCTTTAACCCATCACTAGACCATAGTCTTTGCTTTGGGTTTCTATTTCCCATTTACATTATACACTGTGCCACCAGAATGGACATTATCCTTCCATTTTAATGAAGGCAACAAGGTGACAAGTCAGAATAAAGCTTGGGGCTTATGCATGGAATGGTCGCCTACATTTAAGAAGGTTGAATCCTATATTTAGTGTCATTGAGTTGCTAGGGTAACTTGCAGCTAATACAAAAACTCATTGACCTACGTTGTTAAAAAATTATATCCTGCTCCTTGGTGTCCAGAGCCCTCCTAATTTTTTACATTCTTTGAACCTTGGACTTGGGCTAACCATAATAAGAGACAACTTAAAATAAAAATCTTAACTAAAGACATAAGTTGGCCTCATAGTTGACATGGCAAGTCTACAGAGGGAACAGACTTTGTCTTTCACCTATTACAGGTTTTGTCACAGAAAAGAGGATTAATATAGTAACACTTCATTGTAAATGGACTTTAATAAATGCTAAATTACCACCAAATTCCTATGGAACTGCACACAGCTACTTTTACATTCAAAGAGTTTTTTTATGATTAATGTTATTGTAATGAATACCAAAGAAATTAATAACCATTTGTCACTTTAAAAAGTGTTGCCGATTAATTTTATGCTATTTTTCTATTCTCATTTGTCATAAGGGTGAGAACCTAGAATTTTAATGTATAATATGTGGTGTGAATTAAAGAAGTGGCCATGCCACACTGACCTTTTCAATATTCTAATCTTTGCTTCACTGACCTCTTAGACCTCTTCCTGGCAACAGTTAGGTTTTTGAGAGGAGGGAGAGCTGAGCCTATTGGATGAGTGAGCAGAATGAGGAAATATTTTAAGACACACTTTCATAATTCACTGACTGTATTGGAAATTCAAATTTTCAGACTATTCATTATCTTGACAAACATTGTAATGTGTGCAGAATATGGCACCACATAAATCCATTCTGGTGACAAAGAGTGTAATGAGAATGGGAAATAGTAGAAACCCAAAGCAATCACTTTACAATCTGGAAACTGGATAAAATGAAGCTCCCACCAGGTTTCATGGGAGTTCTTTTTTGGCACTCTTAACAATTGCTTTTCACAGAAAACACAGCATGGCACCATATCCAAGCACTCATAAAGGGAATTTGGACACATTCATTTGGAAAGTGGCTTCCATCCAAGTAGAACATCAATTTAACAAACTCACATCCTTTACACTGTGGGGCAATGATTTGACATCACTGGTTGTATTGAATGATTCATTCCTATTTTGAAGGGACGTAAATATTTTCACATATTTGTATATTCATTTACTTAACTATTTAATAAGTATATAGCAAGTTATGTGTGTGCATAGTATTGTGCTAGCTAGTAAGAGAGGCTTACACACTAAAGAGATAAAATATGAGTGAATGGGGATCCCTGGGTGGTTCAGCGGTTTAGTGCCTGTCTTCTGCCCAGGGCATGATCCTGGAGTCCTGGGAGAGTCCTGCATCAGGCTCCATGCATAGAGCCTGCTTCTCCCTCTGCCTGTGTCTCTGCCCACCACTGTCTCCTCCCTATGTCTCTCATGAATAAATAAAATATTTTTAAAAATATTGGCGAATGGACACCAAAGTACAAATAGCTAGGGATAGAGTCCTTCAGAAAGACAGGCTGTATTTTTCTGGAGAATGTGCGAAGGATTGCTCTGGTCAAGATGAGTCTGGGCTGTTGTGTGCCAATGAGAAGGTATTTGGTCCCTGGAAATGAGGGTAGCTAATCTGCAGGAGAAGGATGTTTAGAGTATGATGAGCGATGAGGATGGATTTCTATTTTTAATAATTGTATAACCAATTGGTCATATCAGTATAAAGTTTTATAGTTATTCACACAAAATTTTAGCCAGTAATGATTAGCCCATACATAGCACCAACATTTGTGCTTATCACTTGCTATGGGAAGGTTTCATTTTAGAGAGTGTATATAGGGA
This sequence comes from Canis aureus, assembly GCF_053574225.1. Classification (NCBI taxonomy): domain Eukaryota; kingdom Metazoa; phylum Chordata; class Mammalia; order Carnivora; family Canidae; genus Canis; species Canis aureus. The sequence goes on from NC_135616.1 coordinate 32,524,798, forward strand.
GGTAGAAGCCAGTGAGCTGTGGTAGACACTGTGTCCCACTCAAATGTATTAATATTTTAGTATCTTTGATCACTGTACTACTGTTTGCCTAGTCCATGTGATTGAACAATGCAGTCAGAATAGTTTGGTAGTGAGTCTGAAAGTACATGGGTGGTCTGGACTGGGAGGTTATCTAGTTACTGAATTTGAAAGCAGCATCATGGATCAAAACATGGTAGGCAAGTATTAAAAATGATTTCTTAAATTATTGAAGGTTTAGCCAGTTGAGGTTTAAAACTTCTCTGACCTTTCTTTTGCCTGTCTGGTCCAGCATCAAATAAGTCTATATGTTGCAATTAGCTGACATGAGACTTTGGGTTCCTTTAAGTGATTGTGTTAGGTTTTGTTAGCTTTGGGAAAAGATTAGCCATTCAGTGTCTCTTTAAATATTGCTTCTGCCAGATTCTATTCTTTTCCTTGGACTCTTGGTATATTCACTTGTCAACAGCTGCTTGACGGACATTTTTGTATCAGATAATTCACATTTGTAGGAGTCTGTCATGTTCATTGAAGGATATTTAACGATATCTTTGGTCTCTACTCACTAGATGCCAGTAGCAACCTCTAGAAGTTGTTACTGAAAAAAAACAAAACAAAAACTTTTAGATACTGCCACATGTCCTCTGGGTTAGTATGACAAAATTGTCTGAAGTTAACCCCTGAATTATATGTCTATTATCCTACAAAAATCTGTAAACCATGTATCTTGTGCTTCTCTTTTATCCTCTCCTTGTTTCAATTTGTTTACTGTGTTTGCCCTGTGTTCCTGTTTAATTCCTTTCATCAGTCATTTTTGGTCAACTTTATTAAACTCCTTAATTTCACTTGTTTTTAAATTCTAGAATTCTAACTTTATTAAAAAGTTACTAGCTGAAATACTGTATCTTAATTTTCCTGATCATAGTATTTTAATTGTTAACTTGAAAATTTGCATCACTTGTGGGTCTATTTCTATTTGCTATTTTAACTCTTAGTCCTATTTTTTTTTTTTTTTAATTTCTGTGCCTGGCCATTGAAAGCTAGACATTGTTTATGAGAAATTATAGATATTTTAGTCTCACTACAGTGGCAGATCACTTTAATTCAGTTAGGGAATTGAGCTAGTTAGAAGTTGAGTGTATAGCTCTTTAGTTTCATAAGTATAAGCTTGAAATGTTTACCAGGATCCTTCTACTTTGTGGGCTTTGAATACCGTTTCTTTTCCTTACTAACATTATGGGTCTACTAAAATTTCTGCTTCATTTTTCAGTCTTTTAGAAACCACATTATATATATATATATATATATATATATATATAATTTATATCTGACATATGTTCTCTAGAAGCAGAGCCAGAGTTTGTGATTCCTGTGATAGTATTTTATTGGGTGCATACCCCTAAGATTATTAGGAAAAGCAAGATATAGCAAGAGAAGAAAAGTTAAGCAAGAAAAATAGTCTTGACTAAAGATTTAGCTATATCTTGGTCTTAAGCTCTGTAGCACAAACCACACTATAGAGATGGTCCCTACTTACAGCATGGGGACAAGCCTTTTGTACCTATCATGTCCCTGACTGTCCTTGGGGGTAAGGCTTAACCTCTTAAATGAGACTTCTCCTGTTTGCATTTAGTCAAGGAAAATTTGGAAAGAGGGGGCAGCTATGAGTGATTAGCAGCCAGCACTAACAATGGGTGGGGTTATGTGTACCAGCTCAGCAAAAGGGATTTGGCTCAAGGCATCAAGGGCTTCCATTGAAGTACAATCCTTGCACTATTTAGATTCCCTTCTTGCATTCAGGTGCCTTCATTCAAATACAACTTTGCCAGCATTGTGGTTTGTCACAATTTCTGGGTAATCTTGTTTTAAAAATCAAGGAGAATAGTTGGATTAAATTGGTCCTTCTCTTCCTCTGCCATTACCCATTTCCTCTCAATTGGCTATGCGAGGCTTCATGGCTAGCTTAATAGAGTGACCCAACCAGACCCTCATTCCTGAGGGGTCTTAGACCCTTTACCATCCCTTTTTCAGACTGTGGTTTCTGAATTTGCTCACTTATAGTTGGGTATGAAGTCACCAAAATGCTCAAATGGATTAGCTGAATATAAAATTTCTTCCTTCCCCCATTATGTAGTATCAATGGTTTTCATAATGATTGGAGTTAATTACTTTTGAAAGCAAGGTGACTCTGTTTTGTACCTACTGGCGTTTTGGCTTGAGAAATCTAAAATGATCAGGCAGAAATCATCCTCCTGGATCAAGGTAGGCCCTAAATCCAATAACAAGGGTCCTTGTAGGAAAAGAGATGGGAAGAATACCCAGAGGAGGCAGTGCAAAAACTGTTAAATGCTGTATCTGTAAACCAAGGAATGCAAAGGATTGTCCCTAGTCCCTTAAAACTAGGAGACAGGCCTGGAACAGATTTCAGTCTCAGAACATCCAGAGCGAACCAAAATTATCAACACCTTGATTTCAGTCTTGTGGCTTCTAGAACTGTGAAAAAATAGACTTCTGTTTTTTGAAGTCCCTCATTTGAGAGAGCCCTAGGAAACTAATAGGGTTGGTCATGCTGGCTGAGGCATTGTGGGTAGAAAAGATTAAACTAATCAGAATATGAAGCTGCCGAGGTAAAACATGTCTCTTTTCAAGCTAGAAGGTGTCCAGTAAATCAACTTACCACTGAGACCCTGGTCTACTTGAGATTTGGTATCTTATTGGAGGCTCTCAGCATTGGCTTCTTTTGCTCAGATACTGGACAATCAGCAGTGACTATATCAGTCTTAGTAATATTATGGATGCTATGGGCCATGTATAGCTCCTAGCTCTGTTTCTTGGGCTAATTCAGTCTTGATCATGTTGGACAAGCCCTTTCTGGAGGAAAGAAGCTGGTTGACACCTAATGAATACCTCTCCACTTAGCTGCTTGGACCTGTTCTGCAGGTGATAATTTCTGTCGGGCATTTATGTGCAGTCCCCAAATTCTTGCATTCTGCGGCCACCTACCTAAATCCAACATTTGCCTCTGGATTTTTCTTGCACTCAGTTTTCTAGTATTGCAACTTCAAGGCCTCTGACCAAATAGACAAGTCATTTACCACTTCACATAATAAGTACATGCGTGTCCTAATTTTGGGCCACTTTACTTTCTCTCAAAGCGAATAGCAAGGTGTCCTGCTTGAATCACTGCCATTGGGAGTATTAGTCCTCACCATTGTCTTTCAAAGACCTACCTGTGTGGGCCTGTAGTGAGCTAGCAGTCTGTTTTTCCTTGTACCTGAACACAGACCAAGCTGATTTATCCATGAGCCAAGTTTACAGGTCATTGTCTTCCTCCAGCTGCTGATAGAGAATGTCTCAGGAGACAATATGAACTCTCTGGACTTGTCCAAACCTGATATCTGAAACTCTTTCCGCTTTATGATGAGTTGTTGCTGGGGCCATGCAAACTTACGACGATGTGTCTAAGAGTATAGAGTGTATGGTGGGCAGTTGTGGTCTCAGGGTCACTTGGTCTTCCATGGTTATGTGTTCAGTTTCTACCAGTGCCAACTTGAGTGCCAAAGCAATGTTTTGAATGTATCTAATTGCTAAAGTTGGTATGGTGTTGCTCCGGAAACCTTGAAGTTTTCCTTGCAATTTCCTATTAGAACTTTTGGTATAGTCTCCTATATCTTTCTCTAATATATAAACATCTTCTCTTTTTTTTATTTTATTTTATTTTATTTTATTTTTTTAAATATTTTATTGGTGTTTAATTTACTAACATACAGAATAACACCCAGTGCCCGTCACCCATTCACTCCCACCCCCCGCCCTCCTCCCCTTCTACCACCCCTAGTTCGTTTCCCAGAGTTAGCAGTCTTTACGTTCTGTCTCCCTTTCTGATATTTCCCACACATTTCTTCTCCCTTCCCTTATTTTCCCTTTCACTATTATTTATATTCCCCAAATGAATGAGAACATATAATGTTTGTCCTTCTCCGACTGACTTACTTCACTCAGCATAATACCCTCCAGTTCCATCCACGTTGAAGCAAATGGTGGGTATTTGTCATTTCTAATAGCTGAGTAATATTCCATTGTATACATAAACCACATCTTCTTTATCCATTCATCTTTCGTTGGACACCGAGGCTCCTTCCACAGTTTGGCTATCGTGGCCATTGCTGCTAGAAACATCGGGGTGCAGGTGTCCCGGCTAAACATCTTCTCTTGCTCTGGGCCTCACTTAAAACTTTATAGTCTTCTGTGCTACCTGATGAATGGGATTGAGCAGTATCCCCAAGGGTGGAGTATGTGTTTTCTAAAACTTGGAGGCTTACCAAGTACTATTTCTTAACAGTAAAAGTTGCAAGGTACAGTAACTTTATTTTAAAAGGGCTAAAAAAAAGGGGGGGGGGGCTAATCCAGCATGCTTTGGATCACCAGACCCCTAAAATATTGATCGATATGTCAGGTCCATGAATCTTTGACATTTATCTCTCACTTTCTAGAATGCATGTATCTTACCAAGGCATCTGTAACTGCCAGTTATTACCAGGTTTGATAAACCTCCCATAGTATATTGGGCAGTGTGATATTCTACAGAATGTCCAGATGGTTCAAATTCCATTGAGCTATATTTTGACAGAAAGCAGAAGAATTAAGTTGTCTCTTCAAGACCACAAATGTATATGGCTATTCCAAGTGAAGTGAAAACAAACTACTTTTAATTTTCCTTTCTGATGTATACTAAAAGGTTGCATTGGTAGAGATTCTTAATATAGAACTATTCTATAACCAGGGATGAGTTAATTGGTTCTACTCAAGATAATGTATCTGATAAAGCAGCTGTACTTGGGACTGCTACTTAACTAGGTTTGTAGTAGTCCGCTATTTCTGTGATCCATTGGACTTCTTGGAGGAGCCACATTGGTGAATTGATTAGGGCTAGATGGCACATCATCACTGATTCAAGTCTTTGAAAATGGTGCTGACCATGTGTCCCTCCAGAATATGATACTGCTGATTCCTGTCTTCACTGCAGGGAGAAGTTGCAGGTACTTCCATTTGATTTTTTTTTTTCCCCCTACCCCTCTAGCTATTGCTTTACACGTACAGGAGCCAATAGGAAGTTTCTGAACTAATTTTCATGTCCCTTCTAATTAAACATTTTGGAACTGAGAAATTATTACCAGATGTGCTTATAGGCATATTGGATACATGGAGATGGATCTGGGTCAGTTTTTTTCCACTTCTGATTCTCCTATACTGACTCTAACAGGAGATCGTAAGGACTCTCCGGGGATCCCTGATTCTTAGGATCACCTCATATCCTATGGAGACAGCTGCTGTGGAAATACCTGGCTATTCTTTCTCCAGTGTATGGTTATGAGTGCGGAGCCATTGTCACTTTTCAGAAGGGCTGTGGAGAGCAGATACTATGCTTATTTTCATTCTCTACTAGTTCCAGTTTTTGCCACTGGGAACTCTTTCAGTTGATTCCTGTGTCCTTTTGACCTACCACCTCATTGTGTTTTGTTCCTGATTTGTTTTACATTTTCTTACTTTATGGCCCAACAATGTGCTCCAGGCTCATCTTGTATATTTCCTTCCCTTACCTTAGAAACAGCCATTTCTCCAAGGAGGCCTGAGTGCAATTGTGTTCTTAAGAATGGTATTAGGAACTAAGATCTAACTACTGGTTGGACTTTTTAACTGGAGTACCATTGCTTGTAGGTCCTCTCAGCTAACAGAGCAAGGAAATACATGTGTTTTTACTAGCTCACATATCTAGAATTAATTCCCTATGTAATCCTCTGTACATTAAGCGGAACATGAGTTTACACTGAAGTCTCTGACTCTAATCCATTGCCATATGGACCCTATGTGCCTCTTCCTCATGCTTATTTGTGAACTGTGACTGCAATAGTGAAGGACCTGGCTCCTATCATTTGTTTTGCTTAGTTGTTCAAATCTGGTATATGTGTATACTATTACTGGAATTAACTCCTACCCCCATGGGAGACACTTTTATCACTTAAAGTGCAGTGGTTATGTACAATCTCTTTTGCCATTAGTTTTATACACTTATTGCCAAAATTGCATAGAGCAGCATGCTGTTCCCAGGCCCTATTCAGTGAGAGTTTATCGTACGTTTGTTACACAGATTATTGCATCACATTCTATATTTCATACTGGGATTCCCTTAACATCTTTGGTAACTTTTATAAGTTTGCATACATGAAGGTATATTCTGTGCTGTGGAGTTTGATGGGTTTTGACCAGTGCATAATGTGTATCTACTATTGGTGTATCCTACAGACTAATTTCATCATTCTAAAAAGTTTTGTGGTTCACTTACTGAACCCTCCTGCTCCTCTCCCTGAGCCTGTGGCAGCCACTGATCTTTTCACTATTCTTATACATTAGACTTTTCTAGAATGTCAAATAACTGGAATTGGAGTGTGTAGTCTTTTAAGATTCTTTTCAAATTATTTCACTTACAGTTAATATTCATCCATGCCTTTTCATAGTTTGCTAGCTCATTTCTTAGCACTGAATACTATTCCATCGTTTAGATCTACCACAGTTTGATCACATACCTATTCTGGGAAATTTGGTTGCTTTTTGGTTCTTGATAATAGATAATGCTACTATAAATATTTGTGTGCAGGCTTTTGTGTGGGCCTGTTTACCCCAAATCATTTGAGTAAATACCTAGACATGAGGTTCCTGGATATTAGGCTAAGCCTATATTTACTTTAGTAAGAAACTGCTAAACTGTCTTCTACAGTGAGTACAGCATTCTGCATTCCTGGTACCAAATGAATGTGAGTTCCTGTTACGCTGCACCCTTACCAGTAATTGGTAGTAGCAGATTTTTTTTTTTTTTTGGCCAATCTGTGTAGTAGTAGTATCTCATTGTTATAATTTGCAATTCCTTAATAACAAGTGTCTATCCTTTCCATATTTTGTCATCTAATGTATCTTTAGTATTGTATGATTTTTATTTTTTGTTTGCAGAGTTTTAAGAGTTCCTCATGTTTTAGATACAAGTAGTTTATCAAATGTGTGTCTTGCAGATATTTGCTCCCATTCTGTTTTGTGTTGTCATTTTAAGTGAGAATTTTAAAAAAGACTTTAATCTCTATACCCCACAAGGGACTTGAACTCACAACTCTGAGATCAAGATTCACATGTTTGACCCATTGAGTCAGCCAGATGCCCCAAGAAAATTTAACTTTAATGAAGTCCAATCTATTTTTTTCTTTCATGGATCATGCTATTGGTACTTTATCTGAAAACTCATTGCCAGACTGAGATCATCTAGATATTCTATGTTTTCATCCAAATTTTGTCTGATGTTTTATATTTAGATCTATGGTCTTTTTTGAATCTTTGTGAGTTAGAAGGCTTGTGTAAATTTTCTTTCATATGTGGATGCCCACTTGTTTCACCACCATTTGTTTAAAAGACTATCCTTCTTGTATTGGGTTGCCTTTGTTCTTTTGCCAAAGATCAACGGACTATATTTGAGTGAGTCTACTTCTGAGCCCTCTAATCTAATGATAAATGTATCCTATTGCCAGTACCATTCTGTCTTGATTATTGTAGCTATATAGTGATCCTTGAAATTGAGTACTGTCCCTTAATTCTGACCACCTTCTCAGTGGTGTGTTGATAATTCTAGAACTTTTCTCTTTCAGAAAATATACTTGAGAATCAGTTTGTCAGTACTTCTTAAGAGCTTGTTGGAATTTAATTTCCCTCTTAAGTGAGTCAGGAAGTGTCACATGGGGCTGGAGTTGTGGAAATGATCTTCTCTCAGGTGAGATAAGGTAAATTGTCTCTCCCTCTGTAAAGTACACCTTTGTTGTGGAGACTGCTCTGGACACATTTCACAGTGGTTACTTTGACTCTTCCTCAGCCAGAGCCACACAAGATCTTTGTTAGTTCCTCACTCTAAAAGCATGGTTGGGTTCCTGATCATAAGATATGGAGGTTCCTCTATTGATGCCTCCCTCAGGAGTTTGTCACTCTCAAGCTAATCTCTAGGTTCCAGAGATTCATTGAAATTACCATTTAAGTATTCTAATCCGTTAATTGCTCCAATGGCTTCTGCTTCAGTAAATCTATTTCTTTAAGTCTCTAGATTCATCTGCCTCTCCAGATTCAGAGTGATTATTTGTCCTGTGAAAATTGTTCTCTGAGTCTATGAAAAGATTTTCATGGTTTTTTTAAAGCTCCCCCCCCCCCCCATAAGGATGGGAGTGATGACTTCTACCATCTTTTCATATAGGAGCTGAAACTAGAAGTTTACATAAGGCTTTTTTTTTTTTTTTTGTCACTTATTCTTCTGGAAGTCACATTACAAGTTTGTTATTTCATGCTTTTCTGATAAGGGAGTCACAATTTTTCTTTAATCTTTCAGGTCCATTTCTTTCTCTTGCCATTACAAATCTGCTATCAAGGCCATTGGGTGAATTTTTCATTTTTGTTACTATATTTAAATTTCCATTTGGATCTTCTTTGAACTTTCTCTTTAGTTAGATCTTCTATTTGAGTTTTGTTATCAGATTTTCCTTCAGTACTTTTAATATGACTTCCTTTAAATCTTTAGGCATTAGAATGGCTGCATTGAAATTTGGGGCTGCAAAATTCTACATTAGTTTTACTCATTCTTATGGAGTGGCTTTTTTTCCCCCTTTCTTTCCACAAGTGTATGGGTCAAGCTTGCCTGTTTTTTTTTTTTTTTGCATATCCTGTATTTTTTTTTAGATATTTTAGACAATATATTACAGAAATTTTATATTCTTAAGATTTTATTTATGAGAGAGGCAGAGACCTAGGCAGAGGGAGAAGCAGGCTCCCCAGGGGGAGCCTGATAGAGGACTTGATCCTGGACCCCAGGATTATGCCCTGAGCCAAAGGCAGACCCTCAACCATTGAGCCATCCAAGCATCCCAGAAATTTTATATTCTAATCTTACTTTTTCTTGTTTTCTGTAACTTACCTGGACTTAAACTGTAGAATTTGTCCCTTAAATGTGTAGTTGATGGTATCTCTCTGATGTCTTATTTAGCCTGCCTTCCTAGGAGTCACCCAGCATCCATATAGCTTAATGGTCAGCCAGTGATTGAGTTGTGCTCAATTATGTTAAGCCAGCACATTTTCTGCTTCTGTTCATCTTGTGTGGGATGGGAAGCACATTCTGTGTTGTGCCAGTTCTCAAGCTGTCTTTAGCTTTACTTTGTTTTCTTTTTGCTTAAAAGTAATTTATTCAAGGATAAACAACCGTGTTTATATTAGTTTCAGGTATACAGTGTGACAATTCAATAATACTATGTTTCTTCATAAAGATAAGTATACTCTTAATATGCTTTTCCTCCCATTTTCCTATCCATCTCCCCTCTGGCAACCACCAGTGTGTTCTCTACATTGAAGAGTCTGGTTTTTGTCTCCCCCCCCCTCCTTTTTTTTGTTTAAATCCCACCTCAGAAAACTAAATTTACTGTGTAATCCAGTAATTCCACTACTGGGTATTTACCCAGAGAAAATGAAAACACTAACCTGAAAAAGATTTGGCTTCTACTTTGAACTCTGCTCTCTTGAGTATATCTCCCACATGAGCATACATTGCCAGTTGGGGATGTGTGCAAAGTTTCTTTCTCTCCTACTAGCTGTTCCTTCCAGCATCTTTCCACTAAGTTTCTGGTTGGTTCACTTCTTGGTCCAACCAGGAACACATCCTTAGGCTAGTAGAACTGTCAGTTTCTCACTTATATCCTAACAATGCTGTGTGCTGTGCAATTTTTGTCCTATGTCTGGAGTTGTGCCCACTCTTTCTGGTAGAGCTACTGGTATCTTGGCCAGCCGGCATTGGTGATACTGCCATTTATCATTGACCAAACTTAAAGTGAATGGTGGGTTTTGGCCCCAGATAAGGAAGCCAAAGTTCCTTCCTTTTTGTTAAAGGACCAGTTTAAGGACTGGTCCTTAAACTTAAACTGGTTTAAGTTTTTCCATAAACTTCCACTCATCTGCATTTGTTTAATTTTTTTCAGAGTCCCCAAATAGTTGTTAAACAATTCTATCCTTTTTGGTGGGGGTAGGGAGAGGAATTACCCCTAAAGATGCACTTCTTCATACCTGGAAGGCTCTTTTCCTAGAATCTTATTTTTATTTTATTTTTTTAAAGTTTTATTTATTTATTCATGAGACACACAGTGAGAAAGAGAGGCAGAGACATAGGCAGAGGGAGAAGCAGGCTCCATGTAGGGAGCCCGACATGGGACTCAATCCCAGGTCTCCAGGATCAAGCCTTAGGCTGAAAGTGGCGCTAAATGGCCGAGCCACCCGGGCTGCCCCCTAGAGTCTTTTTAGTAGGAAGTTACAGACCATCTTGTTGCTGGGAGCACTCACTGCTATCGGTTTAATTTCTTTTTATATGTATATATCAAGTTCATACTGATACTTCCGATGCAAATTTAGGATAATGAATGGGGTTTTAAATCTTTGATTTTTAACATCTCTATGTCCCCACTCCTATGCCAAAAGTATGGTTCTTAATAACACCAACATAATTCCTTTATCTCATGGTAGAAACGTACCTGCCTCAGAATAATACCAATGGGGTCGAAATAAGGTTACTTAAAATAGCTTTTTTGCACTGTAGTGCAGGTTTTTATAATAAAATCCTGAGGTTGATTTTTAATTTTTTTTCTGCTGTGTATTTGTGTATTTGCTACAGGAGTCAGGATATATTTGCTCATCCTGGGGGAGAAAAATCTCTGTATTCTATCTTGCCAAGTTCTTAAACATGCTGTTTTATATCCATGATTGATAACAGAGCACATTTCAATGAGATGGAGTTTTTCCACTGTCCAGTGTTGCTGCAAACTTTTATTACACCATAATTCTCAAAGCCTGATGCAGTTTACATTCCAATTTTATGTCAGATGTACTAATGTACTTTAAAAATACTGAATATTAAAGATTTTCAGAAGTAGTTTATAAAATTGGGTATTTTGTGCCACTTTATAGCTTCTTTCCATTTATAAGAGCCACATGGCATCGGGATCTAGACTATTTAGAGTGTCCTGGGTAGATCATGTCTCTGCAATTCCAGGAAGGCGGATTATGAAGTACTCTTGGTTTTAATATATGACAATGGCGAGTGGAGGAACATAGCTACCAAATGTTACTCGAGTGAATTTGATCTTGTTCTCCAAACTTGAAAGAATAAAAACAAATAGCCCACAAGTGTCCCTCCCCACCATTAAAATTTTAGGAAAATTTTTATTTGACCTTTTCCCTAAATTTTTAATCATGCAGGAGTAGAGAAAGTAAACTCCCATGCACCTTCAGAATTTCTAAACTCCTGTCGTTGAATTAAGACCTTCATCCCTTTGCTTTCCATTCAGTGTTTTTGGAAGCAAGCATTAGATATCAAATTCTGTAAACATTTTTCAGTATTTTTCAGTGTTGCCAAAAGATAATGCAGCTGTGCTTATTTTTTTAAAGTATTGTCACAGATTAAAAAAGGTATAACTGGCATAGAATATTAGTTTCAGATGTTCAACATAGTGATTTATTTGTGTACCTTGCAAAATGGTTACCACAATAAGTCTAGCTACCATCTGTCACCTTACAAAGTTAATAAACACTGACTGTATTCCCCATTCTGTGTATTACGTTCCCATGACTTCTAACTGAAAGTTTGTTATTAATTCCCTTCACCCACTTTGTACTCCACACACTCCCTCCCCCAGCAATTACCAATCTGTTCTCTGGATCTAGGAGTCTGGGTTTGATTTGGTTTTTAGATTCCACATAGAGAAAGAAAACCCATATATTTCTTTCTTGGTCTGACTTCAGTTAGCATAATACCCTTAAGGTCCATCCATGTTCTCACAAATAAGATTTCATTCTTTGTATGGCTGAATGATATTCCATTGTGTATATATACATATCTTCATCCATTGATGGGCACTTAGATTTTTTTCCCCCATATTTTTGCTATTGTAAGTAAATAATAGTGCAGTGAACATAGGGACATATCTCTTGAATTAGTTTTTTTCTTTTTGCATAGATAACCAGTAGTGGAATTGCTAGGTCCTACGATAGTTCTATTTTCCTCTATTTTTTGAGGAACCTCTCTGTTTTCCATAGTAGCTGTACCAGTTTACATTCCCACCAACTGCACAAGGGTTCCTTTTCTCCATATCCTTGCCAACACTTACTGCCTGTCTTCTGATAATAGTTATTCTGACCATGTAAGGTATTATGTGGTTTTGATTTGCATTTCCCTGATGAATGATGTTGAACATCTTTTCATGTATCTGTTAGCCACCTGAAGGTCTTTTTTTTGGGGAAAAACTCCATTGAGGTCCTCTGTCCATTTTTTTTTTTTTTCAAGTTGGATTGTTTTTTGCTTTTGAGTTGTATAAGTTATTTGTGTATTTTGGATATTAGCCCTTTCCTGGATACGATTTACAAATATCTTCTCCCATTTGATAGGTTGTCTTTCATTTTGTTAATGAGTTCCTTTGTTGTGTAGAGCTTTCTAGTATGACACAGTCCCAATAGTTTTTCTTTCTTTGCTTTCCTCCTTTCTTGCTTCTTTTTCTTTCTACTTATTTCCCTTTCCTCTAGATTAGTCAGATTAAAAAAAAATGGCTAGGACTGATGCCAAAGAGCTTACTACTTGTGTTTTCTCAGATTTTATAGTTTCAGGTTTGTCTTCAAGTTTTTAATCCATTTTGAGTTGATTTTTTGCATATGGTAGAAGAGTGGGCCAGTTTCATTCTTTTGCATGTAACTGCCCAGTTTTCCTAATACCATTTATTTGAGAGACTTTTGTTTCCCCATTGTATATTCTTGGCCTTTTTTTTTTTTTTTTTTTTTTGGTCATAAGTGAATGAAGTACATATGCATGGGTTTATTTCTGGGTTCTCTATTCTGTTGACCTATGTGTCTATTTTTATGCCAATCCCATGCTATTGATTACTGTAGCTTTGTAGTATATCTTGAAATCAGGAAGTGTGAAACCTTGGCTTTGATCTTTTCCCTCCAATCAAGATTGTTTTAGCTACTCAGCATCTTCTGTGATTTCATACAAGATTCTTCTTGTTCTCGTTCCAAAATTTTATTGGAATTTTGATAGGGATTACTTTGAACCTGTACATTATTTGGGGTTCTATGGGCCTTTGAACAATATTAATTTTTCTGATCCATGAGCATGGAATATCTTTCCATTTGTCCTTAGTTTCTTTGATCAAGATCTGAAAGCTTTCAGTGTTTCACTTTGGTTAAATTTATTCCTAGGTGTATTCTTTTTGATGAAATTGTAAATGGGCTCCTTGATGTGTCTTTCTGATAGTTTTAGTGTGTAAAAACACAACAGATTCTTGTATGGTGATTTGGTATCCTACAACTTTTCTAAATCTAAGTTATATTTCTAATGGACATCTTTCTTTATTTCTTGCCTAATGGCTGTGACTTCCAATACCCTATTGAACAAAAGTGACAAGAGTGGGAATTCTTGACTTGATCCTATTAGAGGAAAAGTTGTCAGTATTTCACCATTGAGTATAATGTTAGCTGTGGGTTTGTTGTATATGGCCTTTATTATGTTGAGGAATGTTTCCTCTATGGCTATTTTGATCTCTTATCAGATATGGGGGGTGAGTCTTATCAAATTCTTCACCTTTTTTTTTTTTTTTTTTTAAATTTTATTATTGGACAGAAAGCTGAGTGAGAGCACAAGCATTAGCATGAATGAGGGAGGGGCAGAGGGACAAGCAGACTCCCCCTGAGTGGGAAGCTTAGCACAAAGCTCTATCTCAGGACCTGAGATCATGACCTGAATTGAAGTCAGATGCTTAACCGACTGAGCCTCCCAGATAACCCTTCTGCATCTATTGAGCTGATAAGATTTTTTTTTCCCTCTAATTTCATTAATGTGTGGTGCATCATATTGATTTGCAGATAATGAGCCATTTTTGCATCCTTGGAATAAATCTCACTTGATTGTGATATATGATTTGTTTAATGTATTGAATTTTTGGAAGAATTTCATTTCTGTGTTCATCCACGGATATTGGCCTGTAACCTTTTTTTGGTGTTTGTGGGATGTGGTATATGCATGCCTGGTTTTGGTATTGGGGTAATGCTGGCCTCATGAAATGAGTTTGTAAGCTTTCTTTCCCCTTCAATATTTTAGAAGATTGATAAATATAGGCATTAATATGCTCTGCTATAATTCACCAGTGAAGCTGTCTGGTTCTGGACTTCAGTTTCTTGGGAAGTTTTTCATAACTAGTAATGAAATTAGTAATCACTTTTGACATTCTCAATTTATTAGTCTTGAAAAATTAAGTTTCTAGGAATTATCAATTTTTTTGGTAGGTTGTTTGATTTGTTGGGGTGTAATTATTCACAGTAGTTTCTTTATGATCTTTTATGTTTCTGTAGTATCTGTTTTAACTTCTTAGCTATTTTTTTCATGGTGAGTCTAGCTAAAGGTCTGTCAATTTGATGTATCTTTTCAAAGAACCAGCTTAGTTTCATGGGTATTTTATCTTCTTAGTCTATATCTCCTTATTTCTGGTCTTTATTTTTTTTTCTCTACTAACTTTGTCTCATCCATTCTTTTTCTACTTCTTTTAGATGTAAAATTAAATATTTCTCCTCTATTACAATTGTTTTTGCTGTATCCTGTAGATTTTGATGTTTTTTTTCTGCTTTCATTTGTCTCTAGATATGTTTTTACCCTTTCATTTCTTCTGTGACCAAATAGCTGTCAGTAACATGCTGCTCAATCTCCACATTTGTGGTCCTTCCAGTCATCTTGCATTTCTAGTTTCATACCATTGTTGCCGAGAAAGATGCTTGAGTGATTTTGATATTGAATTTGATTTACTATATGTCCTAACATGGATATATCCTGGAGAATATTCTAGGCATACTTGAATTTATATTCTCCTTTTTGGATGAAATGTTCTGTATAAATCTGTTAATTCCATCTGGCCTGATGTGTCATTTAAGGCTGTTTCCCTGTTTTTCTATCTGGGTGATGTATTTATTTTGTAAGTGGGGTGTGAATATCCCCTAATAGTATTGTATTGCTATTTTCTCCCATTAGGTCTGTTAATACTTTATTTATTTTGATACTTTGTTTTGCGTGCATATTATGAATATATATATATATATATATATATATATATATATATATATATATATATATATTCCTTCTTACTGGGTTGACCTTTCTATCATTATGTGGTACCCCTCAGTCTTTAAAACAAAGAATATAGTAATAGACAATCTTGTGTGATGAGTATAGCTACTCCAGCTTTCTTTTGGTTTCCATTTACAAAGACTGTTTTTCTAGTTCCTTTACTTTCAGTCTGTGTGTCCTTAGTTCTTAAGTGATGTTCTTGTAGGCAGCATATAGATGGATCTTGTGTGTATTTTAATCCATTCAGGTACTATCTTTTGATTGGAGAATTTAGTCCTTTTACATTTAAAGTAGTTATTGATATGTAATTGTTGGCATTCTGCTAATTGTTTTCTGCTTGGTTTTGTAGTTCTGGTTTCTTTTTTTCTCTCTGCCTATGTGCTTTGATACCTTTCTTGAGTGTTATATTTAGATTCCTTTCTCATTTTATGATGTATTTTTCTAAGGTTTTTGTTTGGTTTTACCATGATACTATCATTGGTGTAACCAATATTACTGTTATTCTGTATATATTAGTCTGTTTTAAGTTGATAGCAAATTAATTTTGAACATTCCAAATATTACATTTTTATTCCCCACCCTAGTCACATTGTGTCACTTTACATTTTGTAAAATGTAGAATGAAGAAGCATTTATCAGGAAGCCATTATGTGCCAGGCAGAGCTCCAGCCAGGATGGAGTTGTGGGTAAGACCTGGCCTTTGACCTCAAAAATAATGCAGTACAGCTGTGATCCCAGCCACTCGCTTTGACTATGTTATTAGTGCTATTTCTTTTCAGCTTAATGAAGTACCTTTAATATTTTTTTGTGAGGCAGGTTTAGTAGTGATGAACTCTCATTTGTTTGTTTGTCTGGGGAAGCTCTTGATCTCTCCTTTAAATTTGACAGATAAATTCATTGGGTAGAATATTGTTGGTTGGAACACTTTCAGCATTTTGTATATGTTCTGCCACTGGCTTCTGATCTGCAGTTTCGGCTGAGAAATCTGATAGCCTTGTGGGATTTCTTTTGCATGCAACTATTCTTTTGCTACTTTTAAGATTATCTTTAACTTTTGACATTTTAATTATAATGTATCTTGATGGGGCTCTCCTTGCATTTGTCTTATTTGGAACTCTGTGGGCTTCCTGGACCTGGATATGTTTCCTTTTCCAGGTTAAAATCTTTCAGTCACTGTTTCTTCAAGTAAGTTTCCTCCTTTACTTCTTGCTTCTCTTCTGGGACCCCTATAACACAAATGTTATTCTGCTTAATGTTGGTTAAGAGGTCCCCTAAGTTTCCTTTATTTTTGTAAAATTTTTGTTGCTCTGAGTTCCTTTCCTTTCTTCTAGCTCATGGAGCCATTCTTCCTTATCCAGTCTATTGAACCTCTCTAGTGTATTTGTCACTTTAATTAGCATATTCCTCAGTTTTAACTTCTGTTTGGTACTTAGTTTTCTGTTGCTTTAAGTTCTCACTGTGTTCATCCATTTTTTCTCCTCATTCAGTGAACATCTTTGTAACTGTTACTTTGAATTCTTTATCAGATTGATTTCCTCTTTATCATGTATGTCTTTGAAATTTTGTCTTACTCTTTCATTGGGAATATATTTGTTTTCTCATTTTCCTTGACTGTGTTTCTAAGTATTAGGTAAAACAGCTATTTCTGTCTTGGAGAGCCTTGTTAGGTGATAATCCTTGTTCACCCTTGCACTAGCTCTTGGTTGTCTCTTGAACCTTTGTGATTATCTAAGCTGACTGACTTATTCTTGGTATGCCCCCATTTTTGAAGATATTCCACAGTGAGTCATTAATCCTAGTGGAGAAATTTCTTTTTGCACCTAGTTTCAGGCTGATGATAAACCAGATCCTCTGCTTAGTAAAGTATGTAAATATCATCTTATATGGCAAGCAGCAATAGTAACCCCTGCTGGCCTCCAGACCAGGAGATTTGGAGGTGTTTCCTGGATGACTCTTGCAAAAAGTGGGGCTCCAGAAACTTTTCTGGGAAGTGTCCTCAAGCTGTAGGTGAGGCCAAGGGTATGCACACGGAAGGTAGCTCCTTGCTTAATTCCTTGGGAGTGCCTCCTTGGTCTCTAGGTATGTGGGAAACCTGAATCCTGTCTCTCAGGTAGAAGCTTTAGGTGAGTTAAGTAGGCTTTTTTCACAGGAAGACTGGGGTGGTTTTATTCTGCTGTCCCTGCAGTGTGCTGGGGTGTGTTGGCTTGCCAAACACTGTCTTTGACTGTTAGTCCCATGGAGCTCAGGCACACCAGCTGTTCTGGCCACCAGGGCTAGGAGAGGAAAGTGTGTCCCCTGTGTGAACTATGTGTGTCTGCTGGTTCTAGCTGAGCAGCTGGAGAGTGCAGACTGTGTAATACTCTAAATCTCTGGAAAGGCAGGGAAGAAAATGATTATACTCCTCCACCCTGGGCTCCAGCAGTGCAGTGGGGAGTGCCTTATCTGCATAGGAGCCCTGGCTTTAGGCTGGAGGTGGGAGAGGCCAGGACCCCTTGCCCTCACCAGTGCTAGACTGGGAGTGGGGAAATGTCATGATGCTCTCCTGCTTTAGCAGGTATGGGGACTCTTTAACCCAGCCTGTCACAGCAAGGCAGTAGGAGGTGCATCTGAGCTAGCTGACTGTAGAGACTAGAACAGTGAAGTCTGGCAGCACCTCCTTCTCTGATGAGGGAGAATCTCAGCTGTCCCCCACCTTGCCAGCTCATGCCCTCAGATCAGCAGATGAAACTCCCTTACATATAGTTGAGGTGCTTTTTAAACTGCTATTTTTACCACTCCCTCCCAACTCCCAAGTGTGTGAACCCACACATGAACCTCCAAGAGTGGATTTGTTCCTGTCCCGCCTTAGGATCCCTGGACCTTAACCCTGTTGGTTTTCTAAGCCAGATGTTCTGGGGACTCACCTCTCTGATACAGGTCCCAGGGGCTGGAACACCTGATATAGGCCACCAACCCTTTAGTCCTTGGGGAAAAGTGTGTGTCTGGCAAGATCACTTCCTATTGTGGGTTGCTGTGCTAGGGGTAACAGTTTTTCGTAAGACTGTTTCTGTCTCTGTCTTGATTTGGTACTTTTATCCTTTGTTGTGGAGAGAGGTTTATCTGGTTTCAGATCATATTCAACAAAAACTGATCTTTATATTCCTATAGATCTGGTGTGTTCAGTGGGAGGAGGTGAGTTCAGGATCTTCCTGTGCTGCCATTTTGAACCCTATTTCAATAACTTAACATCATCAGATATGTAGTCTTTATTCAAACTTTAAATTATCCTATGTATCATAAGTTTTAAATAATTTATATGAATTGGGTCTGAAATTTTAGTATTTTGTCTTGTTGGTAGAACAAGGCCATTGTCCTACAGAGTCTCAGTCTGGATTTTGATGATTGCATCCCCCATTATTTAACATATTCTTATGTTATATTTAACATATTCCTCTGGTCTCTTTATCTTCTGCAAATTGAGAATTGAGTATAGTTTGATCAGACTTGGGTAGTTGTGTATGTGGGTTTTTTTTTTTTTTTTTGGCAGTTCTACTTGGTAAGTGATTTTTTTTATTTCCCCCCCCCCCATGTTTTGGCACTTGCTGTCTGGTTGCCTCTCTTTTAGTAGCTCTCATTGTGGTGGCACTCATTGTAATGATTTCAGTAGCTGTTTATGGCCTATGACCAGGTCCATTAATTCATTAATGGAATGTCTAAAATGTTACCCAAACTTATTAAATATAGATAAATGTGGAAAAGTGGGGAAATGAGGTGATTCCATTGCCTGGAGAAAACCACTGTCCAAGTGACTTCCAGTGTGTTGATACTATTGTTTGGTGTTCCAAAATCTACAAAACTGTAAACAGTGATTCTTAAGCTGCAAGATGGAAATACAAATAATATTTAAAGTGCTTTAGTGAGCTTTTGTGCATTTTTGGGAGTTAAAATACAAATAATACACAATTAAAATACAAATAATATACAATATAAAATACAAATAATCTACAATGATTTTAAAGTGTACAATTCAGTACAATTAAGTACATTCACAGTGTTTAACAACCATTGCTATCTAACCCCAGAATTTATCACTCCAAGACCTTATGACAAACAGGTTACAACCTGACTATAGACTAGAAATTATTGTCTGCTTTGAATTTCTTTTTTATTTTTTTAAGATTTTTTTTTTTTTTTTTTTTTTTTTTTTTTTTTTTTTAGAGAGTGAGAGTGGGGAGGAGCAGAGGGGGAGAGAGCATCTTAAGCAGACTTCCCACAGAGCCTGGAGTCTGATGCAGGGCTCCATCTCACAACACAGAAGATCATGACCTGAGCCAAAATTTATGAGTCACATGTTTAACCAACTGAGCCACCCAGAAGCCTCTTAAGTTGAGTTTTAAATTGTATCTCAGTGGCTTTTTAAAAAGGGAGACAGGAAATAGAAGGAAAAAATCCTTGGCTTCATGGAACTTGCATTCTAGTGACAATCATAATAAAATCCCCTCAAAAATGAAAAATGCCATATTGCCCATAGGAGGGAATGGACATGCATCTACTGTTCCTGTAGAGTCCCTTTGATTTCTTCAGTGTGATCTCAAATTTATGGTACCTGACCCTAGATTCTCATGAACAAGTAATCATCCAAAGCCGCAGTGGGGGAAAATGATCATATTTTCCTGTGGATGAACAAACCCTTCAGTTACAGAACTGCAAGATAATTTCTCAGAATTAAATCTTCATCCTATAGAGTGATGGAATTTTAGATATGGAAGCAATCTTACAGAAAATAAAATTCCTAGTTATTTTACAAATAGGCAACTGATACTCATGGTAGATCAAGCATTTAGTCTTAACCAACCAAGCACTATCTGAATCTATAAAGCAGTTAAACCTAAGGCAGTGCTGTTATGTTTTATTTTTGCCTTTTCCCCTCCTTGAAGCATGGTCTGGCCACTCACTGATTCAAATCCTTTATTTGTAAAATATGCTTTACTTTGCTATCCTAGGAAGATGGAGGCTGGCTTAACATTGCATATCAAATGCTTTCAGTTTAGATTTTTTGGTATCAATTTATGATAGTCAATAGCAGAAGTGCAGAGGGAGAGTCTGAACAAGAAAGATGACTTACTTAAATCTGCTCTGGCTCATGGATGACAGCCCTGGGGTATGGATGTGTGTGGGGTAGGGGACAGCACATCTCTGAAGAAACTCAGTATGAAAAAATTCACTTTTGCCCAGTTCACTCAGTAAAATCTGTAGCTCTAGAGAATTGATGTCCCTGAGTGGGAACTTCTTATTGTTAGAAGTAAAATTGGTGGGAGGAGTAGATGGGTCTTCTAGAGCTCAGTTGTGCGAACTTTTGGCTTTGATGCTTTATAACAAAAATCCTTCCCGGTTGACCCTCTCTCATGCCTCGATTAGTCCAATCAAACATAACTAAAGGGTTTTTTGCTTGTTTTGGCATTAAAACCTTTGCCAAATGGCAGGGTCCTATTTTCAAAAGTATGTTTTAATTCACCTTATGAAGTGTGGTGTGTGAACAGAGAAGGAAGGGTGAAAAGATGAAGCAGAATCTATTAATATGTCAACTGAAATGCATCCAGTTCCAAGACCACTGGGATGCCTTTCAATGGGATTCCCACAGAGGCTAAGAAGTGATTTGCTGTGGATCAATTTGAACAGAAGAGTCTGCCAAAGTTTTTATCTGGAGCTGGCACTTTAGGGCAGAGGGATAAAAATATAAAGTTGTCTCTGTGCCCATCATGTACGGAGCTGTTCAACATACTACTTATTTTGAAATCATGCAACTTCACAAATGGAGAAGGTGGAAGGTGGGTGGTAAAGTGAAAGCTTCATAATTAGCGCTGGGAACAGGACCCTTCTTTTAACGGGGTACTGACTGTGGGGGTCTGGGTGGCTGGTATAATTTAAAGCAATTTTAAGTCTTGGTATTTTACTTCAGCATGGTAACAGCTTTGAAAGCTAGGTTAAGCATATAGGACTACCCTCATTTCGGGTGAGGTGATTCACTTTTATAGGATTACTGATACATTTATTCAGGAGGGTGAGTTGGTTTAAGTGGAGAGAGCAGTCAGATCTATTTGTGTACCAGTTGGCCTACCATCAACACCACATTGTCTCTGTCATGCCCATTATGGGGCCTCCTTTCTTTCCTATCAATAGGGCAGATCCTGTAATCAAAGATATTGCCATTGCCTACTCTTTGCAGCAGAGACCTCAGTCCTAGAATTTGCTTGAAGGCATCTATCACTCTGTTGTTTAGAACATAAACATCTGGGGGAAAGGATTTGAGTTGCCTACAATAATTTGTGATTAATGAATTGTCTTAAGGGTTTTATGTGTCACTCTCCCACTCACTGCTTTGCATAGTAGTGGTCCTTTTCCCATTAAAAGGCTTTTCTCATTTGAACTGTTTTATGAATAGAGGGCTTTTTCATTTTTCACAGCCGATTTCCCTTTATTGTCTTTATTGCAATTTAACAGGGAGACAAATGACACAGCAAACAGAGATGAGGGGGGACAGCCCCTGCCTTTCCTTTATGTGTTTTTATTAACCTTTGTTCATCTCCTAGCTCAGGTTGTGTGATACAGGCCTTTAGTGTGGGCTATAAATGAACAGCCAGACAGGAAGCACTGTAGAAAAGCTCTCTAATGGTGCAGAGTAGTCCCTGAAACAACATTTGTTCTCTAAAATTATCTTAAGTTACAATGACAAGGATAGGAAGAGCAATCTAATAACAAATGTTAACAGAATAGAAGTCTATGGAAAGAAACAGTACCCACTATATGCTAGAGATTATAAGTTTTCTCTTAAATGAATGCATTATTACTATGACAAACCTTTTTACCTTTTTAAAGAGAGGCTGTATATAATAAAAGATGATCTTGATTTCCCCCTGCCCTCAAATACCACTGGCTTCCTAGGAGGCTTCATAAGAACTCGGTCTGTATCTATCCATGCATATTTATAGTTCATATCCTATTTTTGACAAAAATTGGCTCAAAACTTTTGTCCATGTATTGTTCAATTACGTTCTCTTTTATTTAACAGGTTTTGAAAGAAAGGTTTACCATTGCCATATTACATAAAATATTAATTAATTTTTTTAGCAGCATTTCTCTCTTGATAGAGATTTAATTGTTGTTACAGGTATAACTGCAGTGAATATCTTTGTGCATACATTTGCCCATAGGATACACTTCTAGAAGTCTAATTCCAACACTGGAGGATCTGTGCATGTTTTCTGTAGATGGATTCCCTTCCGGCACCCGTACCACTTCATTCATCTGCTCACCGCAGTGAGTGCAACAGTGACTCAGAGCTCTTTGCATGTTACTTATTTTAGTTCTCAGAATACTCTGACATAAAAAGCACTAATCCTTATTTTCATCAGCTGAGAACTACAAGCTCCAGAGATGGGAAGTAAACTTGCATTTAATATAACTGCACTAACGAAGCTTGAGTTTTAGCTATCGCACAGTCCCATGCTCTTTCTACAGTTGGGACTTTGCAGACTCCACATCCCTGTCTAGCTTTGCCGTTAGTTTAAAGTCTTGGGGAAATGGCAGTCAACTTCATGGATCTGTTTTCATTTTCTATAAAATCTGGTTGGACCACATTATCTTAAGGACCTCTTTAGCTTTAAATTTTCAGTGTATTTTGGGGTATATCTTACTAATATGTATGAATATTCTAAAAGTATCAGTCATATCACTTATAAAGAGTACTGAGTGTAGGCTTTCCTCTTGTTTGTTCTACTTCATTTTACAAACGGAGAAAGGTTTTGAACTAGGGTTAACTTTAATAATAATGTTAGTATTATAAATAAGCTTGTTCAGCATTTGTGTGCTAAGCACTGCTCACCCTTTGGAGTGTTTATCTGCATTATTTTATATTGCTGTCCCTGCAGTATACATGATGGATGGTAACTATCTTCCAGAAAAGAATAATGGCAAGAAGGGCAGGTAACCTGCCCAGGGTCTTATAGTGCATAGTATTTGAACTGAAACTATCGTTCTTGAGACCAAGCTTGGAAGCATTACTTCTTTCATTGGGGGGTATATCCTGGAGTGAAGGGAATAAAAGTGATTCCTCTGTCTAGCATGACTAAGAAAGGGTTAAAAAAATTTCTAGATAACTGAAGTTTATTCACTTTGGACTTAAAACCTTAACAATTGAGGATAAAATTTTTTTAGAACATGTTATATGTTTTTCTGTTCATATTCAACTTAAACTTTGCTTGGGACATCATATTGAAAGTATTTATGACTTAGATTCTTTTTTTAATTTTTTATTATTTTTTAATAAATTTATTTTTTATTGGTGTTCAATTTACCAACATACAGAATAACACCCAGCGCTCATCCCGTCAAGTGCCCTCCTCAGTGCCCGTCACCTATTCACCCCCACCCCTAGTTCATTTCCCAGAGTTAGGAGTCTTTATGTTCTGTCTCCCTTTCTGATATTTCCCACACATTTCTTCTCCCTTCCCTTATATTCCCTTTCACTATTATTTATATTCCCCAAATGAATGAGAACATATGTTTGTCCTTCTCCGATTGACTTACTTCACTCAGTCAGCATAATACCCTCCAGTTCCAACCACGTTGAAGCAAAAGGTGGGTATTTGTCATTTCAAATGGCTGAGTAATATTCCATTGTATACATAAACCACATCTTTATCCATTCATCTTTTGATGGACACCGAGGCTCCTTCCACAGTTTGGCTATTGTGGACATTGCTGCTAGAAACATTGGGGTGAAGGTGTCCCGGCGTTTCATTGCATCTGAATCTTTGGGGTAAATTCCCAACAGTGCAATTGCTGGGTCACAGGGCAGGTCTATTTTTAACTCTTTGAGAAACCTCCACACAGTTTTCCAGAGTGGCTGCACCAGTTCACATTCCCACCAACAGTGTAAGAGGGTTCCCTTTCCTCCGCATCCTCTTCAACATTTGTGGTTTCCTGCCTTGTTAATTTTCCCCATCCTCACTGGTGTGAGGTGGTATCTCATTGTGGTTTTGATTGGTATTTCCCTGATGGCAAGTGATGCAGAGCATTTTCTCATGTGCGTGTTGGCCATGTCTATGTCTTCCTCTGTGAGATTTCTCTTCATGTCTTTTGCCCATTTCATGATTGGATTGTTTGTTTCTTTGGTGTTGAGTTTAAGAAGTTCTTTATAGATCTTGGAAACTAGCCCTTTATCTGATATGTCATTTGCTAATATCTTCTCCCATTCTGTAGGTTGTCTTTTAGTTTTGTTGACTGTATCCTTTTCTGTGCAAAAGTTTCTTATCTTGAAGTCCCAATAGTTCATTTTTGCTTTTGTTTCTTTTGCCTTCGTGGATGTATCTTGCAAGAAGTTACTGTGGCTGAGTTCAAAAAGGGTGTTGCCTGTGTTCTCCTCCAGGATTTTGATGGAATCTTGTCTCACATTTAGATCTTTCAACCATTTTGAGTTTCTTTGTGTATGGTGAAAGAGAGTGGTCTAGTTTCATTCTTCATGTGGATGTCCAATTTTCCCAGCACCATTTATTGAAGAGACTGTCTTTCTTCCAGTGGATAGTCTTTCCTCCTTTATCAAATATTAGTTGACCATAAAGTTCAGGGTCCACTTCTGGGTTCTCTATTCTGTTCCACTGATCTATGCGTCTGTTTTTGTGCCAGTACCACACTGTCTTGATGACCACAGCTTTGTAGTACAACCTGAAATCTGGCATTGTGATGCCCCAGATATGGTTTTCTTTTTTTTAAAATTCCCCTGGCTATTCGGGGTCTTTTCTGATTCCACACACATCTTAAAATAATTTGTTCTAACTTTCTGAAGAAAGTCCATGGTATTTTGATAGGGATTGCATTAAACGTGTAATTGCCCTGGGTAACATTGACATTTTCACAATATTAATTCTGCCAATCCATGAGCATGGAATATTTTTCCATCTCTTTGTGTCTTCCTCAATTTCTTTCAGAAGTGTTCAATAGTTTTTAGGGTATAGATCCTTTACGTCTTTGGTTAGGTTTATTCCTAGGTATCTTATGCTTTTGGGTGCAATTGTAAATGGGATTGACTCCTTAATTTCTTTCTTCAGTCTCATTGTTAGTGTATAGAAATACCACTGACTTCTGGGCATTAATTTTGTATCCTGCCACGCTACCAAATTGCAGTATGAGTTCTAGCAATCTTGGGGTGGAGGCTTTTGGGTTTTCTATGTAGAGTATCATGTCATTGGTGAAGAGGGAGAGTTTGACTTCTTCTTTGCCAATTTGAATGCCTTTATGTCCTTTTGTTGTCTGATTGCTGAGGCTAGGACTTCCAGTACTATGCTGAATAGCAGTGGTGAGAGTGGACATCCCTGTCTTGTTCCTGATCTTAGGGGAAAGGCTCCCAGTGCTTCCCCATTGAGAATGATATTTGCTGTGGGCTTTTCGTAGATGGCTTTTAAGATGTCGAGGAAAGTTCCCTCTATCCCTACATTCTGAAGAGTTTTGATCAGAAATGGATGCTGTATTTTGTCAAATGCTTTCTCTGCATCTAATGAGAGGATCATATGGTTCTAGTTTTTTTTCTTGCTGATATGATGAATCCAATTGATTGATTTACGAGTGTTGAACCAGCCTTGTGTCCCGGGGATAAATCCTACTTGGTCATGGTGAATAATTTTCTTAATGTACTGTTGGATCCTATTGGCTAGTATCTTTTTGAGAATTTTTTCATCCATCTTCATCAGGGATATTGGTCTGTAATTCTCCTTTCTGGTGGGGTCTTTGGTTTTGGAATTAAGGTGATGCTGGCCTCATAGAACGAATTTGGAAGTACTCCATCTCTTTCTATCTTTCCAAACAGCTTTAGGAGAATAGGTATGCTTTCTTCTTTAAACGTTTGATAGAATTCCCCTGGGAAGCCATCTGGCCCTGGACTCTTGTGTCTTGGGAGGTTTTTGATGACTGCTTCAATTTCCTCCCTGGTTATTGGCCTGTTCAGGTTTTCTATTTCTTCCTGTTCCAGCTTTGGTAGTTTGTGGCTTTCCAGGAATGCGTCCATTTCTTCTAGATTGCCTAATTTATTGGCGTATAGCTGTTCATAATATGTTTTTAAAATCGTTTGTATTTCCTTGGTGTTGGTAGTGATCTCTCCTTTCTCATTCATGATTTTATTAATTTGAGTCTTCTCTCTCTTCTTTTTAATAAGGCTGGCTAATGGTTTATCTATCTTATTAATTCTTCAAAGAACCAACTCCTGGTTCTGTTGATCTGTTCCACGGTTCTTCTGGTCTCGATTTCATTGAGTTCTGCTCGAATTTTAATTCTCTTCTGCTGGGCGTGGGGTCAATCTGCTGTTTTTTCTCTAGCCCCTTTATGTGTAAGGTTAGCTTTTGTATTTGAGTTCTTTCCAGTTTTTGAATGGATGCTTGTATTTGATGTATTTCCCCCTTAGGACTGCTTTTGTTGCATCCCAAAGATTTTGAACGGTTGTATCTTCATTCTCATTAGTTTCCATGAATCTTTTTAATTCTTCCTTAATTTCCTGGTTGACCCTTTCATCTTTAAGCAGGATGGTCCTTAACCTCCACGTGTTTGAGGTCCTTCCAAACTTCTTGTTGTGATTTAGTTCTAATTTCAAGGCATTATGGTCTGAGAATTTGCAGGGGACGATCCCAATCTTTTGGTATCGGTTCAGACCTGTTTTGTGACCCAGTATGTGGTCTATTCTGGAGAAAGTTCCATGTGCACTTGAGAAGAATGTGTATTCGGTTGAGTTTGGATGTAAAGTTCTGTAGATATCTGTGAAATCCATCTGGTCCAGTGTATCATTTAAAGCTCTCGTTTCTTTGGAGATGTTGTGCTTAGAGACCTATCGAGGGTAGAAAGAGCTAGATTGAAGTCACCAAGTATAAGTGTATTATTATCTAATTATTTCTTCACTTTGGTTATTAACTGGTTTAAATATTTGGCAGCTCCCACATTCGGGGCATATATATTGAGGATTGTTAAAGGATCTATCCAACAAGAGGACTTACGTATGAGATAGTGTCCCTCTTCATCTCTCATTACAGTCTTCGGGGTAAATTTTAGTTGATCTGATATAAGGATGGCTACCCCTGCTGTCTTTTGAGGACCATTTGAATGATAAAGGGTTCTCCAACCTTTTATTTTCAGGCTGTAGGTGTCCTTCTGTCTAAAATGAGTCTCTTGTAGACAGCAAATAGATGGGTCCTGCTTTTTTATCCAGTCTGAAACCCTGTGCCTTTTGATGGGGTCATTAAGCCCGTTCACGTTCAGAGTTAATATTGAAAGATATGAGTTTAGTGTCATCATGATATCTATTCAGTCCTTGTTTTTGTGGATTGTTCCACTGAACTTCTTCTTAAAGGGGAATTTTAAGAGTCCCCCTTAAAACTTCTTGCAGAGCTGGTTTGGAGGTCACATATTCTTTCAGTTCCTGCCTGCTTGAAAGCTCTTTATCTCTCCTTCCATTTTGAATGAGAGCCTTGCTGGATAAAGTATTCTTTGTTGCATGTTCTTCTCATTTAGGACCCTGAATATATCCTGCCAGCCCTTTCTGGCCTGCCAGGTCTCTGTGGAGAGGTCTGCTGTTACCCTAATACTCCTCCCCATAAAAGTCAGGGATTTCTTGTCTCTTGCTGCTTTAAGGATCTTCTCTTTATCTTTGGAATTTGCAAGCCTATTAGATGTCGGGCTGTTGAACTGTTTTTATTGATTTTAGGGGGGGATCTCTCTATTTCCTGGATTTGAATGCCTGTTTCCCCTTCCCAGATTAGAAAAGTTTTCAGCTATGATTTGTTCAAATACATATTCTGGCCCTCTGTCCCTTTTGGCGCCCTCGGGAACCCCAATTAAATGTAGGTTTTTCTTCCTCAGGCTGTCGTTTACTTCCCTTAATCTAACCTCATGGTCTTTTAATCGTTTGTCTCTTTTTTCCTCAGTTTCTCTTTGCCATCAACTTGTCTTCTATGTCACTCATTTGTTCTTCCACCTCGTTAACCCTCGTCGTTAGGACTTCTAGTTTGGATTGCATCGCATTCAATTGATTTTTAGTTTCTGCCTGATTGGATCTAAATTCTGCAGTCATGAAGTCTCTTGAGTCGTTTATGCTTTTTTCTAGAGCCACCAGTAGCTTTATAATAGTTCTTCTGAATTGGCTTTCTGACATTGAATTGTAATCCAGATTTTGTAACTCTGTGGGAGAGAGGACTGTTTCTGATTCTTTCTTTTGAGGTGAGGCTTTCCTTCTAGTCATTTTGCTCAGTGCAGAGTGGCCAAAAACAAGTTGTATTGGGAAAAGGAGAAAAAGAGAGAGAGAGAAGGAAAGAAAAGAGAAAAAGAAAAAAAAAAAGAAGAAAAAAAAAAGGAAAAAAGAGAAGAAAAAGAAAAAGAAAGAAAGATGGAAAAAAAAGGTGGCGGAAGCAATCAGAAATCAAAAAGAAAAAAAAAAGAAAGAAAAAGAAAACACGGAGGAATATCTTCTGATTCTGTACACTTTAAGTCCCTTGACTTCCCCTGGAACTTGTTGGTCTAGCTGGTCTTCTGGGGGAGGGGCCTGTTGTGCTGATTTTCAGGTGTTAACACTTGGGGGAGCTGCTCTGCCCCTGCCTGGTGCAGGGCTCAGTGGGGGTTGTTTACCCCGTGAGGCCCCAGGAGGAACAGCCCCAGTGGCGGGGCCAGCTCTGGAGCCCTGGATTCAGCCCCCGCAGAAACTCCGGAGCTCTGGGTCTGCAGGGCCTGGAGGCTCCGGGGCGGGGCCGCTGATCTGCTCAGCTCGGGGCAGGAGCGTCCTTGTGGTCCTGGGTTCTCCTGGCCTCTGCCTGTCCCAGGGGGAGGCCGGATCCTGGGCTGTGTCCCTGCTCCCTGTGCTCCCTGCCTGTGCTGTTGGATTCGCGCTCCCGCCCCGCAGCCCCCTCCGGGAGCCGCCGCCCGAGCTCCCCCCACCCTCCCCGCCCCAGCTGCTCCTGGAACCACGCAGCCCCCTCCGCACGGAGCCTCTTCCTCCGCCCGAGCCCCCTCGAGCTGCTCCTGGAACCGCGCAGCCCCCTCCGCACGGAGCATCTTCCTCCGCCCGAGCCCCTCCGAGCTGCTCCCGCCCCGCAGCCCCCTCCACGGAGCCCCGGCCGAGCCCCCCCACCCCAGCTGCTCCCGCCCCGCAGTCCCCTCCGCGGAGCCGCCGCCCGAGCCCCTTTGAGCTGCTCCGGGTCCCGCGGTGCGCGCTGCAGCCCTTAGGGAGCTCGGCGCACTCTCCCGGGGCGCAGGTGTCTGTTAGTGTCCCAGGGAGCCCGAGGGCATCCCCGCCCTCCTGGGGTTCTGTTCCAACTCTCTGCGAGCTCCTTTCCCCCGCCGGGAAGGTTGGTGCAGCTCCTGCTTCTCCGGGATGGGGCTCTCCTGTCCTGGGGACACTCGCCCTGGCCTTAGCCCGGCTCCTCGCAGGGCCCCTCCCCCTTGGAGGCCTTTGTTTCTTTACTTCTTTTTCCCCGTCTTCCTACCTTGATAGAAGCGCGAACTCTTCTCACTGTAGCATTCCAGCTGTTCTCTCTTTAAATCTCAGGCCGAATTCGTAGATTTTCAGGATAATTTGAAGGTTATCTATTTAATTTGGTGGGGACAGGTGATTTGGGGACCCTACTCTTCTTCCATCTTGCCCCTCCTCCTATGACTTCGATTCTTGTAATTAAACTAAATAATTTGTTTTTTTCCCCTCCCTTTCTTCAAATGACTTAAAATTACCATGCATTTTGAATGTTTGAAGTTCCTTTTTATAGTCTGTCTCTCTTGCATCAGTGGTATGGAGATGGTATTGCTGAAAGGATAGGATGTACCCCCTAGCTGTAGGAGACCATAGAACTCCTCATTCAAACTGGGACTCTCTAGAGGGTAAAATGGAACATGATTTCTAATTAAGCAGGACAATGGAATATAAGGCTCAGGCTGGGGGATATGGTCACTTAACTTTGAACCAAGTCCAAGTTCTGGCTCAGTTACTTGCTAGTTAAGGAGTCTTACAACAAGTAATTTAGATCAGAACCACAGTTTTCTCACTTGCAAATTGAGCAACAGTAATGCCAAATTGTTCTAAGGATTAGAATAATTATGTGGAATTCCTGGCATATAGTAGGTACCTTCTGATAGTAGCTGCCTCATGGGTTTGTTGAGAGAATGAGAGTGGATGACCTTGTGAAGTGCTTAGCACATAACCACTCAAGGCCTGTTCACATGATTATTGTTAAGGCTCTTATTTTACTTTCCCTGCTATATTTGGGTGTACATCTGGCTGCTTCCTCTTGCACCTCCCTCTTAGCTATTTCTAATCTGATGTGGGCTGGGAAATGAGATAACCAATTTATTAGTATTCTGGAAAGCTGTCACTTCTGAAGGAGATACGCATATTTTTACTGTGAGTTTTCATCTTCACCGATGGAAGTATCACTTCATGTCTGTGACCTGAACTATAAATGTCACTTGGTAATTGAGCATCGTCTAAAGCAGCTGATTCTACATGTTAGAACAGCATTGTAGGTTGCTTGATAGGTGATTATGAGTATTAAGGGAGTTTAATTCAGTAAAGTTTAGTGTCCTACCACCTTGCAAGGAGGGAGACATGCTCTCCAAAGTGAAATGGGACAGAATAGGACCTCTAGAGCATTTGACAGTGACTTAAAGGCTTCCAGAGTATGAAGGGCTGAACAATGTAATTTCTTGCTTCCTTGGAATACAAGAAGCATTTATCAAGAGAGAAGTGAATTTCGTTTTCCTTTTTACATAAGGGGAAAGAATTATGGTAATGTATAATAAGCTTGCAGTATCAGAGGGACATGTAAGGTGAATTAAATGCTGTTGTAATTTTTTTAAAATTTAATAATTCCTTATAGTTTTTTGTTCTCCATCTTTTCTGCTAAAATAGTAGAGATCACATCTGTCTTAATCTTGTATCCCTAGCACCCCACCCAGACTCTGGCACATAGATTTTCAATATATGGTAATTAAAACATACCTACTGATGACATCTGGTTGACTACACTTGAGTTGTAATTATGGGTATACCCAACATTGTGTGAGAATGCATACAAAATAGGCTTCATTCTGCATCTTCAGATGACCTATTAGTAGAGACTGATTACTTTGGGGAAATAGACATTACTTTAGTAATAGCATTTAAACAGCAAGAAAACTGTTCAGATAACCTAATGCTTCTATCGGTTCTGATTTCTTTTGTGCCAGTCCCTTCTTGAGAGCCTGTTAAATGACGGGCACTGTGCTATGTATGAGGCACAGATGGAGGAGAATGAGTGGGTGAATGAGGTACTTCATAATTTTTCATGAGTATATTTCAGTTTTCTTTCACAAAAGCTACTAAGCCTGTGTGTGTATGTGTATAAAACTGATTTTCTTGTATGCGACAAGATACTAGACATTGTCTTTTTCCTATGTTCCCCATTTCTGGTTAAATTATTGGGTTTCTTTGTTCTACCCCAGAAGGAGAGTTTCCTCTTTCTTAACTCTGGGAAATACAGGCTCTCTGGACAGTCATGGGAAATGACTAACAGAAATGCTGGGACACCCTCTTCATTTTTGCCAGTTTTTTTGTTGTGTTTGGGTGGAAATGTTTGCAAATACACCGACTCTTAACTGTTCTCATTAATGGTGGTGAACAGAATGTGGGTAGGCAAACTCTGTAGCTAAACATTTACAGTGTGCTTTTTGGCTTAGAAACATGGTCAGATAGAACCAGTTTGCCTCTCTCCTTCTTCCCCTCTCTTCCCCGCCCCCCCCACTTCCTTCTCTCCTCCCTTCCCCTGTTTTTTTGTCCTCCCTTTCCTAAACTTTTGGTGACCCTTTTGTTGGTCACTTATTGCATGACAATTTGCTGAGCCCCAGCTCCTGTTAACTGCTATGTTGGCTATGGCTAGAACTATGGTTTCTGGGCTTAAAAACCTCATTGTCCAGCAAGAAACATGATAAATAAGCATGTGAATGTGTTTTATTAAAAATTTGTAAGACCAATTGTGGAGTCCATGAAGAGGGGTCGGATTGTGCCCTCTAGGGAGGAAGGAGAGGCTTCACAGCTGATATAAGTAACGTAGGGGCATGTGATGGCTCAGTTGGTTAGATGGCCAACTTGATTTTTTTTTTTTTTTTTTTTTTTGGCTCATGTCACAATCCCAGGGTCCTGGGATCAAGCTCTGTACTGGGCTCTGCTCAGCAGGGAGTCTGCTTGATGATTCTTTCCCCTTCTGTTCCTCCTCAACCTGCTTATGGTCCCTCTCTCATGCACTCTCTTAAATATTTATTTTTTTAAAAAAAAGGGGGGCAGCCAAGAGTGGGCATCAGGCCCTGTCATTACCTGATCAAGGCAGGCCATGTGTTAGGACACTATGGTTTGATTCCAAGTCTTCCAAAGAACTTGGTGAGGTTAGAAAACTTTAGTAATTCGGCTTTCTTATCACTAACCTGTGGATAAGCATCTTCAGTGCTGTGAAGACCAAATAAAACAATGTTTGAGAAAGCTCTTTGACAAAGCTTGGGTAATTATAAATGTTACCATCATTGTGCTGGTAGAGAAATAGTATGAGCTTCTGTTTCTTTGGAGCCAGCTTCTCTCCTTCTATCTCTTTGGGAGAAATCCAGGCAAGACTAGGACCCTTGTTTGAAAGATACAACCAAGTGGCAGTCTTGAATTCCAGTCCTTTGAGAAGCCAGAATTTTAAAAAATGGTGGTAATGAAGGCATTATCTTATAGTCTAGCACAACTTAGTGCATTTCTAAGCACTTACACAACCATGATCTCATAGGACACTTCGGTAAAAAGTTTTTACCATCATTGCTTTATAGATAAGTCCACACTAAGAGACAAAAACTAAGAGACAAAAACCAAAAACCTCATTGAGTAGTAAGGCCAGAACTAGAATAATTGAGTATTGGGATTCTAAAAGGAAAGAAACCCTAAAGAAGAGTATAGCTGTATATTTAAAGAAGGTAATGAGGCTGGGAGAGATTAAGTAACCTGTCCAGGGGTCACATAGTTAATGAGAAAGTGGAAGTTGGACCTCAAAGCCATGGCTCTTCTAATCTCTCCTAACTTTAGCAGCTGAATTATGTTGTGCTACATCTTTGCTTTGGATTCTTCAGTGGTCAGGCTTTTTAGTAATGACTTTTAAAGTCTATGATGTATATTCCCTTTTCTATCAATGCTTTTCTATCAGTTGATAATCTAAAACTAATACTTACCTGTGTTATGAGAATTTACTGGATGTGAAATAATCCTATTTTCTGCAGATAAATGAACTAGATTGTCTTACCACCTATAGATCTTCTCTCTTCTCACTGATTTGCCTATTTTATAAAGTTGAACATTCTCCTCTGGAATTACCTGGACATACTGGGAGTTGTTACAGCCTTTGTGGATCTCCGGCCTATGCTCGGGCTCCATCTTGTGCTCTCAGGCTGTATGGTGGGCCAGGCATCTGCAGAGCTCCAAGTATTTACTGTGCTTGTGTTCCCAAACCAGTCCCAGCAAGTTTACCTCGGGTCACTGGTAAACATGCCAGATGAAATTAAATCCAATTAGTTTCCTTCCATTCAGATTATGGAGTTGATGCTTAAAATTATACCAGTATTGTTTTATATGGCTTTTAGTACTATAGTCATGTTATGAGGTTCTTCTGCAGAAGTGAAAATGGCTAGGTTTTGCGCATCCTTAGATCCTAAGGAATAAACTGTTTCCTGCTCACTTCTGTACTTCTGGGGCAACTAGTCACAGATAATAGACTGTGGTAATTAATCTTATTGTGTCAACTGGAGTAGGTCATGGATGCTGAATGATCTGATTAAATGATACTTCTGGATGTGTTTGCAAGAATGTTTTTAGAAGAGATTAACATTTGAATTGGTGGGCCAAGTAAAGCAGATGGCCCTCCCCAGTGTTGGTGCTGAGCCCTCACACTGGGACTTAGGCCATCTGTACTTCTTCTTAGATTTTGAACATAGACTAGCCATCTTCATTCTATTTTTTCAATACTACATCCTTTATCAGTCTTTAATAGTTGATGGTATAGTCCAGCAGATAGCATGGCTTGTAGGAAGAATGGATTTGATCCTATAAGTTGGCTCTAGGGTGGCTTCTTGTTTTGTTTTTTTCCCCAAGTCTGATCTCTTGTCAATGAAACCAACAAAAGGGAATCTTCCAATCAGTGAGGACCTGCTGCAAGCCTAGCGTTGATGATGATTTTGCAGGTTGGTGGTTATAAAGAAGAATATAACCCAGTCCTAGCACCCAAGGTTCCTACAGTCTAATTGGAGACAAAAAGCAACAGGACGAAAATTTCCTGCTGGAGGTGGCACTAGAATAGAACTCCAGAAAAGGCAGAGTGAGACCTGGATGAAGAAGAACTAATTTTGTTTGAGAAAACCTAATGAGATCATCAGTAGTTAAAAACAAAATGAGGGAGAAGAGTTTCTGGATAACCTGTGTGCATCTTAACTATTTGGCATGACCCTTGGTCATTTTTTTCCATTGGCTAACCAAATGTTATTTTAACCATAATTTATATGAAGAAAACTTACAGAAGAGGATAAATAAATTACTATTGAAAAAAATCTCATTGGTAACTAGAACCTTCAGCATAAACAGTGAGAACTTTTACTCACTAAATTAGCAAAAATTTGAGCATCAATAAAATGTACTGCAGATAAAGGTGCGGATACATGAACAACCTACACAAACCTGGTGGGAAATCTGTGTAACAATTGGAAAGCTATTTGACAATAAATATCAAAACCTTAAACCTTTTATTTTTTTAAGATTTTATTTATTTATTCACAAGAGACACAGAGGCAGAGACACAGGCAGAGGGAGAGGCAGGGTCCCTATGTGGGACTCAATCCCAGGACCCTGCGATCATGACCTGAGCCAAAGGCAGGCACTCAACTACTGAGCCACCTAGGTGCCCCAAACCTTAAACCTTTATATCCTTTAAAATCTATTACGGAAATAGTTTTATAAAAGTAAACTAAAATGGACATTCAAAGAGCTTCATTGCAATGTTATTTTTAAATAGAGTAAATTAGAGGGGAAAGTACAGTCATAACTACCATGCATTAAGGATTTACTGTATATCAGGCACCTTGCCAGGAACTTTGAACATGCATGTTATTTTAAAAAATGAATACAATAGATTGGTCCCTCATTGGACTTTATTAGTGTTATAGGGAAAAAATGTTTAAGTTGAACTCATGAAGATCTTTCCCAAGCTGTCTCTGACCTATCTTCCTGACCTTCAAATTTTTCCCCCTACCTTAGAAATGAGGAAAATGAGGCTGAAAAAAGTTGAGTTACTCAAGATCAAAGAACAAATGTCAAAAAGCAAGGTCATGATGACAATTCAATGAACTTTTCTTTCCATATGTCCTTCTTGAATAATTATATCCCATCTTAGAAACCTTTACTGAGCATCTAGTATATATGCCAGACACTGGTCTAGGCAGGCACTAGAGACATAAAACCTAAGACAGAACCTTTGTTCTCCAGGAGTTCACCACCCATGGGAAGATAGATTCTCTTTTAAAAACTTAAAAGTGAAATTCTTATCCACCTGAAATTGTGTCCTTTTTGGATTGAAATCCTCTATCAATTGAGGACAAACTCTTGGGGTATTTTGATAGATGTAAAAATGTTGTGGTGGAGAATTATTAGCTCATCCTTACTGACTTGGAGGTGCCCTGGAATCCTAGCTAACCCTTAAAACTCAGCTAAACACCGTTTGTACCCCTTTAAGTCCCTACATGGGTTAATTTATTTCGTCCTCACAACAGTCTCATGAAGGAAATCCTATTCCTTCCCACTTTGCAGAAGATGAGACAGAAGCAATGAAAGACCAGTGTGGCTTGCCCAGCCAGTAAACCAAAACTTGAGCTCAGGTGGTCTTACTCTGCCTACCTTTCACCATACCCAGGATGCTACATTTGAGTTTAGAATTGAAGGATGGAGAGGAGGAACTCATTCTGGGTGGAGTATCTGAAGTGGTCAAACCTTGGATGTTCAAGTGTGCTTAATTGTCTTCTGTGAGAGGTGGGGTGGGTGTGATCTTTGCTCAGGTGAGGGGTGGGTAGGAAGGGACGCTCAGCCCTGAGGTCTGAGCTCTAGTGGGTCCCACTGAGGAGTACAGCTCTTACCCGCTAGGCAAGTGGAAGCCATCGAAAGCTTAAGCATGGAAGAAATATGATCGAGGTTGCCTTTTAGAACGATCATGCATTAATCCGTTGACAAAGTGACCGAGATGGTTTTGGTTGGCTTCTAAACCCCTGACCCTCTGACCGCGGTTCAGCCGTACTCGTCTTCCAGTAAAAAGGAATTGCCCTCAGAAGGAAACCATTGCTCACTGCTACAGGGGGGGTTAATAAAATCTCTTGAGGCCAAGAGAGCCAAATCACAATTTAAAAAACGTTCCTTCCTAGCTGGCAGCTGCCATGAGTGACTTGTGAGTGTAGGCGGCTGGCAGCCCTGCTTTCACTGGCAGTATATCGCTTTGCCTTCCCCTCATAAACCTTTCTGTTTATTTTGTGGGAGGGTAAAGTGCCTGACAGACCTTATGCAGAAGGCAAATAAAGAAGCAGGAGGCCTTAAATCTTCAAGTTCCAGGGACCTCCAAAACAACACAAACTCTGAGATTTGAAAATTGGGGACCTTTCCTAGGCATGGACCTGTGGCTACCTCCGTCTTCAGTTTCCCTTTACCACTTGCATGACACCCTTGCCCTCTCTTATGTCTCAGTTCTGGGTCTTAGCTCCCAGTGGATCAACATTCTCATATTACCAAAACCTCACACTGCATTTCCCTAGTGCAAGCCTGCCCTTTCCAGAACTGCCCACCTTTCAAAATTACTTCCTTACATTTCTAGTTACAGCTATTAAACCCCTCCTGGGGCCGAGCTCAAATACGTTAGGAAGAGCAATTTAATTAAATTGCATCACACTAAGGTATAAATAACTTAGAGCCCCCAACCCCATCCCTCCACTCATCGCAGGTATGTTAAAAATGTAATGAGAGAAATGAGTCTCTTATTACTGACTGTAGCAATAAAGTAAAAACCATATCTTTCAAGTGGAGGGTGTATTTCAAGGTGCCTTAAAGCATGCTTGCTTTGCAGCCACCTACTTGTAGCTAAGGCTCTGCTCATTATGGATTGTGGTCCCTATTCTGTTGAAACATTTATGCTCACTTCCTACTTATCAGAACTGACTGTTGTCCTTTCCCCCCACTTCCCTGCTTGGGGGCTTCCTAGCCTGATTTCCTGCAAGCCTGAGCCTGTTTGTTCTTGCCCTGAGGATTACATGCAGTCTGAGGAAGCAGGAAGGGTAGACAGATGATTGGGAGAGAAAAGGAGGGGGAGGTGTCAATGAGAATGAATTATGTACATCCAAAAGAAAAATGCAGTTTGTTTTAAATAATTAATCAGTGATGATGGGAAGAATTTGCAGCAGCAAACAATGGGACAAAATATCCAGCAAGTTCGTGGATTAGGGCAAAGTCTAGGCTAGGAGATGGGAATGCTTTTTAATTAGATCTTGTGCAATTTACTTAATGTCATGGCATCTTTGTGTCCTCACCCATAAAATGAAGGGGGTTGGACTAGATGGCTTATGTATCAATTAGATCTGAAAGGAACTAATCAAATATTGGACTTCATATGGAGACTTTGGGCATGTGTGTTCTAGATTTGACCTGCTAAAGATGCTGTTCTGTTGACTGCCAGGTTCTCTGCTGTAGGGTAGAAGAAAGGAAATCCCAGCAATGAGATATGGTAGGAAAAATACATCAAACTTAGAACCAAAATATTTGGGTTATAGTCCTAGCTTCACTTAGAATATTTGAACTTTGATCTACTAAGGGAACCAAATTGTATCTCGGTTTTTTTTTTTTTTTTTATCTTATCTGTAAACTAAGGTTGCTAATTCTTCTTTACTTTCTTTAGAGTATTGGAAACCACCCCATTACACATGGCTAACTCTAATTTGTCAAAAATGGGTCTAGTTCTCAAAATCATGCATAACCAGAACCTAGATTACCTGATGGCTGCTGAGGAAGGTGGGGACAGAGGACAGATGATGATAGTTTCCCAAACTTGATTTTTTATAGGACTAAGTATTTCAATTTACACTTACCTGATTTCTTCCTTTTTTGTTTTGTTTTGTTTTCTTTGGTAAGTCAAATGGCAATGGGAAATCATATGTTACATGCCCTGGAGTATTAACTGTGTCAACAGGAGGAGGAAGAGCTGGAAGTGAAGTTAATGGAATTTTTCTTAATTCTATCTATTCAAGGCACAGATAATCTTTGATCTTTGAGTTTTATATATCACTGAAAGGATTCTTTTGGACTTCATGGGTTTTAGTCTCTCTCCTGATAAGAACATATGATTGACAAGCCTATATTTCCCATCCTAGACCATGGGGCTGATGATAGGCAGGAATGGAAGGAGCCTTGATCTCAGTTATCATAGAGGGCAGAACCCCAAGAGAGGCCAAGTTTGCTTTGCACAGATGGGAATTGCTTACTTGGGCTTATGCTTCCTTCTTCTTAAACATTACAAAGAATTTGGACATCCTCTTGATCTTAGAAAAGTCAGATCAGGTCTGTCACTGCCCCCATTTGTACTGTTTGTTCTCCCTGTTACTCATTTTGGTAGAAAATCATTTGTCACTTCTGATTGTTCTTTTCATGTCAGTGTGCCGAATACATTGAAAGAAAATCTAAGTTCTTTTGGGTCAGGAGCTCTGTTTTTAGGTGTCTTTATCCTTTATTGAGTTCTTCAATCAGAACATAAACTTCTTCCAGGTTTAAATGTTGTTGGTCTTGGTACCTCCAGTACAGTTTAGTATTGGATACAGAAGAGGTACTTATGAGCTCTTACAATGGGACTTAATAAATATTTCTTTTATTTAACTGAAGCCCTTTATCTCTATGATCTTGGCTCACTCATGATTCAGTTAGAAGTAAATGGGGAATCTGAGAAAAATAAAGCCACTTGGGGATATACCAATCTTTGCCTCCCTAACATTAGCCTCCTGTTAAGATGAGGTTATATTCCCGGGGAAGGATAGGAATATCCCAGGAAGAATAGAAAAGGGAGCTACCTGTACTTGGTAGTGGGTGGAGATAGTACCTGGTGACCAAAAACTCAGTCACTACAAGACCCATTAAACCAGCAATTTCAGATTCGTGCAGTTGATGCTTAGAAGATCCTTAGAAATGATCCAATTCTATTTCCTTGTTTTACAGGTAAGAACATTGAGGCCAAGGAGTTTAGAGAATGACCAGTTTTGAAGAAATTTTTCTGGGAAGTATATTTCTACAAACACACAATTCCACAGCTTAATAAAAGTGGTTTTATGTGATCAAATGATTTAAATAATAGCAGAAATATGGCAATGCATCCCTGTGGCAGAGATTGTCTTCCAAATATTATTTTTTCTCTTCCATGTCAGAGGGTTGTTTCTGAGGGAGTACATGCTTAATTAAGGACATTTTTCTAGCTTTTGGCATTTCCATGAGACATAGGATTAGATCTGGGCTGTGAAACATGGGTAAAAGTGATGTGTACTGCCTCCAGAACTGGATCCCTGTAAGTTTTTCATCATGTCCTCCATGATTTCTTTCCTCCATTCTCTTTGCTTCAGTCTTATTTCATCCAGTCTTGTCATTAACTTCTCAATTGTTTTGACTTCCCGTTTGTAATGATCTAACCTCAGCTGAGATCTACCTGTCAGATCAAATGCCCTGTAAGACAATGTGGCCTTGTCTGTATTTGCATAGCTCAGAGAATTAATTTTTTCATCTATCAGATGGGCAAAAACTCAAGTTAGGTAATCTTTGTTGGTGATAGTGTGGAAAAACAGGCTCTCTTGTACATTAGTGTGAAGAGACACAATTTTATGGAAAGCAGGATATACTAAAAATTAGCCATTTAACATTTGACCTAACAAAGCCACATCTAGAAATTAGGCCTACCTGCACATTTTTTAAATGATACGTGGACAAAATTCT
The DNA here is from genome assembly GCF_053574225.1 of Canis aureus. NCBI lineage: Eukaryota > Metazoa > Chordata > Mammalia > Carnivora > Canidae > Canis > Canis aureus. The sequence goes on from NC_135616.1 coordinate 32,565,084, forward strand.
CCCTTTTAGTACCACCTTAAATATTAACATGTAGGAGGCATTCCAAGTATCTGTTACTAGAGGGATGTTAAATGAAACCTAAACTATACAAAAAGATAATATACAGTGAGCAAAATAACATGGAAGCCTGTTTTGGGACAGGAGATGTTGCCAGGGTATTGGCAAGTATAAAAAGCAAAAATCAGAACAGTTTGTATAGTATGCTATCATTTGTTTTTAAAAAGGAAACATAATATTTTAACATGCTTGCATTTGCATAAAGAGACCATGAGCGTGAGGGGAGTTGAGAAACGTGTAGACTGGAATAAAAGTTCTTAATTTCTACCTCATCGTATTGTTTTAAGTGAATAAGTTGCCTATCAAAATACTATTAAAGAAATTATGGAGTTCATCCCTGTTGGCTTATACCTAGAAAGGCACAGGAGTGGGAATTACTGAATAATTAATAATAAATAGCTGTTGTTAGGGAAAGGTCAAGCTTGCTTTGGAGTGATTTACCTAGAATTATAGCTGTGCCTCTGTCAGCCCCAACTGGGTCAGTTTGTTGCATTCATAGGCCTGTGTTTTCAACTCTAAAAGTTCTTTTAATGGGATGAAACTCTCCTGCCTTTTTTAGATTGGTGCCTTTTAAGATGTAATGAGTTTTATTCCCATGAGTTTGTTGGTGTGAACTTCCTTACCTCTGTAGCCCTTCCATTAAGAGTCTCCTGTGTATCAAATGCTGTGTTGAGAGCTGGAGATAGATCATAAGAAAAATCTTTTCAGAGATCATAATTGGGTGGAAGGGAGGGAAAGATGAATAAAAATCTTGGAATGTTGCTGAATTGTGTTCTCACCCCCTTCTCCACCCCCTGCCCAAATTGGTATAAAGTTCTAAACCCTAGTACCTCAGAAGGTGACTTTATCTGAAGAAATCGTAAATGGATAGTTGAAGTTAAATGAGACCATTGATGTGGGTCTTAATCCAATATGATATGTGTTCTTACAAGAATAGATTAGGACACAGACAAGCAAGGAGGAAAGACCATGTGAAGACCAAGTCCTCTCGTCTCAGAATGAAATTCAGTCTGCTGAACTCTTGATCTTGGGATAGACTCCAGAACTGTGAGGAAATAGTTGTTTAAGCCACCTAGCCTGTGATACTTTGATAGGGTAGTTCTAGTGTGATAGCCTTGTGTGATAAACACAGGGTAGGAGCCCCATACTTAAGAGTTCAGACAAGGTAGAGTGACCTCTGATCTTAATCTATGAGGCAACTCTATTACTATCCTTATTTCCCAGAGGAAGAAACAGGCACAGAAAAGTTGTATGCATTGCTCAGTTACAGAACTAAGAAGTAACATAACCTGTGTTCAAACCTAGACAAACTTCATCTAGTCATTGATTTTTGTGACTGTATTCTGCTTTTTTAAGATTTTATTTATTCATGAGAGACCCAGAGAGAGAGGCAGAGACATAGGCAGAGGGAGGAGCAGGCTTGGGGAGCCCAGTGTGGGACTTGATCCCAGGACCCTGAGATCCTAACCTGAGCCAAAGGTAGGTGTTCAACCACTGAGCCACCCAGGTGCCCCTGTATTCTGCTCCTGATAAAATTTACCAAGGGGAAATATTGTTAAAGGTAAAATACATAAAATGTTCATGGAGCCCCATGTATGTGTTTTAAACATAAATCCAAAGGTTGAGTGGCAGCAAGTGGTTAGGGGAGATTCTATGGGGCTCCCAGGCCATAAAGATTTTGTATTTTGTCTGGAAACCAGTGGAGCCTCAGCTATCCAGTTTAAAGTAGGAATTTAAGGCATTTATGCCCCAACCATAAATGCTAAACTCAGTGAATTTTTCACAAGCTGACACACTTGTTACTGGCACCTAGATCAAGAAACAAAACATTACCAGACCCCCCAGAAGTTTTTTTCTGTCCTCTACATTCACTATCTCCTCCAGTGATAACTACTCTCTGACTTCTAAGAGCATAGACTAGTTCTACCTCATTTTGATCTTGTACATAAGTGGAATCATGCAGAGTATACTTTTCTGTATCTGCCTCTTTTTGCTCTTATAAGTCTGATCCTGATGTATATGGTTGAAGTGAGTTCATTCTCTTTGCTGTATTGTAACAGAGTATATCTGCCTCTATTCTAGTGTTGGCGTATCCGTGGTTTCTAGTTTGAAATGAATACAAATGCTGCAACGGTAGGCCTTAAAAGTATTTTACAGTGGACATATGTACCTAGGAGTGGAATGGCTGTATCATAGGGTATGTGCATGTTGAGTTCCAGTGAATACTGCAAGACAACATCTATACTTAATGGTAAAGTATCAAAAGCTTTTCTCTAACACTGGGAATCACTTCTGTTCCTCCAATAAATTTTTATTAGGGGTCTCAGGCAGTTTTAGAAAAACAGTAGACATAATGATGTATGTGTGAAATCCAAAAGAACCTTCAAACTATTAAACAAGTGAACTTAGCAAGTTTCTTTGTATATATTAATACAATTGGTTTTGATATATTTACTTTGTATTTCTATCAACTGGCAAAAAATAGATGGAAGACAAAATGATACCACTTTTCACAATTGTATAAAGCATCAAATGCTGGATACTTGGAATTCATTTCTTTTCCCTGTACTGAAAATTACAAGACCTCGTTAAGAGAAATTGGTAAAGAATATACCATATTACTCCTGAGTCTAGTATTAAAAGATCAGTACTGTAAAGAGGAGGTTAGTTCTCAAACTCATTCATGGATTCAGCGTAGTCCCAAAACACAATCTTGTCAGGTTTTTTTTTTTTTTTTTTCATAAAATTGGACAAATGGGCTCTGGATACATTTATGGGAAAATAAGAAAAATGCAGAACTTGGCCTTATTTTAAATTGATACTAATTGAGACATAGTGACTAACAACCTAGAAAAATGCTCTTTCCTGGAATTAACTTGTCAGATGAATGTAATATTTATGCTCCAATGTCTTCATTGTTAAAATCTGGAGCACAATGGCCATGGGAGACAAGCCCAAGAGAGGTTTAAACTAATCAGAAGAGAAAAGCCCAGATGAAGCAAATAACTTCAAGGTAGAAGTCCAGGACAAAACTACAATAATAATGACTGTTACTTCAATCCCTATTTTCCTAAACTCCTACTGTATAGAAACCATATGAACAAGTGCATTTCTTTTTCTTCTTTGGGACATTCATGGTACAGCAACCTACCAAATAATTGACAGGATGGAATACTTGACAACAAACCTAGGTCAGTTGTGTGAATTGAAATTTATTTTAGAGGTGCTATGGGGAGGTGCCATATTGCAGGCAGGCACACCATTTCTTGCTAAATATAACACTATCTTGAGCATTAAAGCCTATGGCAATTTCCTCAGTTGAGCTTTATATGAAGTGGTCAGCTTGTGTTTTGGGCTGTATTATAAAAGATGTTCTTTATCTCCCTAGGTTTTCACCCGTGCTAAGAAACCCAATCATGCGAACTTGAGGGAGATAAGACCAGACTGAGGAACAGCAAACTGATGGCTGTCAACTCAAGCACACTTTGAGGCATATGTTCCTAGAGAGGAATAGCTGGGTGGATGGTCCAAACTATTTCAACTGTTCTTACTCTTTCTTTCTGCACACATATGTGGTTAAATTATAGACATTGAATGCCTCTGTGGTGAGATTTAACTGTATCTGATGACCTAGTCTTTAACTCTTTCTATTCCCAATGTGATTGCCAGCATCTCCATCTGTAACAATAGCAGACTACGATTTCTTTTGGTTCACTGTTGACATGGGGAGGTATCCTGTTTTTGAATTATAATAAAATTCCCTGAAATTAAAGAAAGCAAGCTGTTGGCAAGAAAAGGAAATAACTAATTCTGTTTTTTTTTCCCCATGAAAATAACAGGTTGTTTCCTTGTTAAACACTTTCAGTAACTTGTCAACAAAATTAGTGTTTTTTCTCCCCCTCATCTGTGAGATTTTTACACACTACAGTGAGAAACAAAGGCTCAGTCTCATTTGCAGAAGCTCATGCAGTTACTGGGATATCCTTATATGCATTTCCCTTTTTAGGGTTGAGATATTTGAAAGAAGCTATCCATAAATCTTGTTTTCACCAGTTTCATTTCTACTAATTCTAACTTCTCCTAAAACAGTGAGGTTTCTAGACTCATCTTGGTGGCCTGGGCTGTCGAAGCAAGAGAAAAAGATTAATGAGGAAAAAGCTACCATGGTTGGAAAACAAAAATAAGAGAGAGACCTTACACCTTATGTAGGAGGAAGAGAGAAAAGACTGGATATAGCTACTCATCATAGTTTGAGGAACAGAGAAATTATAGATTTTTTTAACTACTGGATGAGGGCTTAAAGATTTTAAATGATAAACAGTGTGCATATTAATAAAATCAAGTACGCTTTGTAAAGCTCAAAGTTTTTGAGATGTCCCAAGGGAGAGTTGTGCGACAATTCTTCACATGCTTTTTTTGGCACTTTGTCAATGTCTTATGTCAACAAATAGACTTGATTCAAAGGACTGGAAACTTAATATTCTCTCATTTGCTGTTGCCCAGTTTAAGGATGATCTATTTACGAGGAACGTCTTTATATTCTTCCCCTACTTAATTCCAAAAAATTATTTCAATTATTTGATTCAGAGGGACATGAATCAACAGATTGGTTACTTGTTTTTTTTTTTTTTTTTTTTTTTTTTTTTTTTTTTATAGTGGAAAAGTGGAAAAAGATTTTCATTGAACTCAACCATTTGGCAAATAATGTCAGTGGGTATTTCATTATACCTTTCAAGTGAATTGACACATTTCAAAAATAGTATTTGGAATATGGCAAAACTGTCCTGTCTTCAAAATGCTTTCACTTTGAGCAGTGAGTGTATATATCATACTGACTTGTGAAGGAGGTCTTTCTAAGATAGTTATAATGAATAAGGTGCCTATAGGACAAAATAAAAATTCATGTGTTCAAAGGGACGTCCATTCAGAACATTTTCAATGTACTTTATATGGTAACAAAGGAAAAGAGTATAATGCAGTCAGGTTTTTAAGTCTGTTACTTTAAAGTTTATTGGGCATATTCCATTATTCATGGATTTAACATTTAATGAACACCTACTAGATATCAGACACCATATTACATTACAGCCAATGAAAATAATAGTAACTCCTCAATCCAAAGACCTAGTAGGGCAGGAATGTGATTCCTTAAGGTCAAAAACAAAAACCCTAACTTGTTAGGGCTGGCAGGTGGGGAAATAGGAGATGTGGTTGAGGAAAAAAATCAGGCCAGGAGCCAGATAGTTACAAAATCTTGCAGGCTATGCTAACGATATGGTCTTTGCCTAACAACATTAAAATGGCCTTATAAGGCTTTATGTAGGTGGTTATCTATCTTATGTGGATTTGGGAAAGCAGATAGGAGGGTCCTAAGGTTTTCCTTGGAATTACTTGGTGGTTGATTGAGTGGTCCAGGCGAGAGATAACGGGAGGTTATCGTGGACTGGAATGGTAGTTTTGAGAGAGAAATCTAGAAGAAAAATCAAGGTTTAGTGACCTTCTAAATCAAGGTTTAGAAAGAAAGTGTCAAGGATCACTTCTAGTTTTCTGCTTTAATTATCTAAAACTACAGAGAAGTCTTGTGTGTGTGTCTCTGTGGGGAGATAGGTGGTGAGCCTTACTTTATCCCTGGTTAAGTTTTGTAACTCAGTGAATCATTAGTATAAATAGGCTAGAACATGATACTAACAAAACCTGAGTCATGAGTTTGACTTGACCCCAAATTGTTCAGTTAACTTGATTCTCTTAATGGACCACAAATTCTCTTCCTTGCTCCTGCTTTCTCAAGAAGCCTTTTGATCTCAGCCCTGGAAGGGAGCATGGAACTGTTTCACTATAGATGTCTTAACTCAAAGTGTGTGTCCCAGAAATACAGGTAAGTCTCTTAGCACAGTGGCTGACATACTGTGATTGCTAAATTCTTATGGGGTGGACATTGGATCATTTATAATGCCTTTATATATGAGCGATTTTTTTACTTTACAGGAGAAATTAGTAGTATGACCTGAATATCCCAAGAGAAGAGGGTATGACACAAGTGTGCTCTCTGGAATTTACCTCTCACCTGAGTCACTTTATTAATGTGGGAAACCTGTTAGTTAGACAGCTGAGGGAAAGGAGGAATAAACCTGGTATCATTAAATGCTCATGAAGGTTGGGAAAGGCCTGGATTGACTGTCCTCCGGGGGCCAAACCCACCAGGAAAAAAAGTAATCTGTTCTCTGACCCTGTGGTATACTTAGAAAATGATCATTTCCTAACTTGGCTATAAGCTCAGTAATGGGGAGAACCAGCTTCATCCTGCTCACCTCCAAATCTCCAGAGCCCAGTCAAGTGCTTGGCATATGGCTGATGAATAAATATTTCATAAGCGAATAAAGAAAAGTGGTCTTATCGACAGTGCCTGACATGAGGTGGAGTTGAGCTGTGATCAATACTTGGGGTCTGACCAGTGCAGAACAGCTACAAACTCCACTAGCAAACCATATTGGAGCGTTTGGAGTCATTTGAAAACTTTAAAAAAAAAAAAAGAAAAAAAAAAAGAAAACTTTTTAAGTTGTGGGGCCCCTACCAACACCAAAGTATGAAGATGAGACTCTAGGCATAGAGGTGAAGGGCTAGAGGGATCTAGACTGGCCGTTGTGGTTTTAGGCACTCCCTGGTGCTTCAGGCAAGTGCCCAAATTTTAATGGAATTGCTGTTAAAGAGGGTGATGTGAAATCAAGAGAGTGTCCAGTCAGATCATCTGGAACAGTAGAGAACTCAGCTGCGGTTTGCTGGGACTTTGACAATGCCTGAAACAACAGACATGTGTTTGTCATGCTGGGGCTACAGATGATCTGTAGGGACATTGTGGCTCCGGACATGTTTGTGATCTAGTATGGTGGAGACCGACCTATTGGAGCATGATGTCTTAAAAGTGCTCTCTCGGGCAGCCCCGGTGGCTCAACGGTTTAGCACCACCTTCAGTCCAGGGCATGATCCTGGAGACAGGGGATTGAGTCCCATGTCGGGCTCCCCGCATGGAGCCTGCTTCTTCCTCTGCCTGTGTCTCTGCCACCCCCACCCCATGTCTCTCATGAATAAATAAAATCTTTAAAAAAAAAAAAAGTTACATTCTTTAAAAAAAAAAAAAGTGCTCTCTCCCCAAAATAGTCAACATCCAGCTGGCCACAAAAGAAAGCGGTCCATTCTACACAGGTTTTCGATAGAGAGATGTCTTTCCTAACATGGAAATGACCCTTCGATTGAAATAACTTTTTTTAGGAAAAAATTTACAAAGACCTACAAATAAGGTAAAAGTTATGTTTCGCTTCTATTTTCCTCTTAACTATAGGAAACAAACCGGAGGTGATGGAGTAACTGGGTGTTGGCATTAAGGGGGACTCTTGAAGTAATGAGCACTGGGTGTTGTATGCAACTGATGAATCACCGAACTCTGCCTCTGAAACTAATAATAATGTATTTATTAATTGAATTTAAATAATCAAAAAGTTATATGAAATCTACCCTTTCAGAAGCCATAATTGTAAATATCTTAGTGAACACTTCTCCAGAAATCTTTTCATTTCCATAGTCACCTGTTTCACATGTATATTGTTTCTTTCCTTATTCTCTACTGATACTGGATTTATTTCTAGTTTTTATAAACACAGCAATGAACATAACTATAGTACTGCATCCACCATTTTGCCTTTCACAAAAGTAAAAAAACATGACTCAAAGATGCAACACATGTCAAATAACCTGATTGTGAGGAAAGCCATCATGATAGTAAACCTGGTTCGATGATATTTGAGGAGCGCATATTTGCAAATTTATATAAGGAAAGGAAAAGCATTTTTGATGTAAGGTTACTAATTTGGAGATAACCTTCCAGGACAATATAATTCTAACTTTAGGTTTATCTTCTCTATTGGACAGAAATAAATTTTACCTCTAACAGTTGAAAGTCAATAACCTGTAACTTAGATCTAATCCATAATAAAGTCTACATCAAAACAGGCACATTATCATAGAGAATTGAATAATTTTGGGGAAGATCTGTTAGTACTTCAGTATAATATTGTAAGGAATTTTAGTAGTTTTTCTTACTATGAAGTTTTGGATAATTCTTCTTAAGACCTGTATTGCCAAACTTGATTTCATCATGAAAGGTATGGGTTTTGAAAGACCAGAAAGAGGAGGCCAGGTGAATGGGAATGACACCTTCCAGGGTGGCAGATTTCCTTAAGCAGCCTGTGGAGAACAGTGACTTTACCTTCGTGGTGAATTTGCTGATGTTTATTTCCAATTAAGTCATAAGTTCCAAGGTGGGGACTGTATTTCTTTATATTCTTCAAAGCACTTAGATGGGCCCATTGGAGTTACCTGATTGGAAGACAAAAGAATTCAAAAATAGCCAAGAATATGCATTTTAATGGAGGGGAATGTGAGGTTTCTTCTGTAAGCACATATATGTAATGTTTCAGGGGCATTAGGAACTTTGGAAAAGGAAAAAAAAAAAAACAACAACACCCTGAGAGTAATGTAGTCTTAAGAATTGTGTCATAGGTAAGGAGTTAAATGCTGTATCATGAAATCCAAGGGCTAAGTCATCACTTTGCTACTGGCTTCATAATCAATCCTTAACCTGGACTTTCCCCAGTTCCCATCCCAACCTGGAATATTTTTGCCCTTCTGTTTCTCCTTCAGTTTTTTTCTTATGTGTGGTTTCAAAAGGAGCTTTTCACAGGGCTGCTGGATGGAAATGCTGTTTTGAATTGCCCAGCTCCTTTTGACTGGAGCAAAGAGGATTTGTGTCTGATAGCTGCTTTTCACATTATTGCTTGAGCTGACTAATCCTGCTCACTTGTGATGACCAGTATCTCATTACACCTTTATCAATAGCATCCCTTCTGTATTAAGCAGGATTCTTTTTTCCTTCATGCTTATAATTTTTCCAATTAGGGGAATATTAAGGGAGTTTTTAGGTTTTAGGAACATCAGTGTTGCTTCCTCAGATGCTTTGCCTTTGGGTTAAGCCATTTATAAAATGAATCAGTGAGTACAGTAGAGGACTAAGTCCCAGATTCGTCACCTGCCTCTGTCTCCCGGTGAGGGCTTCAGTAGAGGGTTTATAGAAAGTTTCAATAGGTACCGCAGCATCTTAACTTTAGAACCAGTTATAGTGCCATTGGTTTTCTTTAAACATTAAACATTTTATTGGATAATTTCTCACAGGCCTAAGGGAAAAAGTGCAAGTTCTTTTAAATTAAAGTAAAATCAGCTGATGAAATTGCCTTGCCTCATAGAGCCTTTCTCCCTGAAACCACCTTGAGGAAGAGTAAATGTTTTAAAGTTTATTTTAGGGCTTTACTAAAAAAGGAAAACATGCTTTATGATTAGGCCTTTAAGGTCAGTAGAGGCTCTGGATGATCTGAAATCCTGTCTCCACCTCTACTCACAATAGAAAAGCCTATTTAGGAAGATAATTCTTTGGAATGTTCCATGAGCAAGGAAAACCCATATCCACCACTCCCTGCACCCAAACCCCCATTTTGGACTGGCCAAGGCAGGAAATGGCTTAGATATTTGAGAACTACAAAGAAAGTTAAATATCATGGATCAACTAATTTAGATGGTTGGGTTTTAAACTGTAATTTTAGAAAATGAACTCTCAGAATTCTGGTGGCCTACCGAGAAAAATAGGAATGAGAATTGTGTGACCTTGGAGGGAAAAATGGAGTTGCCTCTGTGGTTTGACAGTCCTGGAAAACTTCTGGCTCTCCCTTTCCAAGTGACTACCTGGAATTGCATTAGTTTCTGGCTTAAATCCCCTGCCCTCTCCTATCTCTCTTGTAAAATTGAACACCCTGTGCAGGGCATAGTGTGGAATGGTTTCACTCCAGAGTGGATAGGTTTGTCACTTCATTTATGCCAAGAAAAACCAACGTCTGCTCAACAAAAGAAAATCAGATGCCTTGAGGTAGAAGTGGAACATGAAATGATGTAACAGGGATGGAAGAGGAGTGTAAAATTCATTCCCTCATTTTACAGTCTGAGCCTGAAGAGGCTTTCCTTGTCTCAAAGCAGGTGAATCTGTGAAGGTCTAGTTTGGAATTATTCTATTCCCCCTGTTTTTAGATCCTCTGGTTTTCTCTCTCATTGTTCTGTTTGGATTTCTAATGGTACTGTTAAACTTGGTAAGGACTTAGATTGCTGAATTTTGCTCTCAAAGACCATGACAAAGTAGAGCCATAGGATATTGCATTATAAGTGAAAATAATAGCAATTTGGGTTGAATTTGTAATGTACTCCAGTTAGAATCCTGGGTGCCTCCTGTTGCATTGTGCAAGGTGGAAGAGGCTCTGTTAAATCTGTCTCACTAAGTTAATATTCCCAGGTGACTTGTACTAAGAGTCTCCATTTCTATCAGATCACAAGGCAAGGCCAACACCAGCTGAAAAATATGCGGCACTTGTGCTGTTACATCAGACTTCCTCCCCTCAGGCACTTGAGGGGTGATGTTTCCAGAGCAATTTTATTAAGAATAAACTTAGGATAAGGAAAACAATGGAAATAGCATTTTATTCCATGGCAAGTATTTCTATTTAATGTTTTCAGTATTAGTATAATAGCTATACTCATTAGAAAGACAACCAGAAAATTTGTTTAGTGAAACACAGAAAAGTCAAACCACCTAGGAAGCTTATTACTCGTAAAGATTTTACATACATGGTTTTAACATAAGTGTTGCAGTAATAAAAAAAATATGAGGAATGGGATCTTTTATCTCAAAATTTATGTATACATGTTAGGATATTAGCGCTGTTTTGCTTATTTACCTTGAGGAGTGCCTGGCTGCCTCAAAGAGAGGAGCCTGCAGCTCTTGGTCTCAGGGTCATGAGTTCGAGCCCCATATCGGATATAGAGATTACTTAAATAAAAACTTAAAACCTAATCTTTACCTTGCTTCTGGAAAACATTTCTAAGTGTTCTGTGGTTTAAGGATGTAGTAACATTAAAAAAAAAAAAAAAAGATTTGAGAGAGAGTGAGCAGCAGAAGGGGGTTGGAGAAGGGAGGGAAAAGCAGACACCCCCTTGAGTAGAGAGCCTGACACTGGGCTTGATTCCCAGGACCCCAAGATCATGACCTGAGCTGAAGCCGGTCACTTAACCAACTGAGCCACCCAGGTGCCCCAAGAAAGCAGTAACATTTGATTTATTCTTTGATTTATTCTTTGATTTAGAGAATAGTCATTTCTGTGAAGGAAGAAGCAGAAATAAGGGATAGAGGAGAAAAACAATCTAGTTTTTTTCCCCCACTGATATTAGTTTTCCAAAGACATCCACTCTATGTTGTGTTAAAAACAAACAAAAAAACAAAAACAGGGCACGTTAATCTTAAGACTTGCACAAAAATCAATTCCAGTCTGACAGTGCCAAACCAGAAGTGGTTAGGAGGGCTCCCCCAACAGGAACTCAGGGAGAGGCCTTTACAGTAAGAAAATTGATCGGCTATAACTTGAAGCCTAGTTGTCTGTTATCAGTCATCTTTAGAATTTTGACTTTGTAACCTTGAGACTTTTACTTACTTACATACATTTCGATTTGCTTACTAAGGCTGTCAGGGCATTAGAGCCACATGAATCCAATGGCCTCCTTGCTTATTAATTTCACACAGCCATGTTACTATATTCTGATGCCAGGAACCTGCCTATACTTGGCACAGCACCTTGCTTTCTAGACCTGGAGTGGTCCCTCATCCCTGACCTCCATGCAGCCTGGACCATGGTCCTCTGAGCTTTGAGGGGTATATGGAGATTGCCTAAATTGATTGGTTCTGTACTTGCTTCTGCAACCGTTACCTTTGTACTCTAGCCTCCTTTCTCAAAATAAGGAGTCCTTCTAAAGCCAGAAGATAAAATGTCTTTTAAAGACATCTCTTATATTCTAGACTTATAGAAGCAGGGAAAGAACCATGCAGGAAAATGTGAATCCTAATCCAAGATGGCATGACCTAGCATTTCTTTTGCAACTGATAAAGAATAAACTTGCTGAGGTTTAAGTGCCACGAGGTATGCCAAGGTTTTTATACACATGATCTCTTTTTATATTCCTTAACTTACTTATGCATTATTCCTTGAGGAAATTAGGCTCAAAATGAGGATAGGGTGGGAACACCAATCTCTGATTCAAAAGCTCTGCCTCTTTACTTAAAAAACTGAATAGGTCCATTTTCTCCCCCATCATCAGCTAGTAAAACTCATCCCCTGAAACTTCATAGATGCCTTAGTCCCATAAAAATGACATTACCAAATCATTCTGTGTGGCATCTTGACAACAGAAGTAGTATGGACTGGCAGTGAGAAAAGTTGTGTGATAGGAAGTAGGACTAGCACTCTCTAGGGGGTAGAGGGTCAAAACTTTTGTGCAAAATAGGACAAGGAAAGCACAGATCTAGGAGAGCAGGATGAGTGGGGGCAAAGAAGACATGTTCCTGCCTTTTTCCAAGACTTTTTCTTGCATCTTTTTATGACAAAAATAATTTAGTTTTCTTGGAGTATAGGGAGAAGTGTACATGTTTCATTCACTTAAAAACCAGCCCCCCTCCAAAAAAACCCGAATAGAAATCCATGAACAAAGCCTTGGTAGAATACGAAAAGAGGCAGTTTTCTGTGAAGTTTCTGATTTACTTAAATTGTACAACTTTTAATTACTATCTCCTTCAGGCACAAAAACCCAATTCAGAAAGATAATCAGCCAAGGGTTGAAAATAGTTTGAAGACAATTCACCAGTGGATGGTATGATTATTTGTTGTATTTTCCTCTCTTTTTGGCAACTTACAAATCTTATAATTCAGTTGGAAATTGCTACTTTAGCAATAATGAATTTATTTTATTTATTTTTTTTTTTTTGCAATAATGAATTTAAAGGGAAATCAGTAAATTGATTTAAAGGGTCTTCATTATTTTAATATTTTAATTAGACTGTGTATTTTTACCAGCCCTCTAGATGACTAATATGTAGAAAAACAGCCAGGCAATGTTAATTCAGAAAAGAAGAGATTAAGAGTTCTTGTGATATAAAGGAATGTAATTATTGTCGCATGATGACCTAAGAGTTTGTGATGAACCTTTATTGTAGACCTCATCTGAAGTCTTTTTTTTTTTTTTTAAACTCTAGGTCCTGTGTGACTGAAGGGGGGTGCAGCTTAGAAGCTACTTATGGAAGGATTAGAGGGGGGAATTTTAGTTGTTTAGCCTACAAAATGTAAGGCTGGTAAAAAGACCTGATAGTCACGATCCAACATTTGAAGGATTATCATGTTAGTAACTGTCATGTGTGGTTTTGAAAACTAAAGGTTGGAAGTTACCAAAGAATTTTTTCTAATTAGAGCTGTCCAACAATGGGACTGCTACTTGATGATGTAGGAAGTTCCTCTTCAGTGAAGTATTCAGACACATGCTGGAAGACCATCTGGCAGGGTTGTCTGGGTGTGCCTCCACTAGCAGTTGCAGTGTATAAATGGGAGAAGGCTGTGTTAAATGACTTGATAGTTCTTTCCAAGTTCAAGCTCTCAAATTTTATTTAAAGATTTTATTTATTTATTCATGAGAGAGGCAGAGAGAGAAAGGCAGAGACACAGACAGAGGGAGAAGCAGGCTCCATGCAGGGAGCTTGATGTGGGTCTCGATCCCAGGACCCTGGGATCATGCCCTGAGCCAAAGGCAGGTACTCAAACCACTGAGCTACCCAGGTGTCCCAAGTTCTCAGATTTTATATTGGCAATAGGATTCTTTCAAGGAGGGGGATGGTGGAGGTTGATGCAATGGACTCTGTTTCATCACTAAAATTTCTCTAGTTTCTCAGGGCACTGGAGAAGAAGATAAAACCAAAGACTTCTAGAAGTAAATAGCATTGTTATAGGAAAATTAATTAGTAGAAAGAATATTTATGGCACCTGAAATTTTAGAGGTTTAATACTAACACAAAGCAGGCTACAGTTTTGGTTGTTTTTTTTTTTGTTTTTTTGTTTTTTTGTTTTGATCATTCTGACTGGATTTGGTAACTTTCTAAAATTGATCTATGGTCAAATCCATAGATAGTCTTGCCTGAAGTTTTCCTATCATATCACTAAGTCTTTCCAAGAAGCAGATGACCTTTAATCCCAACTTCTTTAATTGTGTTAGAATTCCAAAGATAAAACCCAATATTACTATTTCCTGTTAATTAAGCCCTAAGGTAGGCACTGCTGGTGAAGGGACTTTGCATATAGAATTACGAATCAGATGACTTTAAGGTACAGAGATTATTTTAGGTGTTCTGGGTGGGCCCAATGAAACTGCATGAGTCTCCCCGCTGAGGGCATGCTCATAGGAAATACTAGAGGCTTATTAGAAGGGGAAATCAGAGACTCAAAGTGTGTGAGAGCTTTAACCCAAGGTTGCTGACTTTGAAGGTGAGAAAGAGGCCCGAAAGCCAAGGAATGTGAGCAGCTTCTAGAAGTCGGGAACAAGTCCTAGGTGACGGCAAGGAAACAGTACCTCAGTCCTACAATTGCATGGAATTCTGCCTATAGCCTGAATGAGCTTGGAAGATTAATTCATAGAGCCTCCACTGTGTACTCCTTGATCTCAGTCTTGAGAAATCCAGGGCAGCGATACTGCTGGATCTGTGAGATAGCAAATTGGGTGTTGAAAGTTGCCAAATTGCAGTTGGTTGTGCTACAGCAGCAATAGTAATCTAATACAGCAATAAAATAGTATATGGATGGTCCTTGTGAGTCATTAGCAGAAAAAAAAAAATGTTACCTTTTTCAAAAGGAGTTAATTGTATTTAACCCTTTAGGAGTGTTTGTTGTCAAAAGGAGGACCCATTAGTCAAAATGATACTTCAGTAGGACTTTGCTGGTACGTTTTGCCTACCCAGGTTACCATGGACTACCAAAGGCTATGGTCCTTCCTTGGTGTTCTTTATTCTTAAAACACAGCACGAGGGTTCCGCTTTCTCCATCCTCACCAACACTTATTTCTTGTATTTTGGATAATAGCCATTTCAACAGCTGTGAGGTGATAGCTCATTATGGTTCTGATTTGCATTTCCCTGATGATTAATCCTGTTGAGCAATTTTTTCATGAACTTGTTGGCCATCTGTATGTTTCTTTTGGAAAACTATCTCTTGAGATCTCTGCCCATTTATTGATCACTTTTGCTAAAAAGTTGTATAAGTGCTTTGTATATTTTGGGTATTAATCCTTTAGCAGATATATGATTTGCAGGTAAATTTTTTCCCATTCAGTCGGTTGTCTTTTCATTTGTTGATTGTTTCCTTTGTGCAACTCTTTAGTTTGATGTGGTATCATGTATTTTTGCTTCTGTTGACTTTGCTTTTTGGTGTCAGAACCAAAAACAAAACACAACCAACACACACAGAACTGAAACAAAAACATTACCAGGACTGGCACCTATGATTTCTTCTAGGAGTGTTATGGTTTTGGGCTTAACATTCAAGTCTTTAATCCATTTTGAGTTAATATTTGTGTATGGTGTAAATTAGTGGTCCAGTTTCATTCTTCTGCATATGGCAGCTAAGTTTTCCTAACATTTGTTGAATTGACTGTCCTGGGATGCCTGGATGGCTCAGCGATTGAGTGTCTGCCTTTGGTTTAGGGCGTGATCCTGGAGTCCCAGGATTGAGTCCCACATTGGCCTTCCTGCATGGAGCCTGCTTCTCCCTCTGCCCATGTCTCTGCCTCTTTGTGTGTGTCTCTCATGAATAAATAAATAAAATCTTTAAAAAAAAATGAATTGACTGTCTTTTTCCTATTGTATATTCATGCCTCCTTTGTCTTAAATTAATATATGTGTGCTTGTTCCTGGGCTCTATTTTGTTCTATTGATCTCGTGTCTGTTTCTATACCACCCTGTTTTGATTAATATAACTTTGTTATCGGTTTGAAATCTGAGTATGATGTCCGCAGTTTTGTTCTTTTTTCTTGATTGCTTTAGCTATTTGAGGTCTGTCTTGGTTCCATACAAATTTTAAGATTGTTCTGTGAAAAATGCCATTGGAATTTTGATAGGGATTGCATTGAAAATGTAGTTTATTTTGGGTAGTATGAACGTTTTAAGAATTCCTTATGAATGTAGAATATTTTTCCACTTATTTGTCTTCAATTTCTCCATTATTTTTCGGTGTATAGATTTTTCACCTCCTTGTATTCAAATTTATTCCTAAGTATTTTTTAAATAAAATTGTAAATGGATTTATTAATTTATCTAAGAAGCACAAGAGATTTCCATAGATTGATTTTTGCATCCTCCAACTTCATGAATCCATTTATTCTAAATTTCTCAGTGGAGTCTTTAACATTTTCTATATAAAATATGTCATATGGGGGTGCCTGGGTGGCTCAGTGGTTGAGCATCTGCCTTTGGCTCAAGTTGTGATCCTGGAGTCCTGGGATTAAGTCCTGCATCCGGCTCCCTGCAGGGAGCCTGCTTCTCCCTCTGCCTATGTCTCTGCCTCTCTCTGTCACTCTCATGAATAAATAAATAAAATAAATAAATCTTTAAAAATATGTAATAAGCAGATAGTTACAGTTCCAATTTGGATGCCTTTCATTTTTTTTTCCTTGATTGCTCTGGCTAATACTTCCAAAACTATGTTGAATAAAATTGGTGAGAATAGACAACCTTCTCTTGTTCCTTATCTTTCAGCTTTGCACCATTGAGTCTGATGTTGTAAGCTTGTCATATTATTTTATTTTTTATAACCATTTTGTTGGGAGTTTTTATTATAAAGGGATTGGAATTTTGTCAAATCCTTTTTCTGCATCTACTGAGATGATTATGATTTTTTACTTTCATTTTGTTGTGGTGGTGGATCATGCTGATTTGTGAATATTGAACTATCATTGCCTCTCTGGAATAGATCCCAGTTGATCAGGTTGTGTGATTTTTTTTTCTCTTAATTTTGTTGAATTTGGTTTGCTAGGATTTGAGGATTCTTGTGTCTATGTTCATCAGGAATATTGGCCTGTAACATTTTTTCTTGTGGCATCCTTGTCAGGTTTTGATATCAGGGTAATACTGGCTTTGAAATGACTTTGAAAGTGTTCATTCATTTTCTGTATTTTGGAAGAGTTTGAGAAGGATTGGTATTCTAATTTGGATGTTTAGCAGAATTCACTGAAGCTGTCTAATTCTAGACTTCAGTTGGAAGTTTTTTGATTATCCATGATATCTCCTTACTAGTAAAATTAGTTCAGTTTACTTATTTCTTCATGCTTCAGTCTTGGTAGCTTGTATGTTTCTAGGAATTAATCTCTTCTGGATATCAAATTGGTGTTGAATTGAGTTTTTTAAATAATATTTAGTATTATGGTTGAAAAGTATGTTGGATATTATTTCAGTTTTTCTAAATTTATTAAAACTTGTTTTGTGGCCTAACATATGATCTGTCCTGAGTGTTTCCTGTGTGCTTAAAAGGAATATATATTCTGTTGCTTTTGGACGGAATGTTCTATGTATATCTGTTGAGTCCATGCACTCTAATGTATTTAAAGCTGATGTTTTCCTATTAACTTTTTCTTATGTTTTCCTGTCTGGATGATTTATGCATTACAAGTGGGGTACTGAAGTCCCCTATTACGGTGTTGCTGTCTACTTCTCCATTTTGGTCTGTTAATATTAGCTTTATATATTTAGTATGCCTGTGTTGTCTGCATAAATACATGAAATGAAGTGAAATGTTATATTCACTTGTTGGACTGACCCATTTATAATTATATAATGCCCTCCTTTTAAAGTCTGTGGTTTTAAAGTCTGTGTTGTCTGATGTAAGCTTTCTTTTACTTTCCCTTTGTATAGTCTTTTTCCACCTTTTTGAGTGTGTATCCTTACATCTGAAGTCTCATATAGGTAGCATATAGATGGGTCTTGGTTTTTCTCTTTTTAAATCCATTCAGCTACTGTCTTTTGATTGGAGAATTTAGTGCATTAACATTTAAAGTAATTACTGGTGGTTATGAACTTATCACTATTTTCTCTGTTCTGTTTTTATGGGACTCACACCTTTTGAAAAATTCTATACTTATTAAACAAATATCATTTCAAAACCTAATCCCAAATAAACTTGCATCCCCAATATGTGAAGATAAGCCACCCTGACTTCCAATTATGGTTCTTTTTAGTCTAATTTAGGTCATGTGAGAATAATAGAATTATTAGTCATGTGACTGAAAATGAGAGTTTAAACATTAAAAAAAATGGTTGATAGTAAACATACTGTCAAATTCTACATATTAGATGACGGAAGATAGCATTCATAGGTAGAAGTTATAATTCCTATCTTCAGATTTTTGATGTGCTGAGCATATTGGGATAGATGGTTCTATATGAAACATTTTAAATTATTAAAATCTTTACCAAATATCACATAATTTTTTTTTAATATCACATAATTTTAAAGGAAACTTCAGAGTGAAATAAAGTTTCACCTCATAATGGTAATACTTCAGTTGGTAAATGGAAATTTCCACACCCTTGGTCAAATGAATAATGGATTTAACAACTTTGGTATTTAACAAGGTCTTTGGGAATCAATGCTTTTCTTTTGAAAAGACAGTCACAGTACAAGACTATATTAAGTGCCATGAGGTACACAGACAGTGTAAGCCCTGGAGGATTATTAGTGGAATACATTTTTGGGAGCAGAAATGAGGTTTTCAAAGGAGCTATGTCCTTAGAAGGTGTTGGATAGGTGGTAGTAAAGAAACTCAGTCATTCCAGTGGGATTGAATAAAAGAGGTATCAGGATGTGTAGGTTGGATCAGGGGGGCTATTTGGGAGGCTAACCTAGCCCAGAGTGTTAGCTAGTTTGTGGAGTTCCTCTAGGATTTGAAAAAAGGGTTTGACCTTTTTCTGTGTACAGGAGGTCATTATCTATGTGATGTCACAATCCATCTATCTGTAAGCTTCCTATCTCCTCCTAACCCTGCTCACCGCCTCTCATCTCTCATCACTGCTAATCCTGAATATTTGTATGCAGTTGATATATGATCTAAAATGAACTAGGGCAGCCTCAGAGGAGAGATGTAGCCACAAAAGAACTGTCATATCAGGGGTTATGTGAAGGGAAAGGAGGTGTTCATGCTGCCTTCTGGTCAGCAGGAGTGTTTTTGATAATGAGAAAACTATGTTTAAACTTTGACTCATGTACATGCAGAAGCACTTCACTTACACTATAACCTGTGTCCTTTTTACCTGAAATGCCTGAAAACCACCCAACCATGACACTAATATCTGTGAAAAATGGTAACAATACCAGAATAATTCCTGTCTCCTACCACAGGCAACTTGACCCCAAGCAGGGGGCAAGGGTTTCTGCCCACAGAATGGGAATGGTCCAAAGAGCAGATTGAGCCATAAACATTGAATGTTTCTGTGACAGGAAACCAAGATGATCTCTTACAGCTTCCTATTCTACCTGAGGTGCTATGGTTGGTATTAAACAATGAGATTAAGCTCTTGTCAGGCAAACTAATGAATTTTGGATTGATTTCTGTCTTCCGCAATGCTACTGACATTTTTGACAGCTATGATTTATAGGACCTTTATTGGGTCTATTCATGAGAGGAGCTGTTTATTTTGGTTGATGGGCAAAGTTTCTAATGTTCCCAGTGGGAAATGCTGAGGGCCAACGGGATGGCTGTCTTGAAGGTGCTCTCTGGCTGTCTGGGGCAGGTTTCTTATAAATTTGTAATCAAGATCTCCGAGAACTAATGAGGGCAGGTTAGCTTGGAAATTGTTTTGGTGACATTTGACCAGTGGAATGCTCCTGGAAAATATAGAAGTCTGCTGTTCAGCTACAGATCCTTAAGGTAAAAATTATACTTTGACATTTTATTTGCTTTATTCTTTTTTTATTTGAAATGGCTTAACCTGTTTCCACAGAGTGGAGTAAAAATGTTAGTTCTCCAAAACAGTGGTGGAAAAATAGTGAAATGCAAAGATTTAAAACTAGGGTCTGTCTTTTGAAGAATCCCATAGCTCATAGAACATTTTCCTAACAAAGATTTGAAAGTTTACAAATGATAACGGATGCTGTGGTAAGCCTCTCAGATTTACTTTCAAGACCAAGATAATGATTTTGCCCAGTTCCTGGGAGTGATGGCTCCTAATAGCTCACAGATGGGTCCCTTTCTGGAAATAGGCCTCTGTTGAAGGACAGTGCCTTGCCTAAAGTTAAGTTTGCTTCCTAGGTCATTCTGCATTCAATGATTGGTCAAGACAGGGGTAAAAAGTTCTCTTCCTTCAACTGATGACCTCTCTATTGAGCCATCCCAACTTCACAGCTTAACACATGGTTGGATAAAGCCTTTGTTGTGAGTACATCATAGTTTAACTGCTCTCTCTGACCAATGCATTTTCCCCAAGTGGAGAGGTTCTGAGACCACTTCACTACTTCCTGGACACAAATCTCAGCTTAGAGTCTTTTCCCAGGGAACTCTACCTACAATAAGGAGATGATAGTTGGAAGAGGTGGGCATACTAGAAGAAAATGATCAGGGGTTGACTACAAATGGGATTTCAGAGATGAGAAGGGAAAGACTTTGAGGCTATCTTAGAGGTTCCAAATATGGGCATTTGGGAGGTTGTTGTTGCCTTAGGCTAAAAGGAATCATCCTTGTAACACTTTTTAAGGTGTATACTCAAGAACACTGAGAACCCAGCACACACACACCATCTTTTTCATCAGTAAAATATCATGAAGTGCCTGGCTGCTGGCATTACCAAGTAGATTCAACCTGTAATATAGAGAAGAGAGGAAGACAAAATAAGGGAATAAAAATAACTCTTCTTAAACTACGAATACTTTTGATAATGTTTCTAAAAAGTGTTCCTGTATAGAAAGATAGGATGTATAATCAGGTGGAATTACTTTAAAAATATGTAACTGTTCAAAAAAAAATTCGAGAGAGAGAGTGAGCATGGGTGGGGGTAGGTAAGAGCAGAGGGGAGAGGGATAGTCCTGAACTCAGTGCTGAGTCTGACACAGGGCTTTTTTTTTTTTTTTTAAGACTATATTTATTTATTCGTGATAGACATATTGAGAGAGAGAGGCAGAGACACAGGCAGAGGGAGAAGCAGGCTCCATGTCAGGAGCCCGACGTGGGACTCAATCCCGGGACTCCAGGATCACACCCTGGGCCAAAGGCAGGTGCTGAACCACTGAGCCCCCCAGGGATCCCTGACACAGGCCTTTATTTCAGGATCCTGAGATCACAACCTGAGCCAAAACCAAGAGTCGGACACTCGACTGACTGCCTCACCCAGGCATCCCCAAAATCTAGAACTTCTCTTAGAACATTCAGGACAAGAAAATAGGACTTGCTCTAAAGTCAACAAAAGCTCAGCAATAAAATCAATAGGCTGATGCACACTGCTTGTATGTATTTAGGTGGTGATCACTGGATAGCACAGGCAATGGCAGCTCTTGTGAATCAGGCAAGAGCCAGCTTTCTGGAGGTCCACATGGACATTCTTCATGTCTTTGGTGTAAAGAATTGACAATTGTTGTTAAGATGCTTCCCCCACAAGTAATCCCTAGGAATTCCAACATTAATTTTTTTTTCTGTAAGTATAATAGGTCTTGAATTTTGTCTTTGAGCTCAGCATAATGTAGCTGTCTTTCTCTCAATGTGATAAAATGATAATTCCAAGATGTTGCCTGAAAGTTGAGAATCTCAGTACTATATAACAATCCACTGGAATACCTTCTCCTAAAATGAACAGCCATCAAAAATAGTGACTCAAAAATATTAGCTGGAAAGTGATCTTCATAAAGAAGCATTGGGCTTTGATTTCTGAAGGGTTAGGGAGTCCATATTCCTATCTAAGCTAGGCTTCATGCATAGGCTAATTGGGATGGCCTCAGGGGAATTGAGGGTAGGGGTTCTAAAGAATTGCTAGTTTAATGTTAAAAATGTCAGAACTTTAGTGATGGTAACTTTTATATAAATGAATTTTTTTTTTTTCTTTCCTGGAAGGTGTTTAGGTTTTGATTTTGCCCCCCCCCCCCACTTTGGTCTGAGGGGCTAGGAAAGAGAGGGGTAGATATATAATATTTAAAAGGATAGAAATGAGGATCAAAGACGTGAATGATGAACTACCTGGGATGAGGGGGGAGGTGGGATGGGGTGAGCAAGGCATAGTAAAGAAAAGGAAGTAGACATCCAAGAAGAGCTTTAACTACCTCACAGCCTTTTAAAACTAGACTGCTGTAGTCAAATTCCCTGTACTGAAACCACACAGCCCCTGTTTAAAAAGCATTTTAACTGTTCCCTCCTGCTCTTGAGGCTCTGCGTAGATTTCCGTGCTGGGGCTGTCTGCTGTCCCTGCTATGATTGCTTTCAGCCACTTAAATCTTCCTCTAGGATAGGGACACTGAATCCATATCAGTGGACTATGATAAAGGACAATCTCTCTTCCTTAGAAATTGGCCTTAAGTGAACAGGTTAGTTGAATCCTTTCTGTAGTCAGTTGATTGCTGCCATGAACTCCTCTGGCTCCTAGACCCCCCTGTCAGCTCCTATAATAGAGGCTTTTAGGGATGAAGGCAGGAGTGCACAGTTTCAGGGGATGAGCCTACTACAGTGGTTTGTGACTGGATGTGACATCTTGAAATTTACTACTAGGACCATCCTTGCACCAGCTTACTAGTGATTTAGTAATAAATTGGAGAATGCCCACAGTTAAATCTTTAGAAGAACATTACTTTATTGAAGTGGCTTAGGTCCCTGGAATGGTGCAAATGCCTTGGTTCAATTACCTGAGGGTGAATGTACTCAAGTGCAGAAAGAAAACATTGGGAAACCATTGGTTGAAACACTGTGCTGTCCCAAGGCCATGGTGTCTCCTGGGAAGAGCAGCGCTGGGTGCAGGTGTCAACAACCAACAAAGCTCAAACACCTCTCCTTCTGACAGGACTCATGGTGGGGTGAATCTGCTCTATTCACTCGGTGGCCCCTTGGAATGCTCTGGACAATAGCTTTTTCATTGAGGTAGTTAGGAACAACATTGAAGAGTTTTCATGGGCAACTTAGTCAAGCTTTTCAAGCTGCGATGTGTATATGAGTCAACTGTGGGTCTTATTAAAGTGCAGGTTCTGGTTTGGTACATCTGAGTGGGCCTGAGAGCCTGCATTCTCAAAAGCTCCCAGATGACACCAATGCTACTGGACCACAAGCCACACCTTGCCAGGCCACAAGAAAAATCAGTAGTAAAGTAAGTAATAAAGGTCTGCTAATTCTTTCCATTAGATATCTGGGAAATCAGCTTACTGTAACACATTCCCATAGATCGGTTAATCATTACTCAGCTGTTCTGTCTTCCAGATCTAAAGTCGGGCCCAGACTATTGATGGGAAGCACATTCCCAAATAGATAAACAACATAATGAGAAAAGAGCACCGATTTAGGAGTCATAAAACCTGAGTCTAGTCCCAGTTTTGCCACTTGATACCTGGGTGACCCAGTGCTGATACTTAAACTGAGCTTCATTGAGCAAAAAGACATTGCCAGCCCATCCTGTTTCCTGTGAGCATTAATCAGCTAGTGGAATGGATAGAGCTAAGCAAGTGTAAAGTGGTCTCGTGAATGTTTTGAGATAAGGTCTGGTTAGGACAGCTCTAAATGGGATAAAGAAGTGGAAGTCCTAAGGAAGATGGTGGGGCTAGGTTGGGTAATTTGAAATTCTTTAATGTGTTTTCTCTTAATACATTGTTTTTGTGTAAAATGGGTGCCTTATGCAGGCCGATCCATGCACTGTAGGAGGCATGATCAATGAATGCATTCTGGTTTTTATACCACCCTTCAGGGAGGGTGGCAGAAAGACAAATGCGGTTTATTTTCTCCAGCTCAGCAGCTCGTTTGCATAACATGCAAGAGGGAGAATGCAAAGGAATGAAATTATTAAGTGGGGCAGAGTATGCTAAAATAGGTCAAGGGAGAAAATGAAAGCGTAGTATGCTATTCTCTTCAGAAAATGCTGTTAAAAGCAGACCTACCACAGACCCCAAGATCAGTATGGTAAACTTTTTCTTCTTTTTCCAGTTACCAAAGACTTTATTGATTAGAGAAAAACTAACTCAAGACATGGGCTTTGTAGTAGGCTAGATCTGTGTGGTGTTGGTTTCGGTGGGAGAGAGTTCCTGTATCTTTAGCCAGCTGAGTCCTTGGGAAGAATAAACACATGGGCAAACTGTGCTATCAGCCCCATTTCCTGTAAGGTCATCTTTTTCTCACACCTTTTCACAGGTGCCTAATTCCTGTTTAAATTCACACTAAGATGTTAATGATGACATGTTACCTTTTGTAGCAATGCTTGTCTTATTTCTAAGCTTACCGAGCATTTCTTTGTTTTGTTTTGCTGTGATACTCTTTAGAATTCTGGGGTGAGTGATACTTATCCAAAGTTACTAAGGCCGGGCTGTTGGGTACTATGTTTGATGGGATGTTGATTCTGCTGGCCTGCAAATCCTTCCTTGCCAGCACTTTCAAATCACCATTTGTACCTTTCGACACAGTGGATGTTCTTGCCTTCACGCAACAGAAGGAAGACCCTATCTGCCACCTTAATGGATCCCCCAAACGGAGTGTTACGTGAAACTTAGACTTCATAGTCAAAAGGCAGTTCTGCATCAGGTCTGAATCTTCCCATTGGTTTTACTTTTATGTTCCCTGCATATTTCCCCCTGCCACCATGCCAGGAAGCCTGGCAATTAACGGGGTGTAATCCTAACTCCCTCAACATTTTAAATGAGAAGTTATAGTAAAGCTTAGTAAAATATAACACACTAAAGGTATCTCTTGCAGGTGAGATGTCTGGGAAATAGCATATCCAATACTGTGGTCTCTGGCTGAGTTTTCTTTTAGTCTCTATTCCATTTCCCTGGGAATGAATGCAGGTGACATCATCACGATTTCCTCCTAAAGAACCTAAAGACTCAGGACTAGAGTAGAGCTAGCAGAACTATAAATCTTCCTAATGAGGCTGGGGAGGGAGCACAGGGATTCAAATGTGGGGTAAGGGACCCTGCTGGGGTTAGAGATTGAGAATACATAATTCAGGGGACTAAAGGCCAGGTTTATAGAGAGTAAGCAGAAATTGAATCATCCATTTGTACAACACAGGTTTACCATAGAATCGAATATACTTGGATGGGATCTTATGTTGCTCTGAGGATAGTCACAACTCAGTAACAGGATAGCTCATGTGGAACCATCTTAAGAGACCAGTAATTTTTTTTCTCTAGAGGGATTTCTTCTTGCCTCTGGGGTCATGAGAAGCAGAAAGATGGTCCCTGCTTGAAGATGCATCTTGTGACTTCACTTCTTGCACATGTGAACATCATTCATTGGCAAGACTTAGAGCCAAGTGGCAGTGGCTCTGTTGTCATTTAGAGAAGCCGTATACCAACTGGTTCCCAGTTGGAAGCCTTCAGCCCCTTTAATACTTAGGCTTTAAAATCCATACCCACCCCCCAAAGATACTTCTTTGTGTAAAATGAGCTATGAGTCATCTTTAGAACTGGAAGAGAAAATTCACTTCTGCTATATTAAGCAATAATTATTATTTCCTCTGAGGGAGGACTCAGGGAGATAAACAACTCCCAGATAAATAAGGCTTAGAGACTGTGGGCCAAGGTTTCTATTGATTCACGATATATTTCTCTTCTTCTCAAATAAAACGATAATAGTAATTATTTTAATGATTCTTTTTTAGTCATTTAAAAATTGCTATTTTCCACTCTACTCAAACACTAATGGTTTTTATGGCCATGTTGTAACTTGTGGGGAGGAGGGAGATGGAATGCAGAGCTGAGAAAACCCACTCACACCCTGGGCAGCATCTGGAAGGCCAAGAGCCAGGTTTCCAGTAGTTCACCCACCAAGCCACCTTCAGTGCTCTGTCTTGATATTATGTAGTGATCTATGGTGGAAGACAAGGAATGTGGGTCTGCTAAGTGTGTTAGGTGGAGTGGAGGGGAGGGTATTTGGGGAATCCCTATTTTGGGTAAATACCCTGGAAGTCAATGTTATGACCTGATGTTGAATTTAGCGTGTAGGAGGGGCAGGAGGACAGGACTGGGATAAGAAGGCCTGGGTTTTGTTACCTCTTTAACGGGGTATAAATTTCAGTGACCTTTAGCGGAGTTTTTCTTAAATGATATATAGTCTGCATAAAACCTGCTATACAACATGTAGACTTGGGGTCCTTGGGCCTTAGAATTGGAAGCACTCTCTAAATGTTGGCCTTACATGAGAGACACAGCAAACCCACTCTAAGATGCCTTCCTGAGGGAATTTAGAATTGATACTTCAATATGGAGAATGAGAAGAGAATCCTGAAGTTGAAAACAGCTCTGGTTGTTTCTGTGTTATATGCTGCTCTGCCAGCTTGCAAGTGTGAGGATGGAGAAGGACCTATGTCCTGACTGGGTCAAAATGAAGTAAAATGCTAAATCCTTCCTTAGAGGGTAAGATAGTAGTTTGTAGTGGGGTTGTAGGTGACCTAGAGCATCCATCAATCCATGGCTTACTCATTACCTGGACCTAACATTCAACTATCTACCTAATAGGCTATGGGAATGAAATGAGATAATCCAAGAGAAGTGCTTAGCATATTGTCTGAGTCATGAAATCTGGATAAATGATTTATGGAGATAGCTATATTAATTTTAGAGGGGAAATGTATTGCAGACCTCATTGTATAATTTCAGAGACATTGAAAAAACTGCTGATTAATAGTTTACCTTTCAGTATTTCTTTGTATTTCCCCTAGCCTTACTCAAAACTTTCGTATTCCCAGAGAATGATGTATCATTCTAACTACTGGGGTCTGGGTACTCAGCCTCTTTTGCTTACTAATGGACACACAGCCCTTCAAACTATATTTGGCCCATATTCATGTTAAGTAAATATGTGCTTAGTAGATGGAAGCTGTGATCCGTGTGGTATAGTCTGAGTGGTGGTTAAAAAAAAAAAAAGTGCCTCATCCCCAGATAACTGTGAACTAATGAAAAGTTTGTATATATATTTCTCCAACCCCTGGAAAAGGATACAAAGTCTACAACAGGGACCCCTGGGTGGCTCAGTGGTTGAGCATCTGCTTTTGGCTCAGGGCATGATCACAGGGGTCCTGGGATCAAGTCCTGCACTGGGCTCCTTTCAGGGAGCCTGATTCTCCCTCTGCCTATTCCTCTGCCTCTCTCTCTGTGTCTCTCATGACTAAATAAAATCTTTAAAAAAAAAAAAAACAAAAAACAAATCTACAACAATGCTTCTTAAAAAAAAAAAACAAAACAGATTTTATTTATTTATTTGAGAGAGAGAGAGGGAGACAGAACAAGTGTGTGGGGGTGGGCAGTGGCAGAGGGAGAAGGAGAAGCAGGCTCCCCACTGAGCAGGGAGCTTAACAGGAGACTGGAGGCTCATCCCAGGACCCTGGGATCTTGATCTGAGCCCAAGGTGCCCTAGGACAACAATACTTCTTAAAATACTAATCCCTGCTTCCTGCCCCCATGGTCCCCCTCCCCTCTTCCCATGAAAGATAACAACCAACTTCTGTCCTTTTCCCAAATTTCTCAAACTATGCTTCCTTCCTCTGTAATGGAATGTGTCTATCTAGGTTTTTTGCTTTCCCATTTTGTACCATAAACCCCCGGAAGGGCTTGTCTTAGAAGGCAGCACTGTGTAGAGGGTGTGAGAGGTGTGCAGACCACAAGTATGAAGCCAAAACCTTCTGGAGTTGAAAGGGAGAAGAAAGCTGGAAACACCAACATACTAACTTACAGCTATTGGATGTGTTTAAATAATTGATTGAAGTAAAACCTTTAATAAAGTTTTCTGGTTTTATACCCCAGTAGCAACCGCCATCTGTGAAAACCAGTTAATTATTTATTGCTTTTTGATCTGTGTGTGTGTGTATGGTATTTAGCTATTTCTACCTAATACCTGTGTTTTGTGTCTTTTATGCTCAACTATTTAATAAGCTTTTTAAGGGAATAAATTTTATGTACAAAATCTAGCATAGCTTTTTTTTTACATAGGGCTTACAACTATTGTTTGGGCTAATTTGAAGGCCCTATTAAAGAACACTACTGTCTAAGAGGTACAATATTCTGAATCATTATTAACTATTAGACTGATAAATTGAATTATAAATTCATGTTGTTTAAGAAGGGATGCATGAGGCTCGGGGCATGGAAGAATAGGATAGGAAATAGGCTTCAGTGAAGGAAGACCTGGTCTGGGGGTGTGGATAAGAGCAGAGCAGCAAGAGAGCCCTGGGTTAGAACTTGCTCAG
Source organism: Canis aureus (assembly GCF_053574225.1). Lineage (NCBI taxonomy): Eukaryota > Metazoa > Chordata > Mammalia > Carnivora > Canidae > Canis > Canis aureus. The sequence continues at coordinate 32,593,498 of NC_135616.1, forward strand.
CCATTGAAAAGAATGAAGTCTATCTATCTATCTAGGAGTTTGATTTTCCAACATATAGTGTAACACCCAGTGCTCATCCCATCAAGTGCTCCCCTGACTGCCCAGGCACCCAGTCAACCCATCCCCTTGCCATTTGCAATGATGTGGATGGAACTAGAGGGTATTATGCTAAGTGAAATAAGTAAATCAGGGAAAGACAAATATCATGATTTCACTCATAGTGGAACTTAAGAAACAAAACAGATGAACATAGGGGAAGAGAGGGAAAAATAAAATAAGCTGAAATCATAGAGACAAACCATAGAGACTTAACTATAGGAGAAAAACTGAGGGTTGCTGGAGGGGATGAGGATAGGGAAATAGGGTAACTGAGTGATGAGCATTAAGGAGGGCACTTGATGTGATGAGCACTGGGTGTTACATGCAACTGATAAATCACTAAACTCTACCACTGAAACTAAAACCAAACAAACAAAAAACTTGTTAGAAGGAAGATAAAGGAAAAGGGAGGGACCCATCAGAGTAACATAAGCTGTATTAAGTTGTCCTATTATCCAGAATGATTTTCCCCCTTTTCCCTCTCCCAGTGAGTAAATAATTTCCTATTCCATTGTTTCTTTCATACAACTGACTGTGGCCCATGAAATATGAACAGAAGTGATGTTTTACTTCTAAGCAAAGCTTCAAAACCATTGTGGAATTTCTTTGTTGGTCTTTTCTTTCTGGTAGACACCTAGCATGTTCCATGTGGATCTTGCTCCTTTAGACTGATCTCAGGATGAAAATGTAGGTAGAGCTGAAGCTACCTAGCCAAAGCCTAATAACATTAAAAAAAAATGAGAGTTTTTTTTTTTTTTTTTTCTAGAGAGATTTGTGCTGTGCGGCATCCCCTTGGTGCAAGTAAGTTTGTTTTACAGAGATGGAATCAACAATACATGTAGCATTCTCTGGTTTCCAGAGAGAATCTGGAGTGACTTGTATTTAAAAATGAAAATAAGAGATTGGAAAGTGTTGGCTGGATATCGGCAGCTAAATTTTTTTTTTTTCTACAGCTAAATTCTGATGGGTTACAGAAATTACTTTTGAAGAAAATGTTCAAGTTAGAATACATGGAAAGATGAAAATTATTGTCCAATAAATTCTGAAATGGAAATTAAAGCAATTGATCGTTGTTTGGGAGGTCATACATTATCTTTTAACTCTGAACAGTTTTGAGTTTAAGGAATAATCTGGGAGGACCTCCTGTTTTTGAACCTGCATAAAGCTTCATGTTTATCATTTTGAAAAAATATTTGTTTTTCCCAAGCAGACGTTTACTCCACACCCAAATCATTCACCAGAAATCAGAGTAGCAGCTAAGACTGGGGAGTTTGTCTTGATGCTCAAGTCTTGTAAGGAGAACCACTGGAATAGCACCAGATCAAACATGAGATGCCAGAAGAGTGACTGGCTTCTGAAAGCAATGCAGTCTAAAGACTAAAAGCCCATCAGCATGTCCTTTTTCTCCTTTGTTTTCTCTGTAGATTGGCTGTTTGTGTGTTTGTGTGTGTTGTGCGTATTTTTGCTGCTTTGGCTGGAACCTGGCTTCTTTTACAGGCTGTTTGGGGTTCATATCTTTCCAGCTGGTGATAAGCAGTTCTGCGTTTGCCTGAAATTGTCCTAGTATTAGTGTTGGAAGTCCTGCATCCTGTCAAGTCCCTTAATCCCAGTAGAATGGACAATTGGTTAGCTTTTTCCTTAGGCTGTAGTTCAGAAAATAATTTAGTTTTGTTGGAATAATTTGTCCATCCTAGAGGACCATTTAGGGAGTAAGGTATTATTATCGAACCAGCTGAGATCAGGTGCCATTGGAGGGTACCCATCCCCGAGGCGAGGGGGAGCCGATCGGGTAACATGATGACATTTTCCATTCTGACATTTGCCAGGGGATAAGTGCTAGGCTAACCTAACATTCACTACCAACTAGTGTTAGACTCAATGCTATGCATGGCCTCTAATTCAGTCTTTATCAGCTCTATGAAGGGAGTGCTCTTATTGTTTCAGTTTTACAGATCGGAAGCTCAGACTTTAAGAGGTAATGAAACCCACAAGTAAAATTTTAAACATGCCTTCACAGTTCATTTGTTGGTCTGATTTTTTTTAAGACCCAGGTTCTGATTTTTGTTTTGAATATTTTATCCGTTATATTCCATGTTCATTCTTCTCTCTTGAACTCCTGTGACACTAATTTTTATTTTATTTTATTTTATTTTTTATGACTTATGTGCTTGCTTATATTAGGAATTCGGGTCTCTACAAGAAGCTTCTATTGTAAGTTCTTGGAGGGCAGGTGCTCCGTGGCCCACCTCTCAATAATCTTGATTCCTGGCCAGTTTTCATCCAATACTTTACATTGTGACTGGATTTTTTTTTTTTTTAAACCTTGTACCCAGATTTTTAAAAAAATGTATGTATTACGGTATTGTTGGAATTAGGCTGATTTTAAATTTAAATGCATTATTTTTAGCACCTTTATTCTTTGTGTTTGGTGACCACCAAGTATTTAACTAAATGTGTGCAACAATTGCAGAAAAAGCCTGATAGATCTGAAACTTATTCTGAAGTTAAGTAGGAGGCATAGGCCAAGCCAGGGATAAAGAATACTACTTTAGAAAGATATTTCAAGACTGCTTATAAATACTTATGTAAATGATAAAATTGAGGAAAGTTTTCATGCTAAATGTTTGTAGAAAGATACCATTAAAGGAATACTTATTGAAAAGCCGTTTAACAGAAAACTGACTTCCAAGCTGCTTAAAATATTTTTAGTGTCCTATGAATTATTTTTAGATGACATTTTGTTTTTAAATTTAAAAAGCAACTGTTTTAAAATAGACTTGTGATATTTATAGATAAAAAATACAGTAAGGATTGTCAATTACAAGTTGTTACTTTGGGTCAGTTACTTGACTTCTGTGGGGCTCAACATTATTCTCTCTAAAGGGACAGTGATGGAATTTAGCTAAAGGATCCTAGGGTTGCATCTTCCCACCCCAGTGGTCTTTGGTTTTATTTCAATTACATTTCTTTGATTTCATGCATTATCAGAAATTGATCAAAATCTTTATAAGAACATTAAGCCCTGTTTATTGCAGACAGAATGTTAAAGTCAGCTGGCATTTTAGGCCTTGAGTAAATGAAATTTATTGCTTTTTATCAAATGTGAATTACAGATGGTTAGACCTATAATTCAGTTAAAAAGTGATAGTAAATTCCCAATTCTCATTCTAAAACAGGCAAAATTGATAGGATCAGATTCCATGAGTAAGGATAACTGGATGTGTATTTATTGTTTGTATGTATTGTTTCATCCAGGATCTTTCTATAACTGGCATTAGTTTAGTATGACCCGTAATAATTTTACTATTCCAGGGAGGTAGCTCTTGCAGTTTAGTATCTTTCATGATGTAGAATTTTAAACCCTGCACAGAGCCTAGTGTGGTGCTAGGAGCATGGTATGTACTTCATTGTGGTTGAATCAAAGTTCTTCTTTATCACAATGTGTTAGGCCTGTCCGTGACACTTAGAGCATCAAGATGAGTTAAAAACGAAAACTCACAGTCCATGTGTCTGTACATTTAACAGTCGTACTCAAAGCTATAGTGAGTTAATTCCAACACATTCTATTTTCCTTCCTTGGCTAATACATCTCTGTAACTTAGAATGACTGTTTTGAGTTGAGATCTTTGAGTACACTCTCTGATCCAAGATCACACCCTTTCTCTTCCCATCCAGGGCTCTTTCTACACTATGAGAGACCACATATGTGCATGAGTAGATGACCCAGTTCAAATGTTATCTACAATGATGCCACTGCTTCCCTGGATCTATTTATTGGGCCTGGGGTTGTCCATACCTATGACTTGATCCACTCGTGAGAGAATAGGACAAAGAGGCCCATACAAGGACTTGGGGGGATGCAGGCTGGACACATCCCCTAGGGTTTCTATGGAGGATGTGGCTAGAGGAGTTTTTGCTGTGGCTGGAGAGGCATCTCTGGCTTGGTTTGGACTTGAACACAAGGGAACTCTATTAAAGGAAGTCAGGGGCACCTGGGTGGCTCAGTCAGTTAAGCATCAGACTCATGATTTTGGCTCCAGTCATGTTCTCATAGGTTGTGAGTATAGGGCTGGCTTCCCACTCAGCAGGGAGTCTGAGATTCTCTTCTTCTGCCCTTCCCCCTACTTATGTGCATTCTCTCTAAAATAAATGAGTAAATCTTTTTTTAAAAAAGGAGGGAGAGCCAAAAAGGGAATTTAAGGTTACTGGGAAGACCCAAGGACATAAATGTGCTGGGTACTGGGACCAAGGTTAGGGCCTCATATTTTCTCTTGTTGCATTGTCTGCTGCTTTTCCCACAGACTGACTTTTTCAGCTGCTTTGGGTTTACACAGCAGAAAATGTGGAACACAGACTGTTCCTAGCTGTGCATGTGTTAGTTTGGGCAACCGGATGCTTCTTGCTTTCATTCTAAAATTCTTGGGCTCATCCTGGGTCAGGTTGTTTGTCCTCAACTAATCTAATGATAGATGGGGAAATTAGGTACTGTGATCCACAGAGAATTTCCTGGCAAATAATGGAAAGTTTTATAAGAAAACTTGTTTAAAAAAAATGAAATTGAAAAGTATGAAAAACCTCTTTTAATTGCAACTAGTAGCTATTTAGATTTTCTAACAGTCTTGTAAGAGAATACAATAAGCATCGTTGGCTTTACATTTGGCTCTTGTATCACCATGAAGAAAGTCCTTATTTTTATAAATTTTTGATAAAAACATGTACAACTAATTATAATCCTTGAAAGATGACAGGGATGCACACTGGGCCTTCAATAGTAGTAAGGGACAGGGGAGTTGGAGAAGGCTTCATGCTGGGGTGACACCAAGCTGATTTCTTTTTTTTTTTTTTTAAATGTTAATTTATTTATGATAGTCACAGAGAGAGAAAGAGAGAGAGGCAGAGACACAGGCAGAGGGAGAAGCAGGCTCCATGCACCGGAAGCCCGATGTGGGATTCGATCCCGGGTCTCCAGGATCGCGCCCTGGGCCAAAGGCAGGCGCCAAACCGCTGCTCCACCCAGGGATCCCTGATTTCTAAGGCTCAGTGAGTTTTTCAGACTAAAAGAGAGGTAGGAGGGCAGGTGCTGGTAGGAGGAGGGGTTCAGCCCAAGCCCTGATTTGGGTAAAGGCACAGGTAGTACATGCAACTGCATGTTCAGACAACTGCTAGTATGGCCATGTGGCTGGAGTCTAAGGCAAAGGCAGGATGTGGCATGGTTTCTTTGTAATTCTGTTTCTGGGGAGAAATTAATTCTGAGTAACAAATATGCATATGTGATCAAACATGTAACCCAACCACCTCATGCATGACAACCTCCTTAAATGACCACTTCAAAAAAAAACATCAGACAACATAATTTCTAACAATGCTCTCTGATATGGTTAAATAAAAAACATTCATATCTATTTGTAGAGACCAAGTATCCTTATAGCCTCATATAGGAGCTTCATCAAAACCTTGTCATGCAGGTGCATTAACCAATAGCTTCATCTTATAGATTAGAGAGCCTAAACTTAGAAATATTAAGTGACTTCCCAAGGAGACATGAGGTGGTAGGGCTGAGACTGGGTCTAGGGCTTCTGGGTACTGGTTAAGCACTCTTGCCCCTTTCTCTGTAAAAAGCAGCAAACTTGGGCTGTAAAAACCAGATGGTACGTATTTTAGGCTCTCTGGACGATAAGGCCTCTTACCTCTGCAATTGTAGCATGAAAGCAATTAAAGATAATACAAAAGCAAACAGTTATGGCTATATTCCAATTACACTTTCTTTACAAAGCAGGCAGTGGGCTGAATTTGGCTCCTGGTTGTAATTTGCCAACTTTTCTTCTATAGCATTCTACAGAATTGTTCCTGTATTAAGACAGGAGAACTTCAGTACTTTGTCTTGATTCAGTGTCTACTATCAGGATAGCATCTACTTTATTAGCATGAGAATTTCACCCTTGTTCTTCCCTTGGTAAAGTTCACCAACCTCTACAAGGGACAGGATTTTTCTCTCATCAGTTCCTGAGTCGTTCAGACTGAAGCCGTCTCCTCTGTTCTGATGAGTGTCCTCACCGCGTCACTTTGTTGCCCCTTAGTGCTCCATTCACCTTGCTGCTGACCATTGGAAATGGGAAGGTTTCCATTCTCCCTATGGCCATTGCCCTTTTGGCTTCCATGGGAAAGATGGGGAACATTAGCCTCAGTCTCGGGAGCACCCTTGGCCCAAGATTATCTTGAATGACAGATATCACTAAAAGTTTAGGAGGAGCCAGAGGAAATGGCAACATGGAAAAATGTTCCCAGAGAACAAATTAATTTCAAAGGCCATTCTTCATAGGAGCCATGTTAGCATAGCTCTGTTCTTCTTGTCTTTCTTGTCATGTGTTCCCTCTTTGCTTCTAGAGTAGACGGTTTTTCTTATCCTTTGTAATAGGAATGTATCACATAGAGAAATCCTAGTTTCCTTTGGAAAACCATGCAGAAGGGCTGTTCTCAACATTGGGCCTCTCCACTTCCTGCCTCCAGGACTGACTGCTGCAGAACACATGGCAGAGCCTGTGTTGTACACTCCTGAGCACATGCATCATGATTCCTTTCCCTTCCTGTCAGCATCCTTGTAATGAGTCAGTAGATTCTCTTGCATCTTGCTCAGGAATGTCCCTGGCACCTGCCAACTGCCTGCTCCCAACACTGTTCCTCACAGTCTCTCTGCCCAGATTCTTTCCCAATGCTGGTCTTCCATCACCTCACAGCCTAGGTCCTAGTTCTTAGAGGCAAAGTGTAGTTCTTTAAATCACATTCCTGTACAAAATTCTATTTATAGGATAAAACAAATTCTTTAGCTTCACTCAAGGCTTTTCTAAAATTGCTTCCTTCCTTCCTTCCTTCCTTCCATCCATCCATCTCCCACTGGTAACTGTAAAGGGACTTTTTTCCCCTGCCACACTGAATGTCTAAGAGCTCTCCATCCAGGGGAGCTCTCTTCTCAACCTTATGCCTTTGAAAACACTGTTGCTGTGCTGAAAACAAGGATGCTCTATTTTCTTCCTCACTACAACTACGTATAACATGCTGTTTAGTGAATGTGGGCTTAGATGGGATGGTGATGTTGGGGGAGGTGTTCATGCCATCCCTTCCAACCACTACCATAAACACCCCCAACACACACATGCACATACATACACCAGACAGGCCTAGAATATGTTGACCACACCATGTGATAATTAGAAGGGAAAATGTCTTCTAATGTGACTTACACAGGTAGACTATTAACTACCTTCACCTTCATGAGATGATTCCTTAACTCTCTATTTTAACTACCTAGAAACAATCACCTATTAGGAAAATGCTTTCTGGTTAATTACTCAGTCTGTGAAGTTGGTCACAATATAGGGTTGTGTTGGCCTGGCAATTTCCCCTTCTTCTCTCTTAGTCTTTCTTCCCTCCTTCTTACCCATCCTTCCTTTAATTCCATCACTTTTCAGTTTCTCTCACACAGCATTGTTGTGTGGGGTTGTGGAGGATTCTAAAAGAGATGTCCTGAATCAAAGATTGATACGCTGCACCTGAGGCACTCATGTGCGCAAAGATAATGAAATAATGAGAAAAGCTGCTATATTTGTGACAGAATAAGGCTTCTAGAGGTTCAAGAAAAGACAATACTTCTGAGGAGGGATCCTGGAAGATAAAAGCTTGGAGCAGGAGCCTAGAGAAAAAATATCATTCCTGTCCGTGGAGAGGAAAGCAGGGTAGCCATTCTAGGGTAGATACGTTGCATGTAAAGTGGGTCAGTAACTCGAGGTGTGTTTGGGATATCAGTTATGTTTGGACACAGATGTAAGTATAAATCCATTTGAAACTTGTGTTCTAAAAAGTAGACCCATGGAGTTCAATTTCTCCGTACATCAGCAGATCAAGAGAGACTGCTTCTCTTTTAAAATTGTAGCTCATTCCTTAATACAAAAAGTAATGAACACAATTTTTCCTTTTGTGTTAATTTGTTCATTAGGCCATCTTAATTGAGTTGCCTGTATGTATCAAATGCTATGCCAGGCTCTGTCCACTGAATATCATGCATTGGACTTGAGTATTGATAAGCTGTATCAGTGATTGTAGATCTGATCTCTAAACCTATATTTTATTTTATTTTCACCTTTTGATAGCCTCCTAAATGAGATTTTCCCATTCCATTACTGAGTTTCTCTCTAAATTGACTAAGAATAAGGAGAAGAAAATATTCCAAACTTGGTTTTACTATGTTAGTCATACTTCCTGAATTTATATGTGAACTTATCTAACATTTATTTTAACCATTCAGGAAAATATTTGTTACAGTGCCACAACAGAGTCAAAAGTGAACTGGCCTATTGATTCTTCCCAGAGTTTTGTACGAGGCACATAGTCATCTCCTAACTGAACTGCACTAGTGGATCATTCCTCATACATATCCGAGCAACATTCAAAATAATAGCTGCCCAGTTGTCCTCATCTGGGGACTGTGCAGTTTTCCCTGTGTTCAGACACAATCTCAAGGTCATTTTCAAATATCCAATTGGCTATACACTGCTCAAAATGACTCAATCACATTGCCCCCAATTAAAAAAAAAAAGACAAAATAATGATCTGGAAGAAATCATGTATTCTTACAAATAGTATGTGAGAGCGACTGCAATGGAATATTTCAATTATCATCTTGTGCTGAGGAGGTTTGATCCAAGGTTAATCATCTTCTGCTTAGCTTCATCCTTCCATGTGACTAAGTGCTTCCCTGGTGCCTGGAGAGACTGGGGACAAACGAGATTGGGTGATTGACTGCAGTTTTTCTCTTGCTACTTTTTTTTCCCCATTTATTTATGGAATAGCACCTGACACTTTAAATGGCATCTTTAATCAGTGACTCAAAGTGCTTTTCAGATAGCTGCATTATCCTTGTTTTATAGACAGAGGGAGAGAGAGAGTTAAGTGACTTGGCCAAGGTCACAGAAGTAGTGGAAGAGCTAGAAACAGTCCTGAGAGATCCTTAACTCCCCACACAACCTCATATTGTTTATATCAGATGCAATAGTCATCAGCCACAGGACTGGTTTGCTGCTAGTTAACCATGTGAACTAGAGCACTGTACTAATACTCTGTGGCACTTTTTTTTTTGAAAACCAGCTAGGAACCAGGTTTTCTCTTGTATTCATGGTAGCAATAAATTTTTCTTAAGAAATACTTATTTTAAAGGGGTAGGGGATAGCCAGAGGGAGAAAATCTCAAGCAGGTACCTACTGAGCATGGAGCCTGACTTGGGCTGATCCCATGACCCATGAGATCATAACCTGAGCCCAAACCATGAGTCAGATGCTTAACCAGTTGAGCCACCCAGGCATCCCAGTAGCAATACATTTCTATTTCATGCCTTCAAAAAATGTTAAACTCCTAACTTCTGATATAATGGTGATTTGGGTGGAACTTGGTGAAACTTACTGCTATTCTGTTTCTGATAGTTTTAATGTAAAGGACGATTTGAATTAAAAACTCATTTTGAGGCTTTGATATCAACTACTGAGATGCAGGGGAATGTTTGAGTAAAGTGGTCTTCTAGGAGGTCTAGTTGGTGTCCTATTGATCGTACATCTATACCCATTTGGCAAATTTTTACCAAATCTTGATTATTCAAAGCTCTGTGCTAGGAAGTTCTGGAGTATAGAAGTGAATAAAATGGAATCCTTGTCACCTCAGCAATTACAAGCAGTAGCAGAGGACTAGAAATCACTCAAGAGAGCCCAAGGGAGGATTAAATAACAGTGAAATAAGGTAAAACTAGAGGGTGCAATGCCCAGGTGAAGAGCCTGGAATTTTAGGGTTTGAAACTTGGTTTTGAATTCTGACTCTGCTTATTTGTGCAATGCATAGCAGTTCATACAGATTCCCTAAACCCTGGTTTTGCTATCTGTAAAATAATACTCATTTTATGTAATTAAATGAGAGGTGAAGAATTTTACACTAGATAAATTCATGAATGAAAGATATTAAGGCCCAAGATTGGGGAAAAATCTAGAAAGGATGGCTTTTGAGTGAAAATTTGAAATCTGAGACATACGTTAATATTTAGAAAAGAGGAAACAAATAGCACTTAAAAAAAGAAAAAAACAACCAATGAGCACAAGCCTAGGGACCTTCCAGAATCTGCAGCATGGCTGATAAAGTTGACCCTGGGAGCAAATAAAATCAGATAGCTGAGCAGGAGTCAGCATGGATGGCATTCACCATTGTGCTGAGGGCTTGGCATTATTTTATAATTGGCGAGGCTGCATGAATTTAAAATTATTCATAGTCTTTTTCAAATATTCTATACTTCTGATCTTTCACTAGCTCAGATTGACCTCTTTTTTACAACAAGTAAAAACCCTGTGATGTTATATATGGTGTGACTGATTATAAAGTCGTAAGATGAATCTTCAGATCCTGAGACAGCACTGACAGCTTGAAAGTTATAAGACACAGTTGGACTTGTGTGGGTCTCCATTTTGGTAGTTTCTTATATTTTCTTCGGTTTGTTAAGACCAATTCATGATGGAGATTTTTTCCCCTCATCTTTGGCCTATGTAAAGTGAAAAATGATGCATGTATTTTTGGAATGCTTTTGGTAAAAATACTTTTGACAGGGTAGTCAAACATTTTTTTCATTAAAAAAAAAATTCCCACTAGATTAAAAATCTATCTAGGAACTCTCATGTCTGACTGGCAGACATGTACAATGGTGAAGCCGCTTTGGGAAACAGTTTGGCAGTTTCTTAAAATATTAAGCACAAATTTTATATGACCCAGCAATTCCATTTCTATCTACCCAAGAGAAATGAGTGTCCATGCAGAGATCTATATATGAATGTTCATGGCAGCATTATTTATAATAGCCCAAAAAGGGAAACCAAATATTCAGGAACTGGCGAAAGCAGGTATAAACCGAGTGTGTCCATATAAGGGAATGTTATCACCAATTCAAGAGTGAGTACCAACATGTGCTACAGTGTGGATAAACCTCAAGAACATCAGGTGAAGGGAGAGAAGACATAGAAGACCACATATTATATGATTCCGTGCATAGGAAATGTTCCAGAGAAGGTGGATTTCATGAGATGAAAAGTAAATATGTGGTTTTCTGGGGTCAGGGGGATGTATGTATAACTACAAAAGGTGGTGAAGTTCATTTTTAGGAATGGTGTAAATATTCTAAAGCTAAGTTGTGTGATAGTTGCCTAACTCCCTATGTTTACTAAAAATCATTGAGTGGTATGCTTAAAATGGATAACATATATAAATTTGACTTGAATTAAATGAATAAAAAGCTGACTGGAAAATGAGGCCAAATACAGAGAAACATTAAAACTGGCATATGTGCAGTGCAGACTGTAATTTAATACTTAAGAGATTAGAAAAGAAAAAGATTACACTTTTGACTGGGTTTTTAAAGAATTCTTTGTGGGGAAAGTAGGTTTTTGAAGTGAACAGGAAAGAGTTTGTGTTTGAGTGTTGAAAGATCAGTAAAATTTATTCACGACCCTTTAATAATTTGACCTAAACTAAACTCTCTAAATGTGTATTTATTTCCTTTAGGGCACATGAGTTTTGATAAGGATTCCCCAGTCACTGTTACACAAAATTTGAGAAGCCTCACCTTATCCCAGAATATTTTCCTTTTAGAAATCCCTTCCTAGTAAGAATGGTAGCTTTTTAAAATTTTTTTATTTTTTTTATTTTTTATGCCTAAACAGGCACTTAGCATAGGACATGGCTTAGTTTAGGACCCAATAAAAATAACCTTTGGCTGATTGAGCAATTGATAGTGTTCTAGGGGACAACAGGCAAGGGTTTACTGATGGAGGTAGTGGAGGAAGCAGCTTGGTGCTTAAGAGAAGGCTGGATAATTAATTGAGGCTCCATTAGGAGGACCTTGAGTGCTGGGTATGGAAGTTTGGCTATTAATCTCAAAGTTGGGGAGCAAAAGAGTAGCTGATGCAGGGGGTATTTTGAAGGTTAGGTTAGTAGAGGAGAGCCTGGCATCAATCAACACATGATCAATTTTTTTTTCTTCACATATTTAAAGCTCAGTTCACCCTTTATTGAGCATGTGGTGATTGTTTGCCTTACTTTAACTTCTACTTTCTGGAAATAATTAGATTCTTCACAGTTCTCCTTTGGAGGCAGAGTTCTATTGAAAAGTTCCTCTAGAGCATACTTTGGAACAAAGCAACTATTTTTTTTTTATCTTATGAACTTCACCCCTATTCTGCTATCATTGGTTTGAGAGGCAGCAATAAAAAACAAAATTCCTTTAAAAATACTGACCCAGACTAGATACTGCTTTTTGTTTTTGTAGTAAGAGAGGCTCAAAGTTGAAAACCTCTTTGTTGCTACAACACTTACTCACATGTGAGACCTTAATGTGCGTGCAATATTTTGGTTTTTGCTGGTTAAATGGGCAGGTGTCTCAGCATAGCAGCAGCCCCCAGAACTCTGCTGTTAAGGGCAGTGTTGTAACTTCGTGCTTTTCAGTCTGACCTGTAACATATCCGACATTCCCAAAATCAATGCTCAGAGCTCCTGGGAGCCCAAGGACTGGCATGGAGTGTGATCTTGATGTCAGTATCAATAACCACAGCACATAAGCTCACATCCAGGTGTACATTTTCCTCCATTCTCCATATGAAATGGTGAGTTCAATACTCTTCCATTTCAAAGGGAATTGAAGTTCGTGGAACAAAAGGGCTATTAATGTTACACAAATCACGCTGATGTTGCCGTGGATGGTTCCCATAACTCCAGCTGGAGCTCATAAAAATTCGGAAGCCTCTTGCACCGTAAGACCAGAAGGTTGGAAGATGCACGCTGACCTTTCAAAGTAAGGAAAAATGCTTCAAAACAAAGATGTGAAAACTACTCCCCCTTAGTCAGTGAAAACAGAATTTGAGATGGACTCAAATAGCCTTTTGCAGAATTGCATTTTGATTAAAATTCACAGCGATGACGGCCATATGTGAGCAGACTTCTGAAGAGAGAAGGCACCTGTGCTGGTTGAAATTGTTGCAGATGATTCCCACTGATAGATTTGTTCAAACAGGTTGGCCACACCTTTCTTACCTTGGTTAAGTTTAGCCAGTTGCAGACATCCAGATTAGTTTGTCAAAATGAACTGTCCTACAAAAGGATTTAGGTAGATCAATTTGACCCACAGTAGAATAGTTCTTGAAACGCTGAAGTACCACTCACCCACCGTATTGGTTTTGTCAAAGAGGAATCTAGTGGTTTATGAATCACGTTGAAAGGCCAGCTGTCATTTTTAAGATGTTATCTGCTTATGGTGCCAAACAAATACCAAATTGGGTATGCACCTGTGTATCAAAAGCAATGGTTAAACTCTGGTAAATTTTGTGTGTGCAGACCTCAAGTATAAAAGTAACCTCTAGGGAAATTAAGTCTATGTTACCAGGTTTCATATTAGATTTTACCTTAAGGGGATCCTATGTATCTAGATAGCACAGATGTCATTGGAGGACTGAACAGGGAAGGCTCACTAAGCCAAGCTAAGGAGGGGAAGAAATGAGCATGGAAACAAATGACCTGTGAGGTTTGGTGGTCAGATTCCACAGGGGAGAGGGGCTTCTAGAGAGGACAGGGCTGCTTTAGCCAAGCCTCAGGCAGCCGGGAAGACACACAGAGAAGTGACCACAGAGCTTGATCACATCCTGTGGAAAATGAGCAAACTAGGTTGAACCCCAACCTTGACAAATGGACATACACCACAAATAACTCATCAACATTCATCCAATTCATCTAATGATTCATCCCGTCATAAGCTTTGTCTTATAAATGAACAAAAATAGTTCCAGAATGAGTATAACTTGAAAACTCCAAGGGACTGAAGATATACCCACTCCAAGATTTACTTTACAGAAGAGGAAACTGAGGCCCAGAGAGGTCCAGTGGCTACTTGATAGAAGTTGCAGAACTAAATTTTTGGCTCTTCAGCTATCTTAAATTCACTGTTGTAGTCACAAACCTTCAGGTAATTTGATATCAAATGTCTTTCCTGTGTGGCTGTGGTTCTGATTGAAGGATCATCTCTTGAGACCCATACAGGTTTTTGAATCATGTTTCAAAACATGATTTTTGATTGATTTGATTATTGGTGAAAACATCATCATTTGGGGGAAAAATAGAAAAAAAGTTTTGCCAGAGGAGTTTGCTATTGGGTTTAGTTGTAAAGTGTACTTATTCTGAATGTTAGCTCCATACTTAGAACTTCCTTATAAAAAATCTAAGGACTTAATGACTGCCCCCTGCCCTTTTAATTTTTTATCCTGGAAAGGAAAGAATATTGCTACTTAATGAATATTGAATGATGAGAAAAACGTAGATTTCTCCTATAGTCAGGATTAACAGCTGGTCACTCATGTAGTAATAATAATAGAAACAAAACTAATATTGACTGTTTAGCATACACCACACATTACTCACAACACCATATTTGAATTAACTTCTCTTATCCTTACTACAACACTATGAGACATTGAAAATTTTTCTCAGATCTCAAGGGTCACATCCCCAGAATACCATCTCCAGGATTTTGCTTTCAGAATCCAAGGTAGTGATAGCTGAACAATACAGACTATAGAAGATGGCCTATTTCCCTGTACTTTCCTCTTGGGTGCTTATTATTAGAATTGCCACCCTCAATGCTGAAAAATACTTATGTGACCTGGATCTCTAATGCTTCAGTATGAATAACTTTAATTGCTGTCCTCTGATAAAGGAGGCAAGCAGGAAAAGGAGGTCCTGGTGTTAGAGGGTTGATTAGGGTAGGGTGATATAAAAAAGTCTAGGGCTTCTCAAGATGATCACAGTATCAGAATTTTCTTATGGCCAGTGGCACTGCCCTATTTTGTGACAAAGCAGATTATAGTGAGAAATCTTGCCTAAGGGGCTGGGGACTCAGCCCTACCACTTACATCTGTGTGAGCTTGGGCAAATTACCTTCCTTCCAAGGACTTTAGGCTTATCTGTGTGATCAACACGTTTTCTTGCACTGTCTTGGATTTTGTATTCATTAAAAAACAAAACAAAACTTAGAGGAGGGGCAAAGAGGGAAAATCCTGAAGCAGACTCCACCCTGAGCATGGGGCTGGATCCCAGGATCATGACTTGAGCTGAAACCAAGAGTTGGCTACTCAACTGACTGGGGCCCCCAGCCACTCCTATCTCGGATTTTAAAGGTTATTTCTTCCACTAGGACCAGTGTTCTAGGAGAGAGTAGTTCACCAACTTCAGATGATAATATGGGCCGGCTTGGACCCTCCCCTGCATGCTCCAGGTGAGCTCTCTTCTTGTTTTTGTGTTGAGTCCTTTCTGAGGGACAAAGCAGGCAAGACTGCCTCTAAGGCAGCTCATCATAGGCGAGAGATTGTTACAGAGCCTGGCATTAATTCTACATACTCACTTTGATTCCCTGCTCCAAGTCATGTGAGATTGGGGGCCTATTTGGGTAGAGAAGGTGTGGGGAGTGAAGAGAAGAGGCTACAGAGAATTAGAGCTGTCTCCAGGGCTCTGTGCAGCTGGAATTGATGACTTTGGGTTCCACTTGTGCACCTCTCCTTTTTTAAGATCAAAGGAGGGGGGCAGCTACTCTATAGCCAGAGGCTGAATGCAGAGGTGCTCCAGGGGATAAAAACCATCATCAGCTTGGAAATCATCACTCACCCCAAGGCTTCATCACCAAAGACAAAACACTTCCCACCTTCCAAGCCTTGTGTGCTGTGCAGATACTCCCCCCACCCCATTCTTCCTATTAATCTATGCATTTTTTTTAAAGTTCCACTAAGATAAGCATTAAAGCAAGAATAACTGTACTAAACAACTAGATTCGGGCTATCAGATATCAGGACTGCAGAGTAGGTGGAGGATGTTAGAGGTGGACTTGGTTTGGGAGTTACTTGAAGACTAGGAGAAGAAACGGAGAGAAGTAGGAATCAGGAAGCTAGAGACCATGGACCGAAACACTCTTGAGGTCACAGGAATGTCCCTCTCCTATTTTCTAAGGAGGATTTAGTGCAAAAGAAGCTACAGAGTGTATTATGTTTGCTAGGTTACAGACAAATCACCTGGTTGTGCTGAAAGCCCTCTTCCAATGTGGTTGATCTGTGTGTTTCCCTGGAGAGCTGTACAGAGATCAAAAGCACAGAACCTCAGTTTCCCAGTCAACAGACTGAGAGAGAAACTGTCCATTTCCCCCTCTTCAGTCTCTATGATTCTATTCTTTGGGCTTACTTAGGGCATGGGAGAAGCTCAGTCCATGTTGGTTAGATGGACCATTGTGATTCCCAACATTGAGAATTTCAAGAGAAATAGGGGGGAAAAAAAAGAGTACTGTGCAAAAGCCTCCCCAACTCATGCCTGCATATATGTAACACACTGGAAAGTCAACCAAAATTTCATGTTCTAGTTTGCAGTTTGATGAAAGCAATGGAATGATTTGCAGCGAATTTCACCCCGTTCATAGAATTCCCAGACCTGAGGCAGCCTTCTGCCGGCAATGCTCTTTTAACGTGGCAGAGGTGGAAATTTCCACGCACGTGGGCAGCCTGGACAGCAGATGGCGATGTTTCTTAGTTTTACAGCAAGGTGTCAGGCCCGGAGGCCATTAGAGATGCAGGGCGTGTTTATCAGATGGCTGTTAAATCAGCTCAAAATCTGGAAAGGCACGGTAGATCAGCTTTTATTTATTTATTTTTCCTTAGAGTTGATGAATTCAGTAAAAATCCATAATGGGCAAATGAACACTGTGTGTTTGTGTTGGGCATGGGAGCCGAGGAAGACCTGAATCTGAGATGGTTGGGTAGGTCGGTTTTCTCTCTATAGCAGTTGCTTTTAAAAATGAGATTCCTCTGGTGCTGCCTTCTGGCAGCCTGGATTGAAGTCAGTGTGGGACCAGAGTGCAGGCGCAGGGCAGCAGGGTTCATTTTCTTTGACGTTTCTGGAGAAGTGGGCTCCTCCTCCAGCATCAGCCGCTTGGGCCCCCAGCTCCTGGGGCATAGGCAGAAGCTGTTGTGGGGCTGGGTCAGGGAACCAGAGCAAGGTGGGCCAGGCTGAGGGATGGGAAGGGAGATGGCAGGAGAGCTCCCAGGTAGCCTCTCCTGGGCTGCCTCCTCAGCAACATGGGATTGGAAACGGACTCACTGCTCCCAAAATACAGCAGCTATTACACCGAGGACCGGGCTCTGCATTTTAAGCAGAGTGAGAAACGTGGGGAATAAATTGTTTTTAAAACAATGCTGCTTGTTGTGTGTGCCGTCCTGTTAAGAGAAGGGGTACCACCTGCGATCCAGGACATTGGGCTTTTAGGCCCGAAGGTGCTACTGTTCTATGTGATAATGAACTTGTTCATCTGCAGTAGGAGCCCTTGGAAGAATACCCCACAACCATATTTCAATTATGTTCTTATGAACCAGAAACCCTGGCTGCACAGGGGTGTTTTTTAGGTGGCAGGGCATCACTCTCACCCAATTAAATCAGTGTCTAGGGGTAGGGCCTCAGCATGTATTTGTTTTACTAGCTGCCCAGGTGATTCTAATGTGCAGCCATGATTGAGAACCACTGATCTAATAGGAGTGTATAAGGAGGGAGGAAAGGGGTTCCTAGGACCAGCAGCAGCAGCAGACTCATTTTTGAACTTGCTAGAAATGCAAATTCAGTCCTCTCCATCAAAGTTTAAGGGTGGGCCCAGAGATCTGAGTTCCAACAAGTCATCTGAGTGATTGTGATTCACCCACTGTTGCATTTGGGAGGGTGAGGCTCCCACACAATTTTTGCAGGTAGGTGGAGCTGGTGACTACTTCTGGCAATGGGCTGAGAACACAGGTGTTATATGGCATTTCCTGGCTTAAGTTCCTCCCCCACCCCTCCTTTAAGATTTAATTGCTGGCACTTGACCTTTCAACCACATAGGCCTGTATTCTAATATAGGAATGCAATACACTGGGCCCTCTAGATTATATCTCTGAGTTTGCTACATGAAAGTCTTGTGAATGAGAAAAACAACTTCATCAGAATTAAATCAGTGAAATTTAGTGGTTGTTTTCTGCCTTAGTCTTATACTTTTCTGATACATGTATAGCTATGAATGCAATAGTTTTAACTATTTGGATTGGTGTTGATAAAGGAGACAAAAAAAAAAAAAATCAACCTTATACTTGTAGACTGAGGTATCCAAATAGCTATACTTGGTGTTAATAGTGTCCAAATACTGGGGGCTGGGTTTGCATCCTTTAAAATTCTTCATAAATATCTGGATTGCCATGGGGATCCTAGGAATTTGGTGATGTACTTTGTTCATTGTAAGAGCCTAAATTTGGGAGGGCATTCTCCTTACCTTAGACTCTTTCCAAGCAAAATACTGCATCTCTCAATGAGGGAAACTGCACAAAGTTGTGTTCTCTCACTGAGGCAAGTGTCTTTGTGGTTGGTCTCTAGAATAGTCTGCTTGGGCTACCACAACAAAATACCAAAGACTGGATAGCTAAAACAACAGAATCTATTTACTCCCAGCTCTGGGGGCTGGAAGTCAGAAATCGAGGTCCCTATGTGGTTGGTTTCTTCTGGGGCCTTACTTCTTGGCTTGTAGATGGCCACCATCTCAGTGTGTTTTCAATGGCCTTTTTTCTGGTTTCTCTTCTTCTTCATAAGTGGGTGCCAGTCCTATGGGATTAGGGCCCTACCCTAGGACCTCATTGTAACCTTAATTATTTCCTTAAAGGTCCCGTCTTCAAACAGAGTCACATGGAGGGTTAGGGCTTCCA
This sequence comes from Canis aureus, assembly GCF_053574225.1. Taxonomy (NCBI): domain Eukaryota; kingdom Metazoa; phylum Chordata; class Mammalia; order Carnivora; family Canidae; genus Canis; species Canis aureus. The sequence continues at coordinate 32,612,412 of NC_135616.1, forward strand.
TACATTAATTTTGGTGGCATCCAATTCAGTTTGTAACAAACTTCTTCTCAATTATTTATTTTTTTCATATATTTATACCCATCACTATATCTGTTACCTACTTTAGAGGTCTGGTTACCTCTAACACCCACCTCATTTTTTCCAGTAGAAATTTTCAGGCCTCTGTTTTGTAATTTTAGCATTGATCTTGATTACTGTTACTCCTTCCTGCCAAGAGATGACATTATTACTGTCATTAAAATCATCACACATCTTTATTTTTTTTAAGATTTTATGTATTTATTTATTCATGAAAGACAGAGAGAGAGAGAGACAGAGACACAGGCAGAGGGAGAAGCAGGCTCCATGCAGGAAACCCTACGTGGGACTCGATCCCGTGACTCGAGGATCACGCCCTGGGCTAAAGGCAGGCACTAAAGGGTCCTACACCATCTTTAATATTGTCATAACCAACATTTATTGAAATGTCCCTATGTTTTTAGGGCCTAAACTCAGTAGAATATACATTAAGGCATCCTATATCTGACCTTCTTCTTTTCCCATCAGTGTGCTTATCTTCTCTGCCTTCTGTCTTCTACCTTTTTTATACTTTTGTGACTGGGAAATACTGCTCTTGTCAAAGAAATGTGCCTTTGATCCTCTACGTTTCATTCATTCCTGTCTTGGTTCATTTACTGAAATTATAGTGTTCTCCTTTTGCTTAAGATATGGCCTTTAGTATCTTTGTTTATAAACAATAAATGGTCATCTTTCATTCCTCTAGGGATCTCCAGAACTAAATCCATCATTAAATTGCAAGAGCTTAACAAAAGCTGCTGTTATGTTTGTATGAGTCTTTCCCTCTGGGGTTAGTGTTGAAGATCTCCCAAGAGTTGATCTGATTGGGTCATTAAGATGAATGAAATAACCATATTGACTGTTTAGTGGCCTGGTTATTTCAGTCATCTTAATGAGAGAATTACATAGACCCTAAGGCACTCCGAATCCTCATTTGATGATTGACCCAGAAGCAATCAATCTGACCATGTTGCTCTATCTGAATGCTCTGTTCAGATCAATCAGTCTCAGTCCCTACAACCCTTCTAAACATGAGCTCTACATCCCCCTATCTCTGTCTCTTTGTCAGCTGTGGAGCAGTTGGGGGGTGGGGAGGATTCTGACCCTGTACTTCTGTAGCTATAGGATCATTCCACTTTTCTGAGCATAAATTTCCTGATGATTATCTATTAAAAATTTTTGACTGCTTTGGATATTTGTAAATCAGGAGTCTGGGGCATGTGGGTGGTCAGTGGTTGAGGGGTCTGCCTTTGGCTCAGGTCATGATCCAAGGGGTCCTTGGGTTGAGTTCTGTGTCAGGCTCCCTGTGGGGAGCTTCTCCCTCTGCCTATGTCTCTGCCTCTCTGTGTGTGTCTCCCATGAATAAATAAATAAGATCTTTAAAAAAATCAGAAGTCTTACACAACTCTAAGGCTACTTCTTCATGCCTTTGTTCAAGCTGCATCACCTGTTTAAAATACCCTCCCCTACTTTCTTTGTGTCCATACCCCTTTGACAGTACCAGCTTAGTCCTGGCTCCTCCATGACCACTGTGTATCATCTTTTCTGACTGTGTATTACCCTTGTTGTCTATCTAAAATGTAGATTTGGAGAATGTTAGATCTGGGAAGGACTTTGTATCTGCTTCATATCTGACCTCACTTTCCATTTTTCAAAAGGAAACCAATGACTTGCACAAGGGCACAGATTAGACAACCTCAAACAGTGGAACATTCTTTGGATCTGGGAATTAGGTACTGGCTACTACCTTTTCCATTAAATCCCACTGGGAGGGTATGTGCAGGGAGAAGATGGGCAGGACAGGTTTCCCTGAAGCAGTTAACTATGCTAGTCTATCGAAGATTGTTTTATGGAGGAGAGGAAATAATGACCTTCTCTTGATTTCCACAGGTTCGTGAAGCAAACGAGAATGAGATGTGGGTGTCAGATAGATGAATGTTATTGGTAAAGCTATTTTGAAGAATGCAGTACAGAGTTATGGTCAAACTGCATATCTTTAACATCTGCCTTCACGTTGAAGTCCTGGTCAGACTCCTCCACCCTCAAAATACGCATTTGGTCTCAGTAAGGGAGAGGATGGGCATGTAAAGCAAAAGCTCTTCTGTAGCATTCTTTGTTTTCCCTGTGAGTCCTACCAGTGGGGACCTTAAGAGAAGGACCTCCCAGCCTCCTGCTAGAAGGCAGACTTGGGCAGTGGCCCTGTTGAATTCACCTAGTAGAGGGCAGAAGTAAAACAAACACCTGCCCAGCGTATGCATGGGCTTGTGAGAAATGCCAGGAGGTAAGGAGCCAGCTCTACTCAGGTCTTCCTCCTTAACCTCACCAGCCACACAAGTTGACTCCTTAGCCCCTTGGCAAGGAGTCACTGAGCTGGATTTCTCTTTAGAATATTTCTGAAGGTGTGGAAGTTGCTCATTCAGAGGCTAAGAGAAGCACTGGGGGGAGGGGCAGCGGAGCATAGTTCTCTCTGTTGTGCTGTGAGGAAGTTAGCCTGCTGTGCCTGTTTGCTTCTTATGTGATTTTGCAGCCTCATGGGGCCAGGCCATCTATGAGGGCCAGACAAAAAAAAAAAAAAAAATAATGGTGATTCTTCTACAAATTTCTGACAATACCCTGGCTGGACCCAAAATTGAAGATTAGATATTAGGCTGTCTCTTCATTTGATGCTGAGTACTTAACAAAAGGTTTTAGTTATTTTTACCCCCAGAATATTATAGAGAATGAAAACACTATTTCCTGGAGGACCCAGACTCATCAGTTGCCTGCTTACAACCTAAATAACTTACGTGGTAGGACCAGGTGGAAAAGTCATCATGGACTCTAGGTCCTGGGAGTTTCATTCTTTATCTAATCAGGTCCTAGCTCTTAGTTACAAGAGTCCTTGTTATATAAAACTGTAGCTTATACTGTGAAACCAACCTGCCACCTGATATGGTCCTCTCCAGGGGTATATGTAGTTGTATGCATAAAGGTCACAGGATGGGAGCCTCTGGACACCTAGCTCACCCCAGCAGTGATGTATTGGTCTAATCACTGGCAGAGGATTTTGGGTCTTTGGTGCAGAATGCTGTAATATATCTATGAACTAATAGCCACTATTCTTGACCTTGTAATGTTTTTTGTATACCAGGACCAACACTTTGGGGTAGCATTAGCTAGTCAGATTAAGCCTACAGAGACCAGGTCTTGAGAGACATCTTGGATTAGTCTGGACTTTTGTAGTCAATATTTTTGTCCAACCTAACCTGCCTTCTAGGCCACATTTCCTGCATTCTTCAAACTCATTGCAATATAAGCTTGCATGCATGAAATGCAGGTCAGCTGGCCTAGTGATTCACAGGGGAGGAACCTCTCCTACTAAAAAGTATAAACTACAGTTAGGAGACTGAGTCCTACAGCTAACTGTGTGCTTTTATTGCTTAGGAAAGACATAAATAGCAGCAACTTTTCTATGCTCTGGTGATCTATATCTGCCTTATGCTAAATATTTCATGTCAAAAGACTGAACTGCTGCACTAGTCATGGCATTTAAATAAATCCTGTTATTGTGTGTTTAACTTTGTCAGGCACAGTGAGGTTAAGTGCTCTGTCCAATGTCAAATTTGTAATTCATGGCAGAATCAAATTCTAAATCCAGTTCCTTACCCAGTATACAAGTTCAGTCTTCCTGTGTGTCTCTTCATGGCATCATTTACATCATCCACTCATCTCTCTGCCTACTGGGGGATCATATATATAATGTTTCATTGGATATTTTCGGAAACATCAGTATCTGTATCATTCACTATGTGCTGGACTATGCTAGCATCTTATGTGTTTGTCATCACGTAATAGTGTTCTCCAATCCACCTTATTGAGAATACATCTTAAGATTCCCCAGCAGAGCAGCTTGGATTCAAACTTCCATCTTCGAAATACAAAATTGATGCTCTTAATCTCTGTACCACATGAACTGCCATTTATCTATTCTTCAGATGCTGATTAAGCACTTACAGGTCAGGCTCTGTGTATCAACTGTAAAAAAAAAAAAAAATCGAGCACTTTTTAAAGTTCAGCTTTACTGAGACCACCTTATTAGACATCCTTTTATTGGGAATTCTGAACAAAGTTCATTTTTGGCTGCCAGAGACACTGCAGTTGAAGCTGTTCTTTGAGGGCATTTTATGTATGAGGCTTAGGGAACTGCATGGATATGTGGAGATTGCACTAATTTTTGGTGGAAGGCTGTGTGATTTATATAAAAATATGTGAAGCTCAGATAATTGTCTAACAAAGATTCTGTTTATAAAGGACCTATGATTGTGTCCACATAACTACAAGTCATTGGTTAACCAGTAAAATGGGAAAACATATTGAAAAGGGGACATTTTATTAATCATAAAAATGGACTCACTCCACTTTTTCCTATCTCACATTTTGAAAAGCATTTTATTGTTTAAAACATACACCAAAATCAAATAATACAATGAGACTTCTTGTGTGTTTCCTTTTGCTCAAAATGTATCAGCTCATGAATAATATTGTGTCCTCTAAGTCCAGAACTGTTGCTTCCAGAAATCATGTCTCTTATACTGTAAATACTTCATTATGCATCTCTCAAAAATAGCTTTTAAAAAACATAACCGCACTGTTACCACATGGAAAAATCAGTTGAAATAGTTTCTTAAAGTCATTCAATAGCCAGTCAGTATTTATTTATTTATTTATTTATTTTATTTTATTTATTTATTTATTTATTTTTGCCAGTCAGTATTTAAATTTGTAATGGCTTTGCAATGATCACTTTCCCCCCTTGTTTATTTGAATTAGGATCCACATAAGGCCCTGCATTATTACTGATAACTATTTTTTAAAGATTTATTTGAGAGGGAATAAGGAAGGGGGACAGAGAGAGAGAGAGAGATTGAATGAGGAGAGAGGGAGAGAAGCAGACTCCGCACTGAGCTCTAGCTAAGTGTAGGGCTTGATCTCAACCTTGAGATCATGACCTGAGTGGAAGTCAAGAGTATGACCTTTCACCAACTGAGCTGCTTAAGTGCCCCTACTGATAACTATATTTAATGAACACCCTTTTAATTGGTAAGTTTTCCTTCCATCTCTTTATTTCTCTTGAATGTTATTTGCAAGGGAGATTGGGTTATTTGTCCTGTAGAATTTTCAAGGTTAAGATTTTGCTAATTATAACACTATTGTTACTTAATACCTTCATCTTCCTTTCTTCATTTCCTGGATTCAGGTTTACTGTTTGTTTTTTTCTCCCCAAAATAAACTCAAGAAGGTGGTGTTTTCTTCCACCAGGAGACACTTATGATCTGGCTATCTCTTTTTATGGTGTCCACAGCCATTGAGGCTTGTTGACTTGATCCATTAATTCATGTGGAGTTTCACAAAAATATATTAGTGAGGGTACTACTACAAAGAAACACTTCCATTTGGTAACCCAATGGTTCTGTTTGTGTAGGAAAGTCAGATGTTATTGACCAGTTTTCAAAATAATGATTCAAACTGCTATCATCTTCTAATGAATTCCAATGAACTAATTTTAAAAATATTATGAGCCCATTGACTGAAACACATGTTTTGATCCATTCCAATTGTTTCCCTTATCAGTGATCAAAATATCTTTCTGTTGGCCACTCTTCAGACAATTCCTGGTCCTTATAAAAAGACCTCATTTGTCTTTAGTACCACTGCAGCAATTTTTATGACTGTTTTCTGAGTCTACCATGCTCCAGACCTAAACTTAACATCTTCCTTAGGATCTTTGGTCCCTTTAATGGAGAGTAGTATTTTGAAACCATAGTCTAGGTGCTAGAGGCACACTTTGCTAGAAGGTTGGTTTTTATTCGTAAGTGTTTTCTGAGAACAGAACTGGGAATATTTTTAAAATCTAAAATGCAGCAATTGAAATTCAAGACTATTAGGATTTTACAGAATTTCATCCATTTTATATCTGCAATCTTCAATTCTAAGAATCCTTAGCTTCATCACACATGATACCAACAATAGTATCAGCATAACAATATGATTATTGGAAACTGTTTAGGATTTTTAAATTTTGTATTGGGTTTTGTTTTTAGAGTGTATCTCAGTAGAGCCATATGGTAAAAATACCATGTTTTAAAATCTCTTGGAATATTTTCCTATTAAGATACCAACTGGATATATATTCTGGCACATTTGTTTATTTTTAATTTCTAGGGATTGTTTTTTTCAAAATTTGTTGTATTAATATATAGAATATTTACATGGTTCTAAAGTCAAGTCAATAAAACAAAGTATATTGAGAGAAGATTGGCACCTTTCTCTGTTACTTCTTCCCGATTCCCTTTTTAAAAAAAATAAGTACCATTTCTTAATATTGAGGTTTTTAAAATTGCAAGCAGATCATATATAACATGTGTTACATATATATTATATATACTTATATGTTGCTATTTCATTCTTAATAAATTGGAGCATATTTTCTCTCATGTTTTCTTACATTATTGCCTGGATATCACTGCCTGGTAGTGCATAGAGATACTTCTCATTTTTTATTTTCAGAGCTCTACAGTACTCTGTGGTGTGGCTGATATTCCATGGTTTTTTCAACCAGTCTGTTGTAGACATTTGCATTGTATCTCGCATTTGTTTCTTGCTATTATAGATAGACTAGAAATGAATATCTTACATATGTCTTTCTGCATTTTTATCAGTGAATTTTGGGTTGGATTCCTGGAATTGAAATCATTAAGGCAAAAGCACCTTTCCCCACGTAGTTGTACCTTCATTCCCACCAGCAACATATGAGAGTGCGTGTGTGTTTTCCCCTAGCCTCACTCACAGTGTGTGCAGTCAACTTTGGCTTTTTGGCAACCTAGTCAGAAATGATACCTGATTGTGGATTCAAGTTGCATTTTGCTTTATGTGAGCAAAGTTGAGCATCTTTTCATGTACCACAAAGCCATTTGAATTTCTGTTTCTATGGCTGTCTGTTCATTTCTCCAGCCCACTTTTCGGTAGGGTTGTTGGGCTTTAGAAACTATTAATATTTCAGGGACATTAATCATTTCTCTGCTATATTAGTTGCAACTGTATTTTTCCAGTTTGTCATTTATCTTTTTGCTTTTTCACTGCCCTCATTTTATCCCATGATTTTCAGAAACTGTCCCACACGACCATGCATGACCACAGCTACCTTCTTTAATTATCAAGACCAGAATCATAAAAATCACAACAGTAAAGTGGATTGTTACAAAAACAGATTCTCAGTTCCACTTGAGTTCAGATTCGACAATATAGTCATTTTATTTTTTTCTAGATCAACAATTTAAAATAATCATAGCCTTGGTTAAGTTTAGTCACAACCACCTCATTGGAAACTCATTTTCTCTTTTTTTTTGTTCAGCTAAAGGTACAATTTAAAGTCTATTTTTATATTAGGAGTTCAGTAAGTAGCTTTTTTTGGCTGGATTCCATACGTATTAGTGATGAGATGAACACATTTGTGTGGCTTTCTTTGGAAGCACCATCCATCTCTTCTTGGGAAGAGTATAAACTGGGAATCCTGATCCCAAATTTACCAACCTCACAGGGCTTTGTGCTTATTCAGTGACACATAGTTGAAAAAAACTGTGAAAAGCATAAAGCATTTTAGGAATTGGGCAAGTTTAGGAAAGAATGTCAATATTGACCAAATAACTTACAGATGATTGGGTTTCTTTGGTTTGTCAGTAACTTTCTCAACCTGTTTTATCCAGATGATGCTTTCCTATCTTAAACATTGATTCCACCATGTACTTACATCATTAATTTTTCTGGAGGAGGGAAAATGTGTGTCTGCATATACATAACGTGTGTCCCTGGTCAGAATTTGGGAGGTTTGTGAAATATTGGAAAGACATGGAGTTTTCATCTGAATGACCCAATTGGGCTGAGAATGTAATATGAGGAAGGAAGAGTGAGAGATGTCCAAAAAGATTTTCACTCATACCATGATGGAGGACAGAAATGCCACCGGCTATGGGAAATGCCTATTGATATCTCCCTTTCTGAAGCCTTACAGAATTGTGATCTTTTCTCATCATATAGTTGTCTTGCCTTTTTTTTTTTAAGATTTTATTTATTTATTCATGAGAGACACACAGAGACAGAGAGAGAGAGAGAGAGAGAGAGGCAGAAGGAGAAGCAGGCTCCATGCAGGGAGCCCAACGTGGGACTCGATCCTGGGACTTCAGGATCACACCCTGGGCTGAAGGTGGTGCTAAACTGCTGCACCACCTGACTGCTCAGTTGTCTTGCTTATATGTGGATTTGTCCTGTTTCCATTGCCATGTTTTCACATCCTCTTAACCAAAAATGCTATCCTCTATTCCCCAGAACCTGTCATTTAGGACATAGGCCATGTCTTTTCTTCTTTATAAATGTGTCCTCAATTAATTCAGCTCACCTTAATGCATTTCCTTTACACAACTGAGTTATATCACGGTTTTAATTAAACTGCCTTATGGTATAATACCAGACAGACCTGTAAATTATGGAGGCAGCAATGGGGGAAACCTTGGGAGGTTATCAAGTTTAAAATCGCATTTCACTTGAGAGGAAGCTGCAATCTAAAAGCTGGAGCCCTCAAAGTTTACACATATTTCTAGCTTGACAGAGCTAAGGAAAGAATCAGGTCCCTTGATCCCAGCCTGAGGCTCCTTCCACTCTAACACTTAGTCTTAACTCTTGCTCTGACAGAAGCCTGCTGTGTGGCCTTGGGCAGTTCATGTGACCTCTCTTTGCCTTGGTTTTCTTGTTTAAAAAAATGAGGCTAATATAAATCTGACTCTTTCCATCTCAGATATGCTTTGTGGATCAGAGGAGACATATGAATTCACATTTATGTGACTAGACCTAAAACCACTTTGATAAAATTGTGTCTAAAGGTAATAGATTGCTCTGTTGAGATGGCCATGGACCAACCTTATGTGAAGTCAATATTGGTTGACAATAATGACATTGATAATGTGGCAGAGATGTTTGTGTGTATGTCATCCTGGGGCTAGCGAAGCTCCAGGAAGGATTAAAGCTTTAAAATTGGAGTGAGGGCAAAGTAAAAAAAAAAAAATTAAAAAGAAAATTTAAAAAAGAACCAGAATATGAACCTGAACACCCCAAAATGTCTCCCTAAAGACCTGAGGAATAGGTGAGTGAGATTGCATTAAGGGGAAGTGTGGGGACTTGTAAAACAATAGCCAATATGTGGTAGATTAAACATCTGCTGCAGCCATAAATTGAGTCCCACTTGGAAAGAGCCATATTCCCTCTAGAAATAACATTGTTCATAAGAACGTAATATACAGTACAACCATGGTAAAAAGAATTCACATTAACCCATTAATTTAAAGAGTTTCGATCTCATTTTTATTTATATTTAAGCTTTTAATTCTGGGATAATTAGTCATTACTAGTATTTAATGACTGGCTTGCTAATTGTGTTTCCCAGGATGGAGCGGAGAGCAGTTAACACACTCACAAAGTGGTCATTTACTATGTTAATGATCAAATTCTCTGGGATTATGACTATTACAAGATATAATTAACAGTTGATAACCATTATTTTTGTTTTGTTTTGTTTTTTTCTTTTTAGCGGAAAGGAAAAAGGAACTATCCTTTAGCTTCAGACAGAAACAATGAATGCTAGCCTCTCCGGTATTTCTCCTATCAGGAAGAACAGCTTCTGAGGCAAGTTTTGCTTTCTTAATCATTATTAGGGCTGAGCAAAGTAAATGCTGGTTCTGGCTGGCTGAACAAATAGGCTCTGTCTTCTCATTAGAGTGTTGTGTGGGGCTCATTCCTGGACAATACAACCTCTTGACTGCTGGAAAGCTTCCTATCGGTTCTTATTTGGTAAAAATAAAAGAATTAAGGATGGTGCTGTTCAGGCTTGGGCAGAATTTAGCTCATGGAAAAACTTCTTGGCCTCATAAAAGTTTGCAAAACTTGTCAGTGAAATTTGTCCTCTTCGCATGCAAGCCCTTTCTTCACCACATGAGGTATCGTAGGCACCTCATTCTCTCTTTTCTCTCAGAAGCCTCTTTCTAGAGTGAAGCTGATGAACATCAGATGTGAATGACCCATCACTAAAGCTTTTAAACCAGTGATGAAGACTTAGTGGAGGAATTGGCTTCTCACCTTTGGCCCTGGAGACCAGCACTCACCTTGCTAGGGATGAGGGCAGTATAGGTGGGAAGGTGTGGCTTCCTTCTGGGGCATCATGCTCAGGTTAGGACCCCACTGCACACAGGAATTCTTCTATTAGCCCATTGGGGTTCTATCACCTAGAATTGCTTTAGGCTTTCTTAAAACAGTTTTTTACGGAGTATACAGTAAAATGAGAGGAAATGAGATAGTTATTTTTAAGATGTCATGATCTTTATTTAAACACAAGTATTAGTCTTATGGTTTTAAGTTTTCCTAAAGAAAAATCTTTCCATATGGAAAAATAAGTATTTCCAGGAAGTGGAAGTCTGATTAGAAATTCCCTATGAGAGCTGAAATTAAGATAGAAAATATATTAGACTTAGAAAATTAATGTATAATTTTAAATTTATGAAGTATATAAAATACATAATGTAGCATAACCTATATAACACATAAAATGTATAATGAAGGAGACTCTTTGTTTGACGTTGAGCACACACACATGGTTTGCCAACTCTGACCCAGGCATTGCTCTGGGACTGTGGTTATAGCAGGAACACAGCACTGGCACACCTCTCTCATGGTACAGTGCAGGGGATCAGTATCAAGCCATGATGGACAAAGAAGCACTGGGTTTTAGAGAGAGTCTGTGGGTGTGGGAGGGAGGGGTAAACTAGTCCAGGGTCCAGAGAAAGATTTCTGGGGGAAATGAGGTCCCAGCCACAAGGTGAGCCAACTTTCTCTAAAAAAGTAAAAAAAAAAAAAAAAAAAAAAAAAAAAAAAAGGTAAAAAAGTAAAGATACTTGAACTCTGAAGGAAAGCAGGGTGTCTACCAAGCAGCCATCCAGTGGCACTTTTCCAACAGAAACAGAGGGTCACAGTATAGCCAGATGCTAGAAATAAGCTTAAAAGTGATTGCCCACATTGGAGAAATGGTGGGAAAAGGAAAGCAAAGATATATTTGAGTCATAAAACTACTGTACTCATGTAGTGTGAAAATTAAGGCACAATTCTGAAATATCTGACACTCAGTAGGGAAGGCTTTCATGCAATATACTTACTACTGGAAGAGGGAGGTTCTTGTTGCTAGTCTCTCCTTGATGCCATCAGAGAAGGACTGATGAACATTGCATTACGTCATTCATGGCTGTGAGCTTTTGGTAGGGTAACGGGGGGACCCTTCTGAATTTCATACATTGTAAAGAACATAATGGTTGATGGAAAATGGCCAAGTTCTTTCTTGTGAGACTTATTACCAGAAGTCTTTCCTGTCCTGGAATTTATTTTTTTAGCCCATTATTTTAAATAGCAACTTTTGCAAAAATTTTCACTAATAGCTATGCATTTATTTATTCCTAGGGCATGCTTTATATAGCTTTCTGCAGGACATTTTAAGAAAAATGTGTGTATGTGTGTGTGTGTTTTGGTGGGGGGTTGATGGGGTGCTATCTTAGTGTTTTAACCTCATGTGCTTGGATATTGCATGCTCTGACACCTAATTATCTGACATTTGAAAATAGCTTTTATTTATTGGGCCATAAAATAGTGAAAGGGTCAACTGTGGTACCCAATTAAGCAAATCTTTTGCTTTGGTCAGCTGAAGGGAATGGAACATTTATTTTTCTTCTATTATAGCTTCTTTTCAACAGTTTGTTGACAAGTGGTTTAAGTAATCTGATGAGATATACATGTTTTTTTGATAGAGAAAAGACACTTTTAGAAACTTTTAAGAAGTAAGCATAATTGGATTTTCTTACATTTCTGTAGTTCTATATATTCTATATTACATGGCTATGCTTTTTACTGCCTTTGTTGTGAGTTAATTCCATACTAGGCTGACTATATAATATGCAAGATGCTGGGATAATGTAAGCTGCTCTTAATAATTGATCACAGGGATCCCTGGGTGGCGCAGCGGTTTGGCGCCTGCCTTTGGCCCGGGGCTGATCCTGGAGACCCGGGATCGAATCCCACATCGGGCTCCCGGTGCATGGAGCCTGCTTCTCCCTCTGCCTGTGTCTCTGCCTCTCTGTCTCTCTCTGTGTGACTATCATGAATAAATAAATAAAATCTTTAAAAAAAAAAAATTGATCACAATTCATTTTAAATTAGTGAATTCATTTAAATGTATTAATTGGGCCATTACTTAAACATAGTTGATTTCAAATTTTATTGGGAATAAAGTAACATAAGAATTGGCCCTGATAATTTTGGCATCTCCATAACTTAGGACAAGAAATGGCCCATTTTCTCTCTCCTTCTATTGTAGCCTCCTAATTTCTCTAATTACCTCAGTAGAAAGATCAACGTGGTGTTGAGTTGTTGCAAATAAATGAGGGGGTTGAACTGTAGCATTGTGTAGCCCGGGGAAACTGCATTTTCTCATGTGGCAAGGGGATACCAATTGTTAGAGTTCAGGATAATGCAAAAATACGTGACCAGCACAAGAGAGAAGTCTACATTTCTTTAAGAAGATCTGTGTGTGACCCAACCTCCACTGGCCTCCGATTACCCCAACTTTTGCAATTCCTCTTGCTCTGTATTAATAAGGCATCTACTGTGTTATTCGTTATTTAGATTATATGGGATGGTCTCTATTTTCCCCCCTGCATGAACTCTTTAAGAATAAGTATCATTTAAAAATATTTTCTTCCATCTCTTACAGTTAGGCTCAGTTAAAGGTAGGCAAAGATAGTGGCCAAATCGAATAATCAGCCTGTTCTGGCAATAGAACCAGCTCTGGATGCTCCCAGCAATAGCAGGCATTGACTCTTTAGTTGTTGGATGGTGGATGTGTCCAGGAAGTGCTTGAATTAGGGCTAGAGTAGCCAAGAACAATTGACAATTTTCTAATCAGTTTGAAAGTATTTCAGTATCTTAGGTAGGCTTTTTACCCCAGATATGGGAATGCATTATTGTTGCTAGATCTCAGATGTCTTAGACTTTTGCCTGTGATCATGTCTTCTTTTGATATCCAAGACATCATGACACAATCTTCCATCCCTCAAGCCTACAAAGACTCCGTCTTTGATCACATTCTTCCCCCTACATGTCTTTGGACATGTCCTGGATGGCTGATGGGTTTGGTCTTGTAGATACCTCCAGGTTTTGGTGCCCTCCCACAGGCAGCCATTGGCTTCAGACTGCTGTATACTATTCTTCTGTAATCATCTCTACTCCTGGAAAACCACCTCTCCTCAGACAGCTGCTACTGCTACTCCTGCTGCACCTCTTTACTTAAGGTATAGTCCAGTACTCACTCATAATTCCGCACAGTAATGACTGAGGACAGATTCTAGTGCTTATAAGACTTTGCAGAAACTTAGAGGAAAAATGGAAAAACTAAAATCTGGAAAATAGAATTCTTTCCAAACTTTTGGCTACAGATCTCCTCATTAGAATCTCCAGTGGGTCCCTTATCTCTGACTTGTTGTACAGAACAACCACATTAAATAGGTAGCTTTTGAGTAAAGTTCTCAGAACCTAGAACTCAATTGTCTAAGGCCCATAGGGACCACTGGCACACATCTCTCATGGTACAGTGCAGGGGATCAGTATCAAGCCATAATGGACAAAGTAACTTTCTGGAATTTGGAGCTCTTCTTCTTCTCCTCCAGGGTTGGCATGTCTGCCTCCTTCATTGACCTCTTCCTGACAACTCTAATTTTCCAGCTACCTCAATGTCCCAAGTCAGGAACTCTTTCTTGTGGATTACCCCACAAGCAGGATGCTAGCAGTTCACTCCAGGTTACCCTGAGAACAGCCCTGTCAGCCCTTTTTACACCTTTTCTCCAGCATGGAAAGAAGAGGATGAAGACTGAATGCACCTTTTGCCTTATTATGGCCTCTCCCAGTTTCTTATTAGTAAATATTGAACAAGAGCAGAAGTGTGCATGTCTTGAGAGAGAATAGTAACTTTTGTTACTATTAACAAAGTGGAGTCTAAATCCTGATCTGGGGGAAATTTTAGCAGATAATGTCATTTGCATAATTCTATAAAATTCTTCCCATTTTACAGCACTCTAATAACTAGAACATATAATAGGAGTCTGAAGTACCTGTATTCACATCCCTTCATAGCCTTCAGTTATTCTCCAAAATAAGAGGAAGACTGTAATCTTAGATGGGAATAACTAAAACCATCCATCAGATTGATCCCAACGGAAAAAAATGGCCTATTTATATTCACTAAAATGACTATCTTTCTCAGCATCTAAACCACCACTCCAACAAAAATTATAGTTTCACTCTTTACCAGGTATTTTGTGATATTGATGAATTTTATTTGTATTTAAAGGAAGAACTTCAGAGGAAGTTACTATTAGAAATGTCTCCTTGAGTACACAGAACATGAAATTATGGTGTCTGGGGGATACAGATGGCCTCCAGGAGTGAAAATGTCAAAGAGCCATGGAGGCTGTAGAGCCATGATAGGGCAATTGTAAATAGGTAATATCAGGCTCTCTGTGTGTAGGTAGTGTGGCAAGCCTGGGCTGTTTTATTACCCATGATGTATTTTATCACATGTATTAGGATGATATTGACAGATATTAACCTCGGGTTCCTATTCTTGAATTGCTTTAATTCCTTCTATCTCTTGGGCAGCAAGGACAGCTTTCTGTAGGCACTGTCCTTGGGGGTATGGCAGATATGGCAGAAATAAGGAATAAGGTCAGCTCTGACTTTATAGAGCCCACAACAGAAACCACAGTATGGAAGTTAAAGCTTTCATTTGCAAGAAACAGGATTTTTGAAACTTAAAAAATAAATATGGAGTTTTGAAAGAGCTCTTTTTTGTAGGACTAAATAGAGTGTGTGCTTTTACTAAAAGCTAAAGAAACAGGCAAAGAGAAATTAAAAATTATGTATTGGTGCTTTAAGTTTCTGTCTAGAAGTAACATAAAAATGTTTCTATTCACATCCCATTGGCCACAGCAAGTCATATGATCTTATGAAATGAGCATAATTTTGCAGAATTATATACATCATAATATCCACATATTATGTTTTATAATAAGCTTGATCTAAGATTGAATGCAATCCAAATCCTAGAAAGTTACTTTGTGAATCTCAGTAAACTGATTATTATTATTTTTTAAAGATTTTATTTGCTTATTCATGAGAGACACAGAGAGAGAGAGAGGCTGAGACATAGGCAGAGGGAGAAGCAGGCTCTATGCAGGGAGCCTGATGCGGGACTCAATCCCGGACCCCAGGATCATGACCTGAGCCAAAGGCAGAAGCTCAACCACTGAGCCACCCAGGTGCCTCCAGCAAACTGATTCTAAAGTTAATATGGAGAGGTGAAAAACATTCAATAGCCAAGACAATGTTGGAGAACAATAGGAAGGACTGCTACCACTTGCCCTCAAGACTTATAAAGCAACAATAATCAAGACAGTGTGGTATTGGCAAAAGAATTGACAAATAGATCAGTGGAACAGAATAGAGATCCTAGAAATAGACCCACAGAAATATAGTCAATGGAAATTTGACAAATAAGCAAAGGTGGTACAATAGAGAAAAGAGAGTCTCCTTAAGAAGTCATACTGGAAAAACAGCATCTCATGAAAAAAAAAAAAAAAAAAAAAGAAGACCCAGAGTCTAAACTCTTCACAAAGAAGTGGATCACAGGCCTAAAGTAAAACAACATTGTAAAATTGTACATTGTAAAATGCTACAACAGCTAAACAAACTTGGGTGTGGCAATGGCATTTTAGATACAACACCGATGGCCTGATCCACGAAAGAAATAACTGATAAGCTGAACTTCATTAAAAATTCCTACTGTACCAAAAACACTGTGAAGAGAATAAAGACAAGCCACTCAGTGGCAGAAAATATATGCCAAAGACCTCTTTGTTAAAGGATCATTATCTAAACTATTACAAAGAACCATTGGAACTCAACAACAAAAAAAATAACAACCTGATTAAAAAATGAGCCAAAGACTTTACTAGCCGCCTCACCAGAGAAGATAGACTGATGGCAAATATGCATATGGGAAGATGCTCCATAGCCTAGGTCATCAGAGAAATGCAAATTAGAACAATGAGCTACTACTCTACACCTATCAGAATGGCCAAGACTACTGACAACGTCAAATGCTAGTGAAGATATGGATCAGGGAAAGGACTGCCATTCACTACCGGTGGGAAAGTAAAATAGCACCACCACATTAGAAGACAGTTGGGCTGTTTGTTACCAAACTGTGCATACTCTTACTACATTATTCAGCGACTGCTTTCCTTATTATTTACCCAGAGGAATGAAAAATAGTTATGTCAACAACAGAAATAGGTACATAGATGTTTATAGTAGTTTTATTCGTTGAATGCCAAAATTGGGAAGCAACCAAGATGTCCTCAGAAGATGAATGGATAGCCCAGACAATGGAGGATTACTCAGCACTGAAAAAGAAAGCTATCCGTTCATGAAAAGATAAGGAAGAACTTTAAGTTCATATTACTAAGGGCAGGGAACCTATCTGAAAAGGCTACATACTTAATGATTCCAACTCTATGACATTCTGGAAAAAGAAAAATGATGGAGACAGTCAAACGATGCATGGGTATCAAAAGTTGAGGGGAAGAAGAGAGGCAGAACACAAAGTTTTAGGGCAGTGAAAATACTCTGTATGGTACTGATGGTGGATATGTATCATTACGAATTGGCCAAAGTCTATAGAATGTGCAACAGGAAGAATGAACCATAATGTTTCACTAGGGACTTAGGATGCTAATGATGTGTCAATATAGGTTCATCAGTTGTCACAAATGTCCCACTATGGTGTGTGTGTGGGGGTTGTTGATAATGAGGAAAGCTGTGCATGTGTAGGAAAAAGTAATATATGTGGGATCTGTGTTTTCTGCTCAGTGATACTATAAAATTAAAACTGCTCAGAAAACCAAATTTATTTAAAAAATAATTTTAGGGAGGCCTGGCTGGTTCTGTCAGTTAAGGATCTGCCTTCAGCTCAGGTCATAATCGCAGGGTCCTGGAATCGAGCCCTATATCAGGCTTCATGCTCAGTGGGGAGTCTGCTTCTCTCCCTCCCTTGATTGTGTGTGCACTTGCTCTTTTTTTTTTTTCTCAAATAAGTAAATAAAATCTTCAAAAAAGATACTTTTAAATGATCCTCCATAGAGAACAGAATGGAGATGTCCTCACTGATTACTTGATTCCCCTTATGCTTAGCTCAACACTTATGTAACTCAGTTGCAGTGCTTCATATGTGTGTTCTGTGCCTGACTTGACCTGTGAGAGCTGATGCAACCACAACCTGCGAGAGTCCCTCTGCAGAGAAATTTCTGGCTGGAACCATATCCAGTCAGCTTCTATTTTTTTCTTTAGTCAAGAAGAAAACAACCTGACGAGAGGAGGAAAAAAAGCACAAAGTCAAAATGACAGGCAAGGAATGAAAGAATCAGGCCAGTAGTGATGTATGAAATGTCCTACTTTTGATTTTCCATGTAGGAAGCACTTAAAATTGATTTTCAATATTTTCATCAATATTCTTAGCCACTACTGTCTATTTCCTGTGACAGGATGGATGTCCCATCTCATTTTAGTCTCCCTACTCTTTTTTCCCCCCCCTCTTTTCCTGAATGGTTAACACTGTCTGTCCTTTAAGTACATTTAAATTCCCTTTAAATGCAGTCTAAAAAGTAGCCAGTTTTACTGCTACAAAAGATAGGAAAATGCCTAAGGATGGCTGAGTTTAGCACTCAATATAACATGGATCTTTGAATTTTGGACCTGGGTAAAATGTGAAATGACATTTCACAGAAGGAAAAAGCTATTTTTACCTTAGTGTTTTAAAGATGGACCTTTGGAAGAATTGTTGCTGTGTCCCAGGGCTTCCCAGCTGTGGCCTGGAATCCTGTCAGATTAGAGACCCACCTGCTGGAAACCTTTCAGGAAGTCAAGCAACCACTCCCTGGGGTCTTCCTAATTGCCCGACTCCCCATCTGGGCTGGTAACTCAGTTGGATGCATTGGGTATGACAAATTCAGTGGAGCTGACTAGACCAATGCCATGGACTTGATTTTCTTGTTGTCTCAAAGAAAAGCAATTCCTAAGTCCTTATCTACTAAATTAAAAATAAGTACTAGTGGCCTGAGGTCAACAAACTAACACAGTGGGGCTAGAGCTGTCCGGACTATCGTTTCCCCCTCTCTTTGGTAATACGGTGAATGTTTCAGTATACATTGTGAGGTCAGGGTTGTCTTTTCTATATTTAAGCATTAGTTTCAGTTTAATAGGATGAGAGATAGAAAAAGAATTTGCAACAAGGTTTGTCTCATGTCATCTGTACAGTTTATCAATGGCTAATATCACTGAGCTGTCCATCGCTTTGTGGTCTTGATCACTAAATGCAGTTGGTAATGGTCAGTCAGATTTCTCACTGGACAGTGCTAGCCAAAGAATGTTCTCCTCTGGGTGGCACTGGTTGGGTCATACATGTCATCAGGACTGCAGACTGTAGGTTGTACCTTCTCTTACTTCATTAGCAGGAGATGGGTTTTGGTTAGACAGGCTTATATAACTCTCCCAGAGCATGACCTTACTCTATACCAACTTTTAGTCAACATTTCAGAGATGCTCCTTTGGAAACTCTTAGGCCTTGAGAAGTGGTACAATCTATATATCAGTGTTACTTTCTTTAATGATTGTAGTATGGTATTTCTCCATGTTTTGACATTCTTATCTGTACCATGAGTGATTAGATTCTGAACCTAGGGTAGGTACAATGCAGCCATGCCGCCAGTTTCCTCCCATCACTTCCTTTGAAACTCTCATGACAGGAGATACTTATTACATACTAATTTGCATTGGCAAGGAGGGCTTTGCTGACTCATTTGTCTTCCCTCATGTTACATTCCTCTCTGTGACCCATGACCTCTTGTATCTGTGACCTGGATTTACTGCTACACAGTATTATGGCAAAGCCTTTTGTCTTAAGGGTTAGGTTCATTTCTCTGGAAGCGAAGGTTACTTTTGAGAGCTGTTCACCAATATGTTTGCTTTATATACTAGAAAAAACAATATTCTGTGGTTGTAAAACTTCTGGACATAACTAGATCATTTAAAGGTTTTTGTAGTTGGCCGTTATGAGAATCAGTCAAAGGAATATTAATGCCCTGTCCTGTGCAAGAGTGCATTAGGTTAGTGAGTCAAGAGTAAAATATAGTAGTTTAGGAATCAAGGAGTCTAGTATTTTCTGGATCTATCACAAACTTCTTTGTATCTTACATATCTAATCTGCCTGATGCATAGAATAATTAAAAAAATAAGATGTTTGGGCAGCCCTAGTGGCTCAGTGGTTTAGCGCCTGCCTTCGGCCCAGGGCGTGATCCTGGAGACCCGGGATCGAGTCCCACGTCGGGATCCCTGCATGGAGCCTGCTTCTCCCTCTGCCTGTGTCTCTGCCTTTCTCTCTCTCTTTCTCTGTCTCTCAAGAATAAATAAATAAAATCTTAAAAAAAAAAATAAGATGTTGAACTTCTCAGCTATTCTTCCTTTTTTTTCAGGTATCTTTCTTAAAAAGATTCAAAGTACTCTGTAAATGTGAGGAATGATTATGTTTGCATCTTGTCTCACTGGCAGATCTACCACCAAAGCCTATCTGATGTCACTAGCACTTTGTCCTCAGCAAGTGGTCTTCTGCAAAGCAGTGACTGCACATACTCCATTGCCTTGGGCCTCGTGAGGAGAGAGAAAGAACCTATGGATGCTAGAAATACCAGTCCATATTCTTCTCCTATTTTCATTAAAAGGAGTAAGAGTTTCAAAACAAAGCTTCTATACAAGCTGTTAGGTGATTTGATAATATAATATAATAATTGTTGTATAGTTTAACCTAATTTCACTTGCTTAAATAATGTTGCGGGGGGGGGGGGGGTAAAGTATGAAAGTGTCAAGTTGGAGTGTGAAGGTAAAAAGAGAAAACAAGAGGCCCTAGCTTGTAGAATCATTTACTTGCCAAAACTTCTAAAATTCCTGTAAGACCTTTCATATCTCCAGAGAATCCTGAATCCAGTAGAATTTCAAAGTTTTGATGGACTTTAAAAAGTGTCTGTCAGCTCTTCAGAGGGACCAGTCTCTACAAATGTGATGTCCAATCAGAGAGCTTACTAGCCACATGTGGCTATTCAAATTAGAATTTAAAACTCAGTTCCTCAGTTGCACTAGTGATATTTCAAGTGCTCAGGAGACACAAGTGGTTAGTGGCTACAGAACTGGACAGAGAGTTTTATTGGACAGTGTTCTAGAGAATGTGAGAATCAGAGCCTTCACTCAGGTAAGCGCACATTAGATGAGTGTGCAATACTTTCTCTGGAAATACTTATTTTCCTTTGATAGATTGATTTCCAGGAAAAAAATTATTTATATGTGTACAATGTATGTGTATATATTTATTTGCTGCTCAGGTATTTGTGATTATATAACATGGCAAAAAATGTTTCCTCATCAAATTGATAATAGAAAAGGAATGGTGTTGATGTTAATGGAATGCTTCCTATGTGTTAGACATTGTGTGCTAGGCATATTAAAAAACTCACAAAAAGTCACCCTACTTTAGATACAGCAGACCTAAGAGAGATGTTTTACAGTTATCTCTGTTTTTACAGAGGGGGAGAAGACCCAGGTCCTACAATTAACAAGTGAAAGAATAAACTCAAATACAGCTTTGTTGTCTGACACCAAAGTTAGTCCTCCCAACCATTACATACACACACAGAGCTAATGTGTCTTAAAATAAATATTATTTTCATTAGAGCTTGCCAGACCCTAAGCATGAAATAATAGATTTGCTTTTACATGACTTATATGGACTTAAGAACTAGAACTAGAAAAGAACTGCTATCAAAGCAAGAATTGAACAAAATTTGCCATGATTAAAACTCCTTTTTCCATTTGGAAAATCCTCCCTTCAGGACAAGATGAGAAACATTCAGTGTAAAATGCATGTAGATTAATACAGTCTTCAAAGAGACTGGAGCAAAAAAGATGTAAAAGGGAAAACAGAAAAAAAAAATTCAGTCATTTGCTCTTATTTCCTGGTTGTGAGGAGCTTCCCTGTACTTGTCATGCACAGCTTGAGAAATTCAGTTCTTAAATAAACCAACTGGGATACATGGGGAAGAAAGGCCAGCACATCTCAGATATGTGTACAGACTCACTCAATTTCAAATGATTAAATGGCTGAGATGCAAAGAAGAGAGAGGCATGTAGCTACTGAAGCCTGTTTTCACAATAATGAAAGATCCTTTCACCATAAGATGTCAGGCATAGCTCACCAAGAGAGACATATTTCTGCAGACTTTTAAGAATCTGAGTATAGCTGTTTGATGGCTCAGAAGTCATCTTGGGTGTGGGGGACGGGCAGTAGAAGCATAATGGTTTAACAACCCTGGGTCTGGAGCCACACCGACAGGGGTTTGAATCCCAACCCCACTACATGCTAGTTGTGTGGATTTGAATGAGTGACTCAGCTCCTCAAAGCTTTGGTCTTTCCCCTCCAAAGATGGAGACTACAATTTCCACATCACAAGGTGGTGTAGGAATCAATTGAGATGCTTACATGTAAAACATTTTGTACCTTGGCTATGTAGAATACTCACAGCTATTTATTATTACTACTACTATTATCATCAGCAAGTCCTTTTTACTGAGACTGAATTGCCTCATTTAGCTATATAAAACCTGTTTATCTTATTTTTCCCTCAAGATTCATAAAAAACAAACTTACTCTAGGACAGTCAACACTTGAATCAGATCTAGGTCTCAACCATTCCTCGTGTGACAAGATTCTCTAATGTGATACTATATAACATAGTACTTGTACTCTTCTGCATGAATAATAATTAATGTTCATTTTAAAAATGTAACTCAGAAAATGGAGTCTTGCATTTCAGACCCAGTGTGACAGTGTCCGAGTACAATGGGATCATTACTTCCTAGAATTTAGATTCAGCACATTTGTTAAAAAGTACTTTGTTTCCTTCAAAAGTCCACTAAAAGGATTTTCCCATTAAGATAGACGGAACATACATGTTTTTCTTTATTTCTCCCAGTAAATAGGAATAAAAGTCTTGAACATTATGGGTAGCGTAAGGAGAGAAGTTAGACAAGCTAGGAAATTGGGGACTCAAAGAAAATAAGGTGAGTTACCTGGTGTTTCTTTTTGGGATTTCATTTATCTCATATTGGGTCCCAGAGAAGCTGAAAACCCATTAATGGGTACAGAGCATAAAAAGCCTAAATAAAAGCCTTGCTCTTGTTAAAGACCAGGATGACAGTGAGAGACCTCTCCTCCATAGCCTTAATCTGATTGGGCTGCCCTGACAAAATATAAGCTGGGTGCTTAAATAACAAAAATATGTTTCTTACAGTCTGGAAGCTGGAAGTCTGAGACCAACATACCAGCATGGTCTGGTTCTGGTAAGAGCTCATCCTGGTTTGCAGAGAGCTGGTGCCTTGTTGTGTTGTCACATGGTGGAGAAATGGAGAACAAAAATGATGGAGAAATAGAGAACAAACTCTTGTGTCTCTTCTGATAAAGCCACTTATCTCAATAGACCAGGTCCCTCCTGCCCTTCATCTAATTACCTCCTAAAGGCCTCATTTCCAAATGCCATCACATAGGAGTTAGGGCTTTAATTTATGAATATGGGGGAAAGACAATCACTCAGTACATAATACCCATCTTGCTTGGATGGTGTCAGGGGGCATCTGTTAGAAAGCCAAAACTTTCACAAAGCCCCAGTAGTAATGAGACCACCTTCACTTTTTTTTTTAAAGATTTTGTTTTAGAAAGTCGGGGAGGGGGTAAGGGGAGGGAGAGAATCTCAAGCAGACTCCATGCTGAGTGCAGAGCCTGATGCAGGGCTTGATCTCATGACCTTAAGATCATGACCTAAGCATTAATCAAGAGTCACATATCTAACGGGACTGAGCCTCCCAGCCACTTTCACTTCTGTTTGTCAGCAGAGACTACGTGAGATTGGGCAGCCAAGGTGGCTCAGCAGTTTAGCGCCACCTTCAACCCAGAGTGTGATCCTGCAGACCCGGGATAGAGTCCCACGTCAAGCTCCCTATATGGAGCCTGCTTCTTTCTCCCTCTGCCTGTGTCTCTTCCTCTCTCTCTCTCTCTCTCTCTCTCTTATTTGTCTCAAACAAATAAAAAAAATCTTAAAAAAAAAAACTACATGAGATCAGTGATGAAACACATTTACTCTTTCCAATCAAGAGGTATCACGTACTGTGGGATACCTGGGTGGCTCAGTGGTTGGGCAGCTGCTTTCCCCTCGGGTTGTGATCCGGAGATCTGGGATTGAGTCCCACATCGGGCTCCTGCATGGAACCTGCTTCTCCCTCTGCCTGTGTCTCTGTCTCTCTGTCTCTGTCCCTATCTCTGATGAATAAATCTTTTAAAAAATTCTGAAAAAGAGGTATCATGAATATAAGTTATATAAGTACATCTGTTAGAAGACATTGTCAGAATGAATTAAGGAAACCTCACCCATCTATATGCTGTCTACAAGAAACTCACATTAAATATAGCCTATAAGCATGTTGAATGTAAAAGGATGGAAAAAATATTATGTAAATATTAAAGTAGAAGCAAGTATTAGTACCTGATAAATTAGGTGGTCCACTAAGAAGATACAGCAATCTAAATATTATTGCACCAAACAAGTCACAAAATATGTAAAACAAAAAAATCCACACTTCAGGGAGTGTTGAGATATGCTACCAAATCAGTTGTTAGAACAACCAGGCAGAAAATCAGCGAGGATATGGATAAATTCCACAGCATCATCAATCAACAAGGTCTAACTAGCATTGATAGAGCGTGCCACCCAAGGAGAACAGATAAACATTTAAGTTTCCACAGAATTTAAATCCCCATAGATAACATCCTGGACCATAAACAAATTTGAGCAAATTTAAAAGAATATATATATTAGTATATATATTAATATATAGTCATTCTCTGACCTTGGTGGAGTAAAACTAGAAAGGAGTAACAGGAAAATCTCTGAACACTTAGGAACTAAATATCTTGCTGAATATTGTATGAAATCATTTTTTTTAAAGATTTTATTTATTCATGAGAGACACAGGGAGGCAGAGACCTAGACAGAGAGAGAAGTAGGCTCCCTGTGGGGAGCCCAATGTGGGACTTGATCCCTGGACCTGGGATCATGCCCTGAGCCAAAGGCAGACACTCAGCTGCTGAGCCACCCAGGAATCCCTGAAATAATAAATCTTAAGAAAAATAGTATTTTGAACTGAATGAAAATGAAAATACAATTTATCAAAATAACACAGCTAAAGTAGTACTGAGAGGAAAAGTCATAGTCTCAATGCTTATATTAGGGAAGAGGAAAAAATATTTCTAAGCCCTCATTTCACAAACCTAGAATAAGAACACAGTGAATAAACTCAAAGCAAGAAGGAAGGAAATATGGAGAATAATAGAAATCAATGAAATTGAAAACAAAGAGCTAGTTCTGGGAAAAGATGAATAAAACTGACAAATATGTAGCAAGACTGACAGAAAAGAAATTAACAGTATCAGGAATGAAGCAGGGTGTCATGATAGGCCATGAAGACCTCAGAAAGACAGTATGAAATTGCCACAACCAGGTATGCAGACCTATATTTGACAACTTAGGTGAATTCCACTGGGTTTTCAAGAACACAAACAGATGGACTGACCTGGTATATAGTTGATATTTTTAGTAATCCTATAACAATTCAGGGAATTGAATTTTTAATTAAACAGCTACCCAGAAAGAAATCCATAGGCCCGTGTGGTTTCAGAGGAGAATTTTATCAAATATTCAATGAAGAATACCAAGGAATTTTTTGAAATCTCTTCTAGAAAGTAGAAGAAGGAACAGGTACTCATGTTAGGCCAGTTTTACCCTAATAACAAACTCAAAGCACAAAAAAACTATATGAAGAAAAAGAGCGCAACATCTCTCATGAACTTAGACACAAAGGTTCTCAATAAAATTTTGGCAAATTGAATCCAATGATTTGATGACGTGGGGTTTATTTCAGGTATGCTAGATGCTTTCCTTCACCAGTTCAGATCTTCAGTGTCCTCATACTTCCCCTGTTCCTTCCTTGAAAATCCATCTCTCAGCAGTGGATAGATGGAGTGCTTACGTATCTGGAGGTCACATTTATTTTCCCAGTTCAATCACTATTTCAGCCATATCTGAAAGATAGGGAAGAAATAGCATAGCTCTCTTAACATAGGGGACTCAGGTTTAAGTGAAGCAAGAGGGAGATGACTTTTGTGCAAGGACTCACCCTCTCCTGTGTCTCCCTGAGAGTCTGGAATTGTCTATTTCAGGTGGCTGGACCTACTTGAAGACCCAGCAATATGGAGTGTCCATATTGGCATATCCAGAAACTTCTGGAAGCTGGTATTTATCCACTATTAAGTTTATGGTACTTAATTTTGCTTTTCATTACAGTTTGAGGTCTATCCTGATGATGTAGTCATTTTAGTCAACTTCTAAGAGAAGCTTATATTGTATAGCCCTCTTTTGTTGTTCATCCATGGTGGCTTACATGAAGGCCACATTTAAAGACAGAGGCTGGAGGAAATTCTTCCACTCCTTCCCCTTGCTTTATCCCTTTTGCAGACAACATCACTTGTGAGCATTGGAGACTTAGGTCAGTGGCATCTCCCACATCTAAAAATCAGACAAAACTCAATAGCGTCACTCTTTGAAGAGGCAACGTTCACTCCAGTATGATGCCTTTTCTTCCAATGCTGAGTAGTTACCTCTACTGCCAAGAGTTCTCTCACCCAAAAAGAGAGAATGACAACAGCTGAGTACCTCATTCTCAGCCCTGAGGCACATGCCTGCTTATTCTCCCCAAGTACCAAACCCAGCATTCTGACACCAGCCTCTGGGGCATCACTGGGTAAATGGAAATCTTTCATCGTGTTTTCCTCTGAGAAGAGAGATGGTCCCTGAGCAGTGATTTCTGTTCTTCACTAAGCCTGACTTGAAAATTAATTGGGCTATAGTAAATTTCTTAACAGGAAACAATCAAATTTCTTCCTCCAAATTCCTTTAAGAAATTTAAAAATGTAGATAAAACCAAATTAATATTGCAGATGGGGGGGATTTGTATACATTTCAGGGCTTTGGGGGGAAACTTGAACAATAATCAGGTTTGAGTCCATATTTTGAAGAAAGAGGATGTAGAGTTCTGGGGAGGATCCATTCACCCCCTCCAAAAGCATAGGGGAAGGAGACCTCTCTGAGGTGCTGGTGGGGCAGCAGACACCATGTTGTTAAGGGAATACAAAAGAAACTTGTCACATGTCTGCTTGGATATATCTGAGATTTGGATGTCAGAGCACTAGTTAAGGTTTTTATTCTATTTTTTTTTTTTTTTTTTTATGATAGGCACACAGTGAGAGAGAGAGAGGCAGAGACATAGGCAAAGGGAGAAGCAGACTCCATGCACCGGGAGCCTGACGTGGGATTCGATCCCGGGTCTCCAGGATCACGCCCTGGGCCAAAGGCAGGCGCCAAAACCGCTGCGCCACCCAGGGATCCCTATTCTATTGTATTTTTATCTTCAGTTTTCATAATATGGCCAGCCCCCCCCCCCCCGCCCCCCAAGAGAACATAGGTTCTAGTATCATGAGGCAGAAGGAGACTTTAGAAGGTTATTTCTGGTCTTTTTACCTGCAGCAGTGCAACAGGCATTGCCAGGAGGAGGTGGCGGCAGGTCACATGTAATCCTGATTGATGGACAGGCCTGCCCTGCTCCGTTTCCACTTGAAAGATGATATAATAGGCAGATCCAGTCAGGCCCTTTGGGACTCACAAGGAGAGAACTTTCTTGTGGAGTCTCATGAGAGGCTGGGAACGTTTTCTTTCTTTCCCTGAGAGTTGACTGCTGTAACAAGTGAAAACCAGGAGTTTGGATAATCACTCCCAGCTGTCACCCCCTGACCAGTGGTCTTTCCTTCCACATCTGTCTGTGCAGCCTATTCTTCATCCTTTCTGGTGCTCTGAGTTTCTTGGCTTGAAAGGTGGCTTATATCTGATACCACAGATAATACTATTTTGGGATCTGATCTTAGTTTAACGTCTTGTCATCATTTTGGTAATTTAAAGATGTAAACTTTGAGTCATGCACATGTGTATTTACATGTAATAGGTCCTGACCCACAACACAAGTAAGCTTACATCTAATTCTACACATACTACTTCATACTCGGGTGATTTCTTCAACTTTGGCCTGGAGGTGGCATCTTTAAAATGTGTCATGGTCAGAAAAGAATGGAAACCTGCACAGCTTGAGAATTTTTCCACAAAGCCATCTGAAACACAGCAAAAAAGAAAGTTTGTGGAATAATTCATGTTTTGGCATACAACTTTGTAGTTTATGCAGGTGCTTTCATGCTTTTATATTGACCGTTTCCCATGAAAAATCAGTGTGGGAGGCAGGATGTGTTTAGTCAAAATTAATAATGAATTTGAGTTTCAGAGAAATTAAATAGCTAATCTCAAGTCTCATTGTTGGAAATTGCCTAGTTTATCCAACTCCTTATTTCACAGTTAGCATCTCATCGTACCACATCTCCACTCCCTTCTTACAGCTATGTACTGTCAACAGGGGGATGAAGACAGCTTGGAAAGGGCTGGAAGGAGCCATGTGGCCTCAATTTTCACCCTCATTGAAGAATGCTTCTATGACTGTGCCCTCTTCTAACTTCCCTGAAGGAAAAACAGAAAAGACCCAGGGTATCTAGTAGGCCAGGAAGAAATCTGTGTTAGCCCCATGTGTTCTCTCCTGATACCCAATTTATTTGTTTTCTGTAGGTAACACCCAGCTTGGTACAGCACTCAGTACAGACCTCCTAAGGAGGAAAAAAACTGTTAGAAGCACACTACAGTGTTAGAATTCATATCATAGTTTCCCCCAGAAGCTCTAACATCGAACCTTATGTAACTCCAGATCCTGGGAAGACTAAATTGTTTGACATATGGATCTAAAAAAATGCTTTACATATTTTAAGTGAAATAAGTCAGACAGAGAAAGGCAAATAGTGCCTGATCTCATATGTAAAATCTACAAAAGCCAAACTCTTAGAAACCATACATGAGTAGTTACCAGGAACCTGGGGATATGGAGGAAATTGGACATGTTCGTCAAAGGGCACAAACTTAGATCATGAGATGAGTAAATTCTGGGCATCTAAAATATAGCATAGTGACCTTGGTTAATGATATTGTATTACATGCCTGAAATTTGCTAAGAGTTTAGATCTTAAATTTTCTCAACACAGGCACACATATACACAGACACACACAAATGCTCAATATGTGAAGTAATAAAGGTGTTAACCAACCTTTAATCTTCATGTAATTACTTTACAATGTATCTATATATTGAGTCATCACATGTTAGACCTTGAAGTACACAATGTTATTGGTTGATTACATCTCAATAAAGCTGGGAAGAAAACTATAAAGCCCTTTACAGATTGTCAGATCATGCAACATACATTGGATGTGAATCCAGGTTTTGGATTCTAGACTTTTTTTTTTTTTACATTAAAAGGTTTAAAAATAAAATTAAAATTAGCATATGAATACATAATCATTAAAAGTGTCAAGATACAGATAAGTATATAGAATTAAAAAGTTAAAATCTTTTTTAAAAAAAAATGTCTGTGATATTCCATAGTATGGATGAACCATGATGCACCCATTGAATTTGGCACAATTTTTTTTCCAATATGACAAACCATGTAGTAATAGACATTTTCACACATGTCTTCGTGTACATGGACGTTCATGTTGGATAGATTTCTAGAGGAAGAATTTCAGAATCAAATAATAAATTCACAAGTAATTTTGATAAATATTATTGCCTCCTAAAACATTGTATCCATTTATAATATCACTCATTTCTCTTATTCCTATGAATACTAGATTTTTGTCAGCATAAAGAATTTCTGCCAAGATAACGCAGTTGGTTATAGCATTTTTTCCTAAGACCTAGAGTGATGGTTTCTGTTTAATTCTGTCAGCAGAATCTATAAAATGGGTTCATCAATCCTACTTTAGGCAAGTTGGGATGGCCAAAGAGGGAACAAACATGGTATGATTATTACATATTATTATGGCAACCCAGAGTTGAATCACAATCACAAACATGGCCTATAACATTGTTTTCAACTCCTTAGAGGTGAAATTCTTCTTCATCCAAGTTTGTTTGTTGATGGGATATGAGTTATAAAGCTTTCAGAAGCATGGAGGCCTCACATGCCCCCATCTCTACCCATATTCACACAGTGATGGACACAGCTTCACAGAGCAGTTTGCCTAAGTGGGCCTGCAACACCCATCTCAATTTACTTGGATTGCCCTGTGTCCTGTGAATGAACCCCCATTCTCCATGTGGAGTTTGCTGAGCACCCACACTCAAAGTTCTAAATAGGACCATGCAGTCCTCTTTAAGAAATGCTAGAATAGGCTAAAAAATGCTGGTGTTAGATGACTGCTTCTTACCCAAAGATGTTAGCATATGTGACCATAGTCACGAATGGGGCACCACAGGTTGCTCTGAAATTTCATGTAGAAGCCTTCTGTGCTGCAGAGGATTGTGATGTTCCACATCCTCACGGAGGGGGAAGCTGGATGATGTTTGTTGAAATACAGTTTGAGCTTTCACAGAGGGAACACTCTAACCAAGACCCTTGATACGATGGATGAGGCTGAGGATCCAGTCCATTTTCTGCCTGGGGTGGACCCTAGGAGTGCCGTCTGTTGTTACCCCCAGAAAAAGTTCAGTGGTTGATGAGATAAGAGGTTTTCATGTTAGACCATCAGCAGTTGTTCACAGAGCATCTGACTTGGGACCAATCTTGTGCTAGATGAGGGAACTGAAGGAAAAAAATCAAACACTCCCTGCCCCAGGCTACTTAGCCTGAAATGAATGGCAAAGAACTTAATGTTTTGCTAGAATTGGGTTACTGGCTTCTTCCGGTGGCTGCTGCTCTAGTTGAAGTGCTGATTTTCTTAAATTCCTACACTCGGTTTGCAGTCTCCTTTTACTCTCAGATAAACACACTGCCATAAAATCAGTCTCTAGGTAGCTTACGTTTGAAAGCCTCCCAGAGTCCACCCAGTCACACATGGTTTAAAGTCCAAATTCTCAAACGCTTTTGATTCAAGGGTGTGCATTCCCTTCTCATCACTCTCTAGCCTTGAGCTCTTACTGCTTTTGTGCTGACATTTGTTCCTTTTTCCACATTCAATTATTTGCAGTTCTTCCAACACCTTCCATTTCATTTTTTACTGGAGAGTCCTCACCTCAAGGGTTACTTAAAAACATTGCCACCTCCCTGAAGCCTTTCATGATTACTTTCAATAGCGATTTGACTCTGAATTCCTACGAGCATTGGTTTGCAAGTCTCACGATACCTAACATCACGTTGCCTTATGCACAAGCACTAGTAGAAGGTAAATATCCAAAGCACCAAGATAAAGTGGTATTCTCCATTGTATCTTCTTCCCAGTGGTAGTGACTGGTCCGTTCTACAGGGAAATATTAAATAGATCAACTATCTTTAAAATGTAGGAATTCAGAGAAGGTAGCTATCAGTCTAAGTTGAGGTACTTAGGAGAGTTGTCAACATGAGACTGGCTTTTTCAGGATTCCTCTGTGTGGTCAGCCACCCAGTGTCCATGTTTGTGGGATTGTGTCTGGAGGCATTTAAAGTCTCTCCTAATGTACTTCCGACAAATGTAGCCAGAATCCTTGTCTTCTAGACTTGGCATTTAATGTTATAGGGTACTGGATGGGATGTGTTTGTGATTTGTTTGAGGCCACAGCACAGCTGCATAACATTTTATAGGCCCATTTTATACAGTGGGGTTTCTCATTTTCAAAGAGACTCATTAAAAATCTTATTAAGCTATTATCCTCAAGGTGATTATGCAGCTTAATTACAAATGCTTTCTTCGTGGGCAGGCTTTTAGGCAGAGGACCATTCCCACCATCACAGAGCATTTTATCTTTTCCTCTCAAATATAACAACCTAAGTTTAACTTTTGCCTTTTTCAGAAGAAAAAAATCTCTCATGACGTTTGCTATATGTGAAGAGGAGAATTCATTTGTGGGAAAATTATAGTCTCCTATGCATTTATGAAAGATTTCTCCTCTAGTGTATCACGTTTCAGAGGGGGCAACTGTGGACTTTCCATATACTCAAGGGTAGGTACTTTCCAGAATGTTCCCAATGCTGCCCAGAACATTGCTCAAGTCTATGTTGATCCAATGGCAGCAGCAGAAGACAAGTCAGAGAGCATAGTAACATCTAGCCAAGCTTTTGGCTGTACCTCCAAGCCAAAGCATTGGGAGGTAGATTTCTAGCAGTCTTCAAGCACATTCCTGCCTCTCTGTGCCTTTGTACTTCTTGTTCCTTCTACTTAAGTATTCTTCCTTGAGACACCTGCATGGTTTACTTTCTCATTTCATTCTTCATTCTGTGCTGACATGACCTCATCAGCCAGTGCTTTCCTGACTACATAAAAATACATTCCCGGCCCACTCCTCACCCCATCCTATTTCCACAACCTCACACTTTATTCCATTTACCCTAATTTCACAGTACTCACCATTTGGCATAATCTGTATTTGCGTATTTTTATTTTTATTTTTTGCTATCTTCATCTGTTAGAAGTTAAGCTCCAGAAAAGCAGGTGGCTGGGTTTTTTGTTTTCATTTTGTGTTGTTGTTTCTTAATTATAGCATACCTAGGGTTTAGAAAAATACCTGCCGCTCATTAAGCACTTAATATATATTGAATGAAAAGGAATGTCCTTGAAGACACTAGGAAATAATGTATTTTTAGTGCAAATAATTTAGTGTCCCCCTTTCCCTTTGCATAATGGGAACTGGAAGACAGGGGAGGAGGTGTAACCCCCAAGGTAGCTTGGTGATCAGTAGTAGAGCTGGGACCTGTCCCTGTGGCTTTAACTTGCAGATCATGCCCTGTACCACATGACCAACTCCATAGTTAAACCTTTTGACAAGAAAAAGGGAGGAAAAAGCTAGGTTCCTTTTGAGAGAACAAAATTAAGATGGGTGTCAGGGGGTTTGATGATTTTCCAGGGCAAAAAGCAGGTCCCACATTACTGAGGACCCAGGGATAAACTTGTATGTCCTCAGTGTATTTAACATATAGTGGTGATAGTCTTGTAACCAAAGCAATTGAGCAAACAGGAAACATACTGAGAAATCAATATCTCTTGCCGCTTAATAACGACATATCATTTTGTAAAATGGAATGCCACAGCATGGTGGCAGCTGATGCCATTTGTTCTTGATGGTGACATTCTGTGTAGTATAACAACACATCATGCATAGTTAGCAGATGTTCTCTGAGTCCTTTCTAACAGGTTGATAAAAAAGTTTACCAAGAAACATAGCCTGTTTTGAATGGCTCGGTGGAATCTGCTTAAACTCAAGAAGCTGTGACTGTTTCACACAATGGTCTTCTAATAGATCTCATTTTCTTTGGGGCTGGCATCAAGCTCAACCCAGCCCTGGCAGCCCTACTGATGCGTCTGTGCAGCCAATGACCAGGTGAATCCCTGCACATGCACTCTCCTTCATCTGTGTGGTTCTGGGGCCATTTCTATGCCTGTAATCATCCCCTTCTCTCTTCTTGCCCATTCATGTCTTCTCTGTCATTCACAACCTCATTCAAATGCACATTGGACCATTTTCCTCAAACTGACTCCATCATTCCTTCACTCTGCTGCTGATTCCCCTATCACACATTCCATAGTTCTTGTGATCCTGTTATGTTCCTCTCCATGCTTGTTCATGAATGTTCTTTTGCCTTCATGTCAATATCCACTGTGCACTGTGGGGAAGGATGGAAGGAAGGGATGAGACTGTCCTTCTCTCCAGGAGTTGCCAAGCTTCTTGTGAAGGAAGTCTATCATTTATGAATTAATGAAAGGACAATTAAATCATAAATCATGGGGCAGCCTGGGTGGCTCAGTGGTTTAAGCACCTGCCTTCGGCCCAGGGCATGATCCTGGAGTCCCAGGATTGAGTCCCACGTAGGGCTCCCCGCATGGAGCCAGCTTCTCCCTCTGCTTGTGTCTCTGCCCCCCCCATCATGAATAAATAAATAAAATCTTTAAAATATCATAAATTATGGAGCATTGATAAAATGTTTCCCTCGCATGCGTGGAATTTGGTGTCTAAATTTGGATTTAAACCTTTTTTCCATGATTAGCTATATAACTTTGGACAGGTAACTTATTCTGAGATTAATCTTGGCCTTATCCCAAAGACCCTCACTGCTCTTGCACCTCTAGTTAGATCCTGGTTCCCCAAGGGCAGGAGCCCCAGGCAGTTTGCCCGATTCCTGTTACCATTGGAGATGACATGGGGATAATGATAAAGGAGGGACCATTGCTGATCAAGAGTAATCTGAAGGGCACCAGGGAATCCCCTATACTTACAAAAGTTTTTTCCAGTTGACTCCTGGAAACACACCTTAGTCATTGATTCCTTTGACCTAAGCCACTTGGATCTTTTTGAGGATTTTTTTTTTAAGTATGTGCATGAGTTAGAGACTCTTTGGTCCATGATACAAATGGCTCTGCCTCTGGCCTGAGGCTTGTTTCCTACAGCACTGGAAGGAAAGGATGGGATTATGGGGATCTAGAAAGGCAAAGGAAAATCATTTCCAGTTAACAGAATTTCTCTTAATTCACAATTTTGTCTAAAACTGTTCCTACGTATAAAATTGCTTAAAGAATTGCATGCCCTGCTTTGCCCTTATATTAGAATGAATGAGGAAAAAAATGCTTACGTGTATTTGGGGGTTGTGAACTCTTTATTCTAAGAATATGTATTTAAAACAAATTTTCTTATAAAAGGTTTAGTAGTGTTTTCCACGTTACAGAAATGTGAGCCTTGCTCAAATAGAATCCATAATCGGCACATGACAAAATCACTCCCTGAATATTTACTGAGGATTTGTCTCAGAAAATAACTGGCTACTCTCAACGCAAGGTGTTCAAATGATCCAAAACAAATTGGGTTTCCTCTCTGAAGGTGTGGATGTAATGCAGCATGAAGGATGATGGGGCTCAATCTAGTGTAAAACCAGCACAGGCAAAAGGGCTCAATAATTTGTTACCAGGAAAAATCCTGTCACTGCTGATGATTACATTAAAATGAAGGCCCGCATTGCCACTGTTGGTGAAATGACTTACCTGCCTGCTCCTGTCCTCCTCCATGTGTGCTAGAACATGGGATGGACTTTTTCCCAGGTTTGGGAAAACACACACGGAATTGATTTTCTCATAGTGTGGACATTTCATTGCAAATCTCACAAGGACAGGGATTGCCCCTCACTGGGGCCAGAAGCCCAGCTATCATTTCTAGAGAACTGGAAGAGAAAGGATTGTGTCACAGGGCTTTTCCAAACACACCCTCTCTCTGTCACCTTGTGTTCTCTTTTCTCAAAACTTTCCTATCAACCTCTGACATGTTACTGGGGCAGGGGAGTGGTCGGCTGGGCTCACAATGGTCTGGAAGTTAAAAAAAATACTCATGCTGAAATAATGCGACATTACTTAAATTTTGAATATTCTTCACTGTATTCTCAAATGTGTTCCTCCCAGTGGCTCTGTGAATTAGCCAGGCAGGAAGAAAATGATAGAATGTGGAAGATAGAGGAGGAACAGAGATCATCTTCCTTTCCATGCTCCCCTACCTCCCTTCCCTCATCTTATTGACACAGAAGGGAAACAACCCGCCCAGAGTCACACAGATTGGCATCAGATCTTCCAACTCAGACCAGGCTGTTACCACTAGAAACCATTAGCAGGCAAGCAGAAAAACAGGTAACTCATGTATTTAAATATGTTGATTAGTAGTTACTTGTATAGGGAGTCTTAGTTCAAAATTGCTATATGAGGTGCCTAGGTGGCTCAGTCACTCAAGCATCTGACTTTTGATTTTTGACTCAGGTTGTGATCTCAGGGTTCTGAGGTTGATCCCTGCATCAGGCTCTGCACTCAGTGGGGAGTCTGTCTGAGATTCTTTTCCTCTGCCCCTCCCCCTGCTCCCATGCCTGAGTTCTCATTTTCTAAAATCAATCAGCCTTTAAAAAAATGTTACAGAGTGGCTTAAATAAGAAATGTTTATTTCAGTTCTGGAGGCTGGGAAGTCCAAGCTGAAGGCAGTGGCAGATCTTATGCTGGCACTGGTGAGGACCTACTTCTGCCTTGTGGAGGTCTATGTTCTTCCTGTGTCCTCACGTGATGGAAAGCAGAGAGAGGAAGCAAGTTCTCTTGTGACTCTTATCAGGGCATTAATCCCATTAATGAGTATACTCTTCTCATCTAATTTTAATTACCTTCCAAGGACCTAATCTCTTAATATTGTCACATGGTGGGGTAGAGTTTCAATACTGAACCTAGGGTTGGGACCACAAACATTCAGCCTGTAACAGGTGATTTCAGAATCTCAAACAAGGAAGGTGAGGGTAGCTTTGCATTTTGAAAAAAAAAAATTGCTGGATGATTTTAATTCACAAACCCCTGTACCATTGTAGAGAAGGTAACATTTCTTCTGTCTGTATTTACAAATGTCTATCCCAAGATGTGTAAGGAAAAATGAATAGCAGTGTGTGTGGTGGTGGGAGGAGGGCTCACGTCAGGGCCTGCTGAACAGGCATCCACACAGTTGCTGGGTAATGGAGGCATTATGTGATGCTATAATGACTCTGTTTAAGTTAGGTCTCCACCTTTGGCTTCCTGGCTTCAGTGAAAAGAATTGGGTTCTTTTACTGGCCACTTATCAGCTCTATAGCCTTAGGCAGGTTACTGTCCCCCAGGGTCTTATTTGTATCATCCGGAAATTTTGGAGGGTAAAAAATTACCCTCATTGGCTGGCTTTGAAGAGTGTGTATGTTTGGTATGTGTAGTAGATAAATGGGATATTTGTCATATTCTGGCTTTCTGGAACTTCTTAACACCCTCACTATGAATGTATAGTCTTACTAGACCTTCTTCCCACAGAGGAAGCTAAGAACTTCTGTGCCAGCCCTCATGGCAGAAAAAAGCACAAGCTTTTCTTGAGTTTTTTTTGTGCATTCTTGAGATTGATTGAGAAAGGAGCAACCTGAGGAAGGAGATTATAGATAGATTCTATTATGTTTGGCAAAGCTGATGACTGAGCCCCAATTTGCTGTGATTGTAAAATCAAGTTTCTTGTTTAAAATTGATACTGGTGCTGGTAACGTGTGTGGTTGCTGTTGGTGGTTTGTACTAGTGAAAATACTGGTTAATCTATTCTCTTTTTAAACCTGAGTGGGATTATATTTTTCAGTTCCCTTGTTCTCCATAGTGTATGCAAGTATGTGTGAGTACATGTATAGGTTCCTTCTTGAGGCCAGGGTCTGGTCCATTTGGGTTTGTATCAAAAAAAGTGTGATGTTGGCTGATTTGTTTGATTCTACCCAAAAGGATCCTTGAGGAACTTTGACTTAAACCTAATGTCCCTGTAGACATGTCCATCTGAGTTTTCATTTTCCTGATCTCTACCAATTAGAGTTCAGTGGTCTTCCTCATTTTGGTTCTTAAGATTTTAAGGCTTTCCTTCTAGAATGATGAGGGCTTATATTCTAATTTGGGTTCATTTCACTAAAAAAAAATTTTCATAGCTCTGGTGCCAGGATAGTTTCATTTCCCTGGCTCCATTGGCACAAACTTCACTTCCATTGGGGATAGCCTTCTGTTTTTCTTGGAAACCCCTTGATTGAAGTCTACAACAGTAGACTTCAGAGGAAACATGGCCTGTGGAGACCACTGTGATAATCAAAACACTGCAGATCCTACTTGTGTGCAGGAGGAATTCTCACCTGGTCGTCAGCCTGGTGCCATTCAAGGTGATGCAGGTAACAGATCATTTAATTTTAGCACTTATCACATGTCAGATACTGGAAGTACAAAACCATAGTGCATTGTCTCCTCCTTCAGAGAGACACACAACTAATGTGGCAGCAGAAAGTATGCATAGGAGTCTAGCTCCACCCAGTAGGCAAGAGTGATAAGATGTCAGCAAAGGCTGTCTGGTCAGTAAATGCTTTCTGAGCATAATGTCTAATGTCTAAATAGAAGCATAAAAAATAGGCATTTGCCAATGGAAGAAGGGTGGCATGGTAAAGGTGGGCCATGGTGGTAGAGTTGGGGAGACCAGTGTGACTCAACATGGAGGCATGCAGTGACATGGTTAGCTAGGCAACTGCAAGCAGTGCTAAGAGTTCACGTGGAAGGCAGGGAGTGGTTCCATGAGTTATTGGGGAAGATGACAGGGTAGAGTAGGGAAAAGTTTTCCTTGACCCTCTCAGAGCTTCTGTCTGGATCTGAAAATTAAACACAGATTAACAGGAGAGAAGCGTACAAGTTGATTTAATATTAGGTATATGTGACACAACAGTCTTCATGAGGAAATGAAGACCAGAAGACATGATTAAACCCGAGTGTGTTTGTGTCAGGTTTGATGAAGAGTAGAAAATTGTAGAAAGATAAACTAGCACAGAGTATGAACTAAGTGTAATAAACTGGGGGGAGAGGGGAACTTAGCAAGGCCTGTTCGTTCAAATTGCTCTCTGTGTCTCTTTGGGGAAATAAGGATGTTCTTTCCCTCCAGGTATAGGGAGCAAGAATATCTCTCACATGAGGGTTTTATGAACTGCTTCAGCCGAAGGTCAGAAGGTTCTTCCTGTCCATGCCATTTCTCAAATTCCTTCAGCTTGATATACTGTTTTTCAAGGTGTCCTGTTTTGGAGTAGCACATCCTGAATCCCCTCTCCTCAAAAGAGAGTCTTGTGTTGATGGTGGATGCTAATGCTTTGCTATGACTGTGGTCCTGAGTAACAGGCCAGGTTAAGGTGGACAGCTAGGTGATGGACAGAGTTGAGGGGAGGTAGACATAGTTTACTTCTTGCCCCTGAACTGGGGGATTGGCCTTGCTTGGAGCAATTTATTTTCTGGTCCCCAGGTGCCTCTCTAGATCTGCTGACTCAGGGTTCCCCCCTTCCCCCAATAGGTGTGACTTTGGTGATCTTTACTGTGCCTTTTCTCTTCATTGAGATGAGAAACCCCAAGGATAAGCCATATATAACTCTGCAGCCTTTGTGGGGCTTGACCTTTTCTACCCTTGAACATCCATCTGTATTCTTTCACTCTGAGATTATAAATATTCCTCACTGCTTTTGGGGGGGGACAAGGGATGTTCTGCTAACATGAACCATTTTCCCTGTAATCAGGACTCTGATCCCCATCCTTAAGAGTACCTCAAGGATTTTTTTCAGATTCTCTTCTGAGTTGAGGGTCTCAACTCAGTTGAGGGTCTAACATGTTATCAAGGGATTTCTATACAACTTATGACCCATTCTGGACTTCAACATTTATAGTATGATCTGGGGAGCCAAATTTAATCCTTGGACTTTCAGGTCTATGAGGCTAACAATTAACTTAGCAATGAGAAGTGTGCTTTGACCCTGGAATGGGTTCTCACTACAGGAATACCTTTGAAAAGAGATCTGGCTCATGATGATTGATAGATTGGGTGGAGCTTCTTAGCGAGCTACTTCCTTCGAAGTTAATGGAAGAACATCCGTGTTCAGGGAATCACTGTTTGCTAACCATCGAGGCAATCAGGTATTGCAAATAGGTGAGGTGTGACCAAATGAACTCTTGAATGACAACTGGGGACAGCATGTGACCTCAATATTTATACTGGGGAACCATGATCACCAAAGCTCTTCTCTTTCATTTTAAAGCACAAAAAAACTATCATCAGTGGATAAAACTGGATTTAACAGCAAGCCACTACAAGTTCATGATTATCTGAATGAAGCATTTTTCTACAGATAACAAGAGAAATAAATACAGCCATGCTGCTTTTATAGATTTTTTTTTACTCCAATCCTTTTTTTTGAAAAGCAGACCTTAAAGAATAATCCTAGTAAAATGGCTATTGTTTTGGAGGGCCGGGGGAGGGGGGGGATACCACTAAAAAATTTCAACTCTCCATTCTTGGTTTAAAATTTGTCAATCTTTTCTGATTGTTTTTCTTTTTTTGTTCCAGATTCCTCAGGTTTGAAAGCTGGGAAGATTATTCAGGAATGACATTTAAGTGGCATTTTAAATAATGGGTTCATAGTATAGGTCAAGATATTATATAATGGTTGTAATTTGGAAGGAGGCACAGGCAAATATTAGTCCTCGCTCATGCAGTAGCTGGACCAAGAGAATGCTTGTGTCTAACTAGCCCTTCTGTGAAGGGGGAGGAATGGCATAGTCCCCATCCCTTTCTCTCAGTGACTGAATGACTTCGTACAAATGTTAATAAGGCACCCAACAGTTCAAGTTTACCTTAGGTTCCTTCACATTTATTCAGAAATCTAGACACTTTTTAAAACTATTTTTGCATATTACCAGTAATTCTCACATGGTGAGAGGATATACATAGTATGTCACCCTTTACAATAATCAATTCAATGAAATATAAATCCTGAATGCACCTACATTTACTGTAGCAATCTCACATGTGAAAAAAATTGAGACTCAAGGATGCCAGTAACTTGTGCCAGGTTGACCGTCTAGTGTGTGACTGAGCTAAGGTTCTAACACAGCTCTCAGGGACACAGAGAGCTGTACGCAGCACGCTGCCCTTCTCTACCAGCCTGTTAGTCTCTGCTGTGAGGAGTTTTACCTGACTTTTCTTAATTTATTTCTTCCACTGATTACCTTTAAAATTTGCATGTTAAATAACCGGCTCTAGAATTTTGCCAGCAGTGGACCTCACACTCCCTGAAAATAATTGGATATTCTGTTCATGTCTTCTGTCCTGGGATTCATTCAGCCTTTAGTGAGCCTTTCCTGCACGTTCTTGTTAGGACATTGTTTTCTTTAGAGGAAAAAGCATGCTGAAGAAGAATAGGTGTTGAGTGCTGTTTGTTTTGTCTTCTACGTTGTTACTGAGTTTGGCTGCTGACATCAAGGACCGTTGCATTTCCCAGATTCCACCCTGAACATTGCAGAGATTGCTCCACAGTCATCCCACTGACAATTGACTTGGCTGGTGAATCAACTCCAGTTCATATTTAGACTGAGCATCGAGAGTAAACATGGAATTAACACAATAATTTGTATCTGACTAATTTATTTAAAAACAGACGTCATAAGCCTGAATTCTATTGGCTCTTTGAAGGACCCCTTCCTGAACAGACAGATGCCTTTATTTTCTGAACATATATGTGTTAACATAGGAATGAATGCAATATTCAGTGGAATGCATTTAATTTTTTTCTCCTTCCTGTTTGAAACACAATTTGAAAAAGGCATTTGTCACAAGAGGACTTTCATTCCCAGGGTGTTGTGTGTGCATTCATCTTAGGAATGTGATGGACTGTGTGAAACCTTACGGTTTGTGGGGGATAAGGTCCAGTGGGAATCCACCGAGCCATTCATGCAGAAAGGCTCTGGAGGACCCATTTAGACCAACCTTGAATGCATACTTAGTCCTTTAATCCTTGCCAACTGCCAACTGCTCTTTTATGAATCCTAGCCTTGCTGTTCTCAAAGAGCTTATTATTAAAATCGAGCTAAGCACAGCCCAGTATTCACCATCTGTTAGAAGCTGGATCACTGCTGGTGTGTTTACAAACTACCTTACACATTCTTTATCACCGGCACATATTTTAGGAATAATGTAAATACATCTTCTCTTGGTTATTTTCATTAAAACATATTGGTTGACAATATGGCATTCTCCTTGGTCAACATTTGGCATAGATGAATCAATAGGAAAAATATTTAAGTTGTCCTGGGTGGCTGATGTGTAGGTATCTTTGCAATTTGTAAACAACAGACAAACTGACTTACTGTTCTTGCACACATCACAGCATTTTTTGGATTCACCCATATGATGTGCAGACATCCAGTTAGATGAAAAGCCTAGCCAACAACACCTATATATTTTGTTGATATAAAAAAAAATACTATGAATAGTAAAAACTTCCATTTTCTAGAAATACGTTTAGAAAAAAGAATATTCCAATCAAGTGAATATTCTGCTTAACCAGAATTGACTATTTCAGGTTAGGTTACCAATTGCCAAAGAAATGGGGTACAGTGAAATCAGTATCCCCTAAAATTCTGTTGAATATCATTGATAACATGTTTAACAATCTGAAAGCCTCCCCAAGATTTAGGACCATCATTCTGAACATAAATTTAATTACCTATAATCTTAGAAACTGGGGAGATGTGGATATTGGGTTATATTTACTTACTTTAGGACGTATCCTGGAAGTTTCTTTCCCCTCAAATTCCTAAAATCAGGGCAGCCCGGGTGGCTCAGCAGTTTAGCACCACCTTCAGCCCAGGATGTGATCCTGGAGACCCAGGATCGAGTCCCATGTTGGGTTCCCTGCATGGAGCCTGCTTCTCCCTCTGCCAGTGTCTCTGCCTCTCTCTCTGTGTCTCTCATGAATAAATAAATAAAATCTTAAAACAAAATCCTCAAATCAGGCTTGTGACTTGATTGTAGAAGCTAAGTTTGGCAAGAACAAAATCAGATACTTGAATTATAGTTCAGGCAGAGAAAATGGCACGGAAAAAAAAATAAGCTTTATTGTAAGATGCTGGTGATTTGGTCTATAACCAGAATGCCCCACAACAAAATGTGAGAGCCTATCTTCTTTAATGGTCACAAGTGATTATGACGGATAATGAGAACAAAGTTTTCAGAGGACAGACATCAAGATGTAAACAATTGTTGCTGCTTCATGCATTATCCATGAGAAAGAGAGATACATTATAATAGGAGATGCTTCTCCAGCTTTCTCCCAGCCAAACTCTTACAAGCCCTTTTAATCAACATTCTCAGGGAACAGCAGCTAGTCTGATGCTCTGCTTAAATACATGCCTTATAATGTATTTGAAAGCCTAATATGTCTTTTGGAGTGTCCATTCTTTGAATTATCACAGGCCTTTTTATTTCTAGGAGTGGTAATACTTCAGAAGCCTTTTTCCATCTTTCCTCCCATTTGCTTTTCATAACTAATGTGAGATGCTGTGAGATAGTTGGAATTCCTATGCACCTGATGGAAGAAAGAGAAAAAGTCTGAATCCATGGCAGGTAGAAGTGTTTGAGGATCCCCCAGGTGATAAAAAGGCATATTGGCCAGCAAGGAAGAAATAATGACATCATGCTCGTTTCTCATTCTCATTCCTCATTCTCATTCCTTAATGACCCAGAACAATGACATTGGGAATTGAAATGCGTTATCTGTGTGCATTTTTATTTAAGCTATGTTTTCAGTTCTTTACTTTTTCAACATTTTAATGAACAAATATTATGGGCACTATTTTCTTCCCTGCAGTGGTCACCTGTGTTGCTCTTTCAATGGGAGAGCTCTACCCATGCTCATTCTACCAGTGGGTGCCAGCAGGGGAACTCCTCTCCATCATTGCCTTGAGGTCCAGGGGTCCCCATACAATTACATTTCTTTTTAAAGAGGCTTAATTCTCCCTTTTGAATGAAGAAGACTTCTCATCCTTTTTCTTTTCTTTTTTTTTTTAATTTTTAATTAATTTATTTATTTATTTTTATTGGTGTTCAATTTACTAACATACAGAATAACACCCAGTGCCCGTCACCCATTCACTCCCACCCCCCGCCCTCCTCCCCTTCTACCACCCCTAGTTCGTTTCCCAGAGTTAGCAGTCTTTACGTTCTGTCTCCCTTTCTGATATTTCCCACACATTTCTTCTCCCTTCCCTTATTTTCCCTTTCACTATTATTTATATTCCCCAAATGAATGAGAACATATAATGTTTGTCCTTCTCCGACTGACTTACTTCACTCAGCATAATACCCTCCAGTTCCATCCACGTTGATGCAAATGGTGGGTATTTGTCATTTCTAATAGCTGAGTAATATTCCATTGTATACATAAACCACATCTTCTTTATCCATTCATCTTTCGTTGGACACCGAGTCTCCTTCCACAGTTTGGCTATAGTGGCCATTGCTGCTATAAACATCGGGGTGCAGGTGTCCCGGCATTTCATTGCATTTGTATCTTTGGGGTAAATCCCCAACAGTGCAATTGCTGGGTCGTAGGGCAGGTATATTTTTAACTGT
Organism: Canis aureus; assembly: GCF_053574225.1. Lineage (NCBI taxonomy): Eukaryota > Metazoa > Chordata > Mammalia > Carnivora > Canidae > Canis > Canis aureus. Next base: position 32,655,897 of record NC_135616.1, read on the forward strand.
TTGAGGAACCTCCACACAGTTTTCCAGAGTGGCTGCACCAGTTCACATTCCCACCAACAGTGTAAGAGGGTTCCCTTTTCTCCGCATCCTCTCCAACATTTGTTGTTTCCTGCCTTGTTAATGTTCCCCATTCTCACTGGTGTGAGGTGGTATCTCATTGTAGTTTTGATTTGTATTTCCCTGATGGCAAGTGATGCAGAGCATTTTCTCATATGCATGTTGGCCATGTCTATGTCTTCCTCTGTGAGATTTCTGTTCATGTCTTTTGCCCATTTCATGATTGGATTGTTTGTTTCTTTGGTGTTGAGTTTAATAAGTTCTTTATAGATCTTGGAAACTAGCCCTTTATCTGATATGTCATTTGCAAATATCTTCTCCCATTCTGTAGGTTGTCTTTGAGTTTTGTTGACTGTATCCTTTGCTGTGCAAAAGCTTCTTATCTTGATGAAGTCCCAATAGTTCATTTTTGCTTTTGTTTCTTTTGCCTTCGTGGATGTATCTTGCAAGAAGTTACTATGGCCGAGTTCAAAAAGGGTGTTGCCTGTGTTCTTCTCTAGGATTTTGATGGAATCTTGTCTCACATTTAGATCTTTCATCCATTTTGAGTTTATCTTTGTGTATGGGGCAAGAGAGTGGTCTAGTTTCATTCTTCTGCATGTGGATGTCCAATTTTCCCAGCACCATTTATTGAAGAGACTGTCTTTCTTCCAATGGATAGTCTTTCCTCCTTTATCGAATATTAGTTCACCATAAAGTTCAGGGTTCACTTCTGGATTCTCTATTCTGTTCCACTGATCTATGTGTCTGTTTTTGTGCCAGTACCACACTGTCTTGATGACCACAGCTTTGTAGTACAACCTGAAATCTGGCATTGTGATGCCCCCAGATATGGTTTTCTTTTTTAAAATTCCCCTGGCTATTCGGGGTCTTTTCTGATTCCACACAAATCTTAAAATAATTTGTTCTAACTCTCTGAAGAAAGTCCATGGTATTTTGATAGGGATTGCATTAAACGTGTATATTGCCCTGGGTAACATTGACATTTTCACAATATTAATTCTGCCAATCCATGAGCATGGAATATTGTTCCATCTCTTTGTGTCTTCCTCAATTTCTTTCAGAAGTGTTCTATAGTTTTGAGGGTATAGATCCTTTACCTCTTTGGTGAGGTTTATTCCTAGGTATCTTATGCTTTTGGGTGCAATTGTAAATGGGATTGACTCCTTAATTTCTCTTTCTTCAGTCTCATTGTTAGTGTATAGAAATGCCACTGACTTCTGGGCATTGATTTTGTATCCTGCCACGCTACCGAATTGCTGTATGAGTTCTAGCAATCTTGGGGTGGAGACTTTTGGGTTTTCTATGTAGAGTATCATGTCATCGGCGAAGAGGGAGAGTTTGACTTCTTCTTTGCCAATTTGAATGCCTTTAATGTCTTTTTGTTGTCTGATTGCTGAGGCTAGGACTTCCAGTACTATGTTGAATAGCAGTGGTGAGAGTGGACATCCCTGTCTTGTTCCTGATCTTAGGGGAAAGGCTCCCAGTGCTTCCCCATTGAGAATGATATTTGCTGTGGGCTTTTCATAGATGGCTTTTAAGATGTCGAGGAATGTTCCCTCTATCCCTACACTCTGAAGAGTTTTGATCAGGAATGGATGCTGTATTTTGTCAAATGCTTTCTCTGCATCCAATGAGAGGATCATATAGTTCTTGATTTTTCTCTTGCTGATATGATGAATCACATTGATTGTTTTACGGGTGTTGAACCAGCCTTGTGTCCCAGGGATAAATCCTACTTGGTCATGGTGAATAATTTTCTTAATGTACTGTTGGATCCTATTGGCCAGTATCTTGTTGAGAATTTTTGCATCCATGTTCATCAGGGATATTGGTCTGTAATTCTCCTTTTTGGCGGGGTCTTTGTCTGGCTTTGGAATTAAGGTGATGCTGGCTTCATAGAACGAATTTGGAAGTACTCCATCTCTTTCTATCTTTCCAAACAGCTTTAGGAGAATAGGTATGATTTCTTCTTTAAACGTTTGATAAAATTCTCCTGGGAAGCCATCTGGCCCTGGACTCTTGTGTCTTGGGAGGTTTTTGATGACTGCTTCAATTTCCTCCCTGGTTATTGGCCTGTTCAGGTTTTCTATTGCTTCCTGTTCCAGTTTTGGTAGTTTGTGGCTTTCCAGGAATGCGTCCATTTCTTCTAGATTGCCTAATTTATTGGCGTATAGCTGTTCATAATATGTTTTTAAAATCGTTTGTATTTCCTTGGTGTTGGTAGTGATCTCTCCTTTCTCATTCATGATTTTATTAATTTGAGTCTTCTCTCTCTTCTTTTTTAAGGCTGGCTAATGGTTTATCTATCTTATTAATTCTTTCAAAGAACCAACTCCTGGTTCTGTTGATCTGTTCCACAGTTCTTCTGGTCTCGATTTCGTTGAGTTCTGCTCGAATCTTTATTAGCTCCCTTCTTCTCTTGGGTGTAGGATCTATTTGCTGTTTTTTCTCTAGCTCCTTTATGTGTAAGGTTAGCTTTTGTATTTGAGTTCTTTCCAGTTTTTGAATGGATGCTTGTATTGCGATGTATTTCCCCCTTAGGACTGCTTTTGCTGCATCCCAAAGATTTTGAACGGTTGTATCTTCATTCTCATTAGTTTCCATGAATCTTTTTAATTCTTCCTTAATTTCCTGGTTGACCCTTTCATCTTTTAGTAGGATGGTCCTTAACCTCCATGTGTTTGAGGTCCTTCCAAACTTCTTGTTGTGATTTAGTTCTAATTTCAAGGCATTATGGTCCGAGAATATGCAGGGGACAATCCCAATCTTTTGGTATCGGTTCAGACCCGATTTGTGACCCAATATGTGGTCTATTCTGGAGAAAGTTCCATGTGCGCTTGAGAAGAATGTGTATTCAGTTGAGTTTGGATGTAAAGTTCTGTAGATATCTGTGAAATCCATCTGGTCCAGTGTATCATTTAAAGCTCTCGTTTCTTTGGAGATGTTTTGCTTAGAAGACCTATCGAATATAGAAAGAGCTAGATTGAAGTCACCAAGTATAAGTGTATTATTATCTAAGTATTTCTTCACTTTGGTTAATAATTGATTTATATATTTGGCAGCTCCCACATTCGGAGCATATATATTGAGGATTGTTAAGTCCTCTTGTTGAATAGATCCTTTAAGTATGATATAGTGTCCCTCTTCATCTCTCACTACAGTCTTTGGGGTAAATTTTAGTTTATCTGATATAAGGATGGCTACCCCTGCTTTCTTTTGAGGACCATTCGAATGGTAAATGGTTCTCCAACCTTTTATTTTCAGGCTGTAGGTGTCCTTCTGTCTAAAATGAGTCTCTTGTAGACAGCAAATAGATGGGTCCTGCTTTTTTATCCAGTCTGAAACCCTGTGCCTTTTGATGGGGTCATTAAGCCCGTTCACATTCAGAGTTACTATTGAGAGATATGAGTTTAGTGTCATCATAATATCTATTCAGTCTTTGTTTTTGTGGACTGTTCCACTGAACTTCTTCTTAAAGGGGAATTTTAAGAGGCCCCCTTAAAATTTCTTGCAGAGCTGGTTTGGAGGTCACATATTCTTTTAGTTGCTGCCTGTCTTGGAAGCTCTTTATCTCTCCTTCCATTTTGAATGAGAGCCTTGCTGGATAAAGTATTCTTGGTTGCATGTTCTTCTCCTTTAGGACCCTGAATATATCCTGCCAGCCCTTTCTGGCCTGCCAGGTCTCTGTGGAGAGGTCTGCTGTTACCCTAATACTCCTCCCCATAAAAGTCAGGGATTTCTTGTCTCTTGCTGCTTTTAGGATCTTCTCTTTATCTTTGGAATTTGCAAGCTTCACAATTAAATGTCGAGGTGTTGAACGGTTTTTATTGATTTTAGGGGGGGATCTCTCTATTTCCTGGATCTGAATGCCTGTTTCCCTTCCCAGATTAGGAAAGTTTTCAGCTAGAATTTGTTCAAATACATATTCTGGCCCTCTGTTCCTTTCGGCGCCCTCGGGAACCCCAATTAAACGTCGGTTTTTCTTCCTCAGGCTGTCGTTTATTTCCCTTAATCTATCTTCATGGTCTTTTAATTGTTTGTCTCTTTTTTCCTCAGTTTCCCTCTTTGCTATCAACTTGTCTTCTAGGTCACTCACTCGTTCTTCCACCTCGTTAACCCTCGTCGTTAGGACTTCTAGTTTGGATTGCATCTCATTCAATTGATTTTTAATTTCTGCCTGATTAGCTCTAAATTCTGCAGTCATGAAGTCTCTTGAGTCCTTTATACTTTTTTCTAGAGCCACCAGTAGCTGTATAATAGTGCTTCTGAATTGGCTTTCTGACATTGAATTGTAATCCAGATTTTGTAACTCTGTGGGAGAGAGGACTGTTTCTGATTCTTTCTTTTGAGGTGAGGTTTTCCTTCTAGTCATTTTGCTCAGTGCAGAGTGGCCAAAAGCAAGTTGTATTGGGAAAAAGAGAAAAAGAGAGGAGAGAAAGAAGGAAAGAAAAGAGAAAGAGAAAAAAAAAGGGAAGAAAAAGAAAAAAAAAACGAAAAAAAAAAAAGAAAAAGAGAAAGAAAAAGAAAGGAGAAAAAAAAGGGGGTGGGGGAAGGAAACAAATCAAAAAGCAAAACAAAACAAAAACAAAAACAAAAACAAACAAACAAAAAAAGAACCACCGGGGAGTATCTTCTGATTCTGTGTACTTTAAGTCCCTTGGCTTCTCCTGGAAGTTGTCCGTCTAGCTGGTGTTCTGGGGGAGGGGCCTGTTGTGCTGATTTTCAGGTGTTAGCAGTTGGGGGAGCTGCTGTGCCCCTGCCTGGTGCAGGGCTCAGTGGGGGTTGTTTACCCCATGAGGCCGCAGGAGGAACAGCCCCAGTGGCGGGGCAGCTCTGGAAACCTGGATTCAGCTCCGGCAGGAACTCCGTCTGCAGGGCCTGGAGGCTCCGGGGCGGGGCCGCTGATCTGCTCAGCTCGGGGCAGGAGCGTCCTCGGGGTCCTGGGCCCTCCCGGCCTCTGCCTGTCCCGGGGGAGGCGGGATCCTGGGCTGTGTCCCGGCGCCCTGTGCTCCGGAGCCTGCGCTGTTGGATTCGCGCTCCCGGGCCGCGCAACCCCCTCCGCGGAGCCGCCGCCCAAGCCCCTCCGAGCTGCTCCCGGGGCCGCGCAGCCCCCTCCGCGGAGCCGCCGCCCAAGCCCCTCCGAGCTGCTCCCGGGGCCGCGCAGCCCCCTCCGCGGAGCCGCCGCCCGAGCCCCTCCGAGCTGCTCCGGGTCCCGCCGTGCGCGCTGCAGCCCTTAGGGAGCTCGGCGCACTCTCCTGGGCGCGCAGTTGCTCTGTTACTGTCCCGGGGAGCCCGAGGGCATCCCCGCCCTCCTGGGTCCTGCTCCCAACTCCCTGCGAGCCCCTTTCCGCCCGGGAAGGTCGGTGCAGCTCCTGCTCCTCCGGGACGGGGCTCTCCTGTCCTGGGGACACTCGCCCCGGCCTCAGCCCGGCTCCTCGCGGGGCCCTCCCCCTTGGAGGCCTTTGTTCCTTTATTTCTTTTTCCCCGTCTTCCTACCTTGATAGATGCGCGAACTCTTCTCACTGTAGCGTTCCAGCTGGTCTCTCTTTAAATCTCAGGCCGAATTCATAGATTTTCAGGATAATTTGAAGGTTTTCTAGGTAGTTTGGTGGAGACAGGTGATTTGGAGACCCTACTCTTCCGCCATCTTGCTCCTCCCCCCCCTCATCCTTTTTCTTAGAGGATTTACTTTAAGAAACTTGAAAATTGGGATCCCTGGGTGGCGCAGCGGTTTGGCGCCTGCCTTTGGCCCAGGGCGCGATCCTGGAGACACGGGATCGAATCCCACATCGGGCTCCCTGCATGGAGCCTGCTTCTCCCTCTGCCTATGTCTCTGCCTCTCTCTCTCTCTCTGTGTGACTATCATGAATAAATAAATAAAATCTTTAAAAAAAACCAAAAAAACAAAAAAAACAAAACAAAACAAAAAAAAAAGAAACTTGAAAATTTTATAAAAAGGATGTGGAAAGTTTATTTTTCCTTTGCATAAAGCCAGTTAACTAACATGGATGGATCACCCTAGTTATCAGGTAAATTTAGGATGAACTATGTGTAATAAATGGTGCTGTCAGCTCCATCTACCTGAATACTAGTTATTATTTATCTAGAGGACATGTAGGTGGTGGGTTGTATTTGCCTGACTATACAAAAGGGTAAGATTTTATTCTTTGAAATTGCTTACTGGATTGTCTGATGTGCATCACATTTTGGTCAAATGTTTATTCGATAATCAAATACTTTTCTACCACCATTCTGGAGAGGCTTTTGAAGTTGGGAGACTATTTTCTTTCAGTAGGCTACATGCCTGGCATGGAACCCAGTGTAGGGCTTCAGCTTTTGACTTGGGATCAAGACCTAAGCTGGGATCAAGATTTGTCTGCTTAACTAACTGAGCCACCCAAGTGCTCAGTTGTTGTTTTGTCTAACAACTTAACTTATAGCTTCGGGGCTTTGAAGGGAAACATCCTCAGTAGATGATGGAATGTGGCAAGAAATCATTTAGGTCAGAGTTGGCACTCTTTTTTTTTTTTAACTTTTAAATATTATATTTGGGAGAGAAAGAGAACAAGTACAAGCAGGAGGAGAGGCAGAGGGAGAGAGAAAGGGAGAAGCAGACTTTGCTGGGAGCCCAATGTGGGACTGGATCCCTGGGCCTGGGATCATCACCTGAGCAGATGCTTAACTGAGCCACCCAGATGCCCAGAGCTGGCACTCTTATTCTGATCAAAAGGACTCTTGGCTGAGTAGGAGGCAAGTGAAAATGGCAGTACAGGGTAAGAAGTTCTCTTCAGCTCAGTCACTTCCCTGGATGTTTAAAAAATGTCCTTTGTATATGCTCTCTACTCCTATATTTGTCCAGGCATTTCCCAGACTTTGTTCCAGGAAAACTTTCTTGCATTGTTTTCCAGACTTCTGAGCTTTTCCATCTAAGAGTAGTACCTACTCCACCCTATGTCCAAATTAACATTCTCCTTTCAATACTCAAAACATTCCCTTCTTTTTTTCACAGCTGTTTGCATGTGGCTTTTCATAGAGGATTTATAGCCAGTTAAAACCCAGTCAAGGGGCAAGATGGTGGAAGAGTAGGGTCCCCAAGTCACCTGTCCCCACCAAATTACCTAGATAACCTTCAAATCATCCTGAAAATCTACGAATTCGGCCTGAGATTTAAAGAGAGAACAGCTGGAATGCTACAGTGAGAGGAGTTCGCGCTTCTATCAAGGTAGGAAGACGGGGAAAAAGAAATAAAGAAACAAAGGCCTCCAAGGGGGAGGGGCCCCGCGAGGAGCCGGGCTGAGGCCGGGGCGAGTGTCCCCAGGACAGGAGAGCCCCGTCCCCGAGAAGCAGGAGCTGCACCGACCTTCCCGGGCAGAAAGGGGCCCGCAGGGAGGTGGAGCAGGACCCAGGAGGGCGGGGATGCCCTCGGGCTCCCGGGGACACTAACAGACACCTGCACCCCGGAGAGTGCGCCGAGCTCCCTAAGGGCTGCAGCGCGCACGGCGGGACCCGGAGCAGCTCCGAGGGGCTCGGGCAGAGGAAGAGGCTCCGTGTGGAGGGGGCTGCGCGGTTCCAGGAGCAGCTCGGGGGGGCTCGGGGGCGGCTCCGCGGAGGGGGCTGCGTGGCCCGGGAGCGCGAATCCACCAGCGCAGGCTCCGGAGCACAGGGCGCCGGGACACAGCCCAGGATCCGGCCTCCCCCGGGACAGGCAGAGGCCGGGAGGGCCCAGGACAGCGAGGACGCTCCTGCCCCAGCTGAGCAGATCAGCGGCCCCGCCCCGGAGCCTCCAGGCCCTGCAGACGGAGTTCCTGCCGGAGCTGAATCCAGGGCTCCAGAGCTGGCCCCGCCACTGGGGCTGTTCCTCCTGGGGCCTCACGGGGTAAACAACCCCCACTGAGCCCTGCACCAGGGAGGGGACAGAGCAGCTCCCCCAAGTGCTCACACCTGAAAATCAGCACAACAGGCCCCTCCCCCAGAAGACCAGCTAGACGGACAAGTTCCAGGGGAAGTCAAGGGACTTAGAATACACAGAATCCAGAAGATACTCCCCCGTGGTTTTTTTTTTTTTTCTTTTTGATTTCTGATTGCTTCCCCCACCCTTTTTTTTCACCTTTCTTTCTTTTTCTTTCTCTTTTTCTTCTCTTTTTTCCTTTTTTTCTTCCTTTTTTCTTTTTTCTTTTTCTCTTTTCTTTCCTTCTTTCTCTCTCTTTTTCTCCTTTTCCCAATACAACTTGCTTTTGGCCACTCTGCACTGAGCAAAATGACTAGAAGGAAAACCTCACCTCAAAAGAAAGAATCAGAAACAGTCCTCTCTCCCACAGAGTTACAAAATCTGGATTACAATTCAATGTCAGAAAGCCAAATCAGAAGCACTATTATACAGCTACTGGTGGCTCTAGAAAAAAGCATAAAGGACTCAAGAGACTTCATGACTGCAGAATTTAGAGCTAATCAGGCAGAAATTAAAAATCAATTGAATGAGATGCAATCCAAACTAGAAGTCCAAATGACAAGGGTTAACGAGGTGGAAGAACGAGTGAGTGACATAGAAGACAAGTTGATGGCAAAGAGGGAAACTGAGGAAAAAAGAGACAAACAATTAAAAGACCATGAAGATAGATTAAGGGAAATAAACGACAGCCTGAGGAAGAAAAACCGACGTTTAATTCGGGTTCCCGAGGGCGCCGAAAGGGACAGAGGGCCAGAATATGTATTTGAACAAATCCTAGCTGAAAACTTTCCTAATCTGGGAAGGGAAACAGGCATTCAGAACCAGGAAATAGATCCCCCCCTAAAATCAATAAAAGCCGTTCAACACCTCGACATTTAATAGTGAAGCTTGCAAATTCCAAAGATAAAGAGAAGATCCTTAAAGCAGCAAGAGACAAGAAATCCCTGACTTTTATGGGGAGGAGTATTAGGGTAACAGCAGACCTCTCCACAGAGACCTGGCAGGCCAGAAAGGGCTGGCAGGATATATTCAGGGTCCTAAAGGAGAAGAACATGCAACCAAGAATACTTTATCCAGCAAGGCTCTCATTCAAAATGGAAGGAGAGATAAAGAGCTTTCAAGAGAGGCAGGAACTGAAAGAATATGTGACCCCCAAACAAGCTCTGCAAGAAATTTTAAGGGGGACTCTTAAAATTCCCCTTTAAGAAGAAGTTCAGTGGAACAATCCACAAAAACAAGGACTGAATAGATATCATGATGACACTAAACTCATATCTTTCAATAGTAACTCTGAATGTGAACAGGCTTAATGATCCCATCAAAAGGCACAGGGTTTCAGACTGGATAAAAAAGCAGGACCCATCTATTTGCTGTCTACAAGAGACTCATTTTAGACAGGACACCTACAGCCTGAAAATAAAAGGTTGGAGAACCACTTACCATTCAAATGGTCCTCGAAAGAAAGCAGGGGTAGCCATCCTTAGATCAACTAAAATTTACCCCGAAGACTGTAATGAGAGATGAAGAGGGACACTATCTCATACTTAAAGGATCTATCCAACAAGAGGACTTAACAATCCTCAATATATATGCCCCGAATATGGGAGCTGCCAAATATTTAAACCAATTAATAACCAAAGTGAAGAAATACTTAGATAATAATACACTTATACTTGGTGACTTCAATCTAGCTCTTTCTATACTCAATAGGTCTCTAAGCACAACATCTCCAAAGAAACGAGAGCTTTAAATGATACACTGGACCAGATGGATTTCACAGATATCTACAGAACTTTACATCCAAACTCACTGAATACACATTCTTCTCAAGTGCACATGGAACTTTCTCCAGAATAGACCACATACTGGGTCACAAATCAGGTCTGAACCGATACCAAAAGATTGGGATCGTCCCCTGCATATTCTCAGACCATAATGCCTTGAAATTAGAACTAAATCATAACAAGAAGTTTGGAAGGACCTCAAACACGTGGAGGTTAAGGACCATCCTGCTAAAAGATGAAAGGGTCAACCAGGAAATTAAGGAAGAATTAAAAAGATTCATGGAAACTAATGAGAATGAAGATACAACCATTCAAAATCTGTGGGATGCAGCAAAAGCAGTCCTAAGGGGGAAAAACATCTCAATACAAGCATCCATTCAAAAACTGGAAAGAACTCAAATACAAAAGCTAACCTTGCACATAACGGAGCTAGAGAAAAAACAGCAGATGGACCCTACGCCCAGCAGAAGACGAGAGTTAATTAAAATTCGAGCAGAACTCCATGAAATCGAGACCAGAAGAACTGTGGAACAGATCAACAGAACCAGTTGGTTCTTTGAAAGAATTAATAAGATAGATAAACCATTAGCCAGCCTTATTAAAAAGAAGAGAGAGAAGACTCAAATTAATAAAATCATGAATGAGAAAGGAGAGATCACTACCAACACCAAGGAAATACAAACGATTTTAAAAACATATTATGAACAGCTATATGCCAGTAAATTAGGCAATCTAGAAGAAATGGACGCATTCCTGAAAAGCCACAAACTACCAAAGCTGGAACAGGAAGCAATAGAAAACCTGAACAGGCCAATAACCAGGGAGGAAATTGAAGCAGTCATCAAAAACCTCCCAAGACACAAGAGTCCAGGGCCAGATGGCTTCCCAGGGGAATTCTATCAAACGTTTAAAGAAGAAACCATACCTATTCTCCTAAAGCTGTTTGGAAAGATAGAAAGAGATGGAATACTTCCAAATTCGTTCTATGAGGCCAGCATCACCATAATTCCAAAACCAGACAAAGACCCCACCAAAAAGGAGAATTACAGACCAATATCCCTGATGAACATGGATGCAAAAATTCTCAACAAGATACTAGCCAATAGGATCCACAGCACATTAAGAAGATTATTCACCAACACCAAGTAGGATTTATCCCTGGGACACAAGGCTGGTTCAACACCCGTAAAACAATCAATGTGATTCATCATATCAGCAAGAGAAAAACCAAGAACCATATGATCCTTTCATTAGATGCAGAGAAAGCATTTGACAAAATACAGCATCCATTCCTGATCAAAACTCTTCAGAGTGTAGGGATAGAGGGAACTTTCCTCGACATCTTAAAAGCCATCTACTTAAAGCCCACAGCAAATATCATTCTCAATGGGGAAGCACTGGGAGCCTTTCCCCTAAGATCAGGAATAAGACAGGGATGTCCACTCTCACCACTGCTATTCAACATAGTATTGGAAGTCCTAGCCTCAGCAATCAGACAACAAAAAGACATTAAAGGCATTCAAATTGGCAAAGAAGAAGTCAAACTCTCCCTCTTCGCCGATGACATGATACTCTACCTAGAAAACCCAAAAGCCTCCACCCCAAGATTGCTAGAACTCATACAGCAATTTGGTAGCGTGGCAGGATACAAAATCAATGCCCAGAAATCAATGGCATTTCTATACACTAACAATGAGACTGAAGGAAGAAATTAAGGAGTCAGTCCCATTTACAATTGCACCCAAAAGCATAAGATACCTAGGAATAAACCTACCAAAGAGGTAAAGGATCTATACCCTCAAAACTATTGAACACTTCTGAAAGAAATTGAGGAAGACACAAAGAGATGGAACAATATTCCATGCTCATGGATTGGCAGAATTAATATTGTTAAAATGTCAATGTTACCCAGGGCAATTTACACGTTTAATGCAATCCCTATCAAAATACCATGGACTTTCTTCAGAGAGTTAGAACAAATTATTTTAAGATTTGTGTGGAATCAGAAAAGACCCCGAATAGCCAGGGGAATTTTAAAAAAGAAAACCATATCTGGGGGCATCACAATGCCAGATTTCAGGTTGTACTACAAAGCTGTGGTCATCAAGACAGTATGGTACTGGCACAAAAAGAGACACATAGATCAATGGAACAGAATAGAGAACCCAGAAGTGGACCCTGAACTTTATGGTCAACTAATATTTGATAAAGGAGGAAAGACTATCCATTGGAAGAAAGTCTCTTCAATAAATGGTGCTGGGAAAATTGGACATCCACATGCAGAAGAATGAAACTAGACCACTCTCTTGCCCCATACACAAAGATAAACTCAAAATGGATGAAAGATCTAAATGTGAGACAAGATTCCATCAAAATCCTAGAGGAGAACACAGGCAACACCCTTTTTGAACTCAGCCACAGTAACTTCTTGCAAGATACATCCACGAAGGCAAAAGAAACAAAAGCAAAAATGAACTATTGGGACTTCCTCAAGATAAGAAGCTTTTGCACAGCAAAGGATACAGTCAACAAAACTCAAAGACAACCTACAGAATGGGAGAAGATATTAGCAAATGACGTATCAGATAAAGGGCTAGTTTCCAAGATCTATAAAGAACTTCTTAAACTCAACACCAAAGAAACAAACAATCCAATCATGAAATGGGCAAAAGACATGAAGAGAAATCTCACAGAGGAAGACATAGACATGGCCAACAAGCACATGAGAAAATGCTCTGCATCACTTGCCATCAGGGAAATACAAATCAAAACCACAATGAGCTACCACCTCACACCAGTGAGAATGGGGCAAATTAACAAGGCAGGAAACCACAAATGTTGGAGAGGATGCGGAGAAAAGGGAACCCTCTTACACTGTTGGTGGGAATGTGAACTGGTGCAGCCACTCTGGAAAACTGTGTGGAGGTTCCTCAAAGAGCTAAAAATAGACCTGCCCTGTGACCCAGCAATTGCACTGTTGGGGATTTACCCCAAAGATACAGATGCAATGAAATGCCGGGACACCTGCACCCCGATGTTTATAGCAGCAATGGCCACAATAGCCAAACTGTGGAAGGAGCCTCGGTGTCCATCGAAAGATGAATGGATAAAGAAGATGTGGTTTATGTACACAATGGAATATTACTCAGCTATTAGAAACGACAAATACCCACCATTTGCTTCAACGTGGATGGAACTGGAGGGTATTATGCTGAGTGAAGTAAGTCAGTCGGAGAAGGACAAACATTATATGTTCTCATTCATTTGGGGAATATAAATAATAGTGAAAGGGAATATAAGGGAAGGGAGAAGAAATGTGTGGGAAATATCAGAAAGGGGGACAGAACATAAAGACTCCTAACTCTGGGAAAGGAACTAGAGGTGGTGGAAGGGTAGGGGGGTGGGGGTGGGGGTGAATGGGTAACGGGCACTGAGGCAGGCACTTGACGGGATGAGCTGTGGGTATTATTCTGTATGTTGGTAAATTGAACACCAATAAAAAATTAATTTATTAAAAAAAATAAAAAATAAAACCCAGTCAAACTATTAATAGCATAGGACTTTTTGAGGCTTTGCCTTTCAAAGTCCTGTAGGACCATGAAGGTGGTGATGGCACTGGGGAGAGATAGGGCTGGTTTCTCCAAATTCAGATTAAGTAATTAACAAATTTAAACAACAAAGCAGTGTTCATGTTTTTAAAAGAGTGAATTTTCTAATACTTTTTTAAAGTGCATGTAGATGAGTGCTTCATATTACCTGATCCGCATGGGCCTCTTTTGGAGCAGGATTTGTTTGCTTTGTAATTCACACAGTCAAGGGACCATTCTCCCCCTGTAATAGTATGTCTTGAATTCAAAGTGATGTTCAGAAATTTGGGCATCTCTTTGCCTTGATACTCTATTACCCGCAGTAAAGTTGTAGCTAAACATTAAAGGGCTATACATTATCTAACCAATATTTATATCACTTGGGGAAAGTTTCATTTTATTAAATGTTTCTCAATGCAACTTTTATTTTCTTTGGCTCCAATGCAGATAATGCCTAACAGTCAGGAAGCTTTCCTCTCTTGGCATCCACATCCATGCTGGCTGCTTCTGGATTTTGCTTTGGTGTTTTCTCAACCGTAGAATGGCACTTCTTTATGTCTTCAGTATCAGCAGCTAGCATGAGAGGGGACTGGTGAAATCCTTTTATCATGCAGTGTTGAATATTCACCTTGGTTATCCTGTGGGTAGTGGTGCTACTTTTTTCTCTATGTGCTGTAATGGCTATTTTCTGAGCCCTAACAGTGTACAAAAAAATTCATGGGCTTTTTAAATATGTTATTTAATTTCTAAAACCACATGGGATAGAGACTGTTTATATCTCTATTATCTTAGAAAAGAAAAACTGAAGGTTAGTAAGTTGCCCCTGGTCACATGGTAAAGCACCCTGTCTGGATTCCAGAGGTGGGCCTTTCTTTAAGTATGTTGCCATACTACTGTAAAGTAGGTAAAGTTTGTATTTGGTTAGTAATCATAAATTGGTTCAATATAGCATTTATAAAGCAGGAAGCTAAATCAGTATTGTATGGTAATTAAGGATATAGCTCCATTGTCTGAATGCCTGTGTTGGTTGTTTCCACTACAATATACTATAATTAACAAACAAGGAGGCTAAAGATACTGCCTAAGTTTGGTAAGGGAACATGTCCAGCCCAAAGCACTCTTTGTCTAGATTATTGTAATGGAAGGGACTATCTTATTCTTCGAAGGCTGTTACCCACAGAAATCTCCCAACTCACCAGGTTCATCCATGAACTCAAAATCAGTAATTGGGGTAGCAAAATGAATCCATCTTAAAAAGTGACCAAAATATGAAATGAATTGAAAATAAGTGAAATCCAGACAGTCTGTCATTTCAGTTAACTCATTTGCTCACTATAAGATTAGGTCTTTGGAACACATTCTAGGGATATTGTATGGCACTTTCAAATAATAACTTCAAATTACATTTAAATTCTCAGATTCAAATAATACTGAGTAATAACCTTTGATGGGTTATTATCGGAATCTGGCCAGAGGGGTATCAGTCAAAATGAGAAGATGAAAGACAATTTGTACAGTCCATGAAAGCAAGAAATTGACTAACACTTGGGGCCTTTAAACCATCTATTAGCTTTATGAAAAATAACCCCTCTGTCTTGTCGGCCTGATATGATGACCACCCCTCAGCAAAATGCACGCTGGATTTGAACTGCAAAATCTATTTAATGCTGTATAGGGCTTTTGCTACATTTCATTTATAAACCTAAACAGCAAACATACTGGCCTGGAGAAGGGTTCATTTTTAGCAAAGCTGCCTTTTAATTCAGGTATAACAAAGTGCCCCAAGACTCTTGTAAACTTTTCCTGGTAGATATTTTCAGATCTATTTATCATGGTCACAACATGAAGTAGTTTCTGATTTATGGGGTGAGCTTCAGACTTTTGGTATTTTCTCTCTTGGCCTCAATCCATCAGGAAGCAAGTCTGCATCACATTTAACACCAATATAGCACTGTCGATAATGTCCCAGTACCCAGCGTGCATAACAAGGAGGGCCCTGGCGGAAATGGAGGGTCCAGAATGTGAGCTGGAAGTCTAAGCAGTCGAAACTGAATGATTTTTCAAATACATAGGAGTTTGTGTGTAAGTATGGCTTGGGGGGTGGGGGGTGTTAGATAATGTATGCTGCTGAATTAGAAAGCCAGAGAGGATATCATGTATAAATAGAGAATTATAGCAAAACTCCATGGATTTGGTATTTGAGGAAAAGGGGTTTTGGTGAGAGAGAAGGAGAGAAAGGGAGAGAGAGACAAAGAGAGAGCAATTTCTCAGAAGCCTGGTCAACCAGACTGGAGACCTCAGTGTCACCAGAGTCCTATTATCTGGCACAGAGCCTGAATATGGAAGGTGCCAACAATTATAGGTTGGATATAACTCAAAGTCAAGTCATGCTATAGTTGCTTTGACTTCTAGATTCCTAACTTGCACCACACCATCATTTCACACCTGTGCTTGACTGGGATGATACCTCACGTTTGTCAAACTACCTTCCTATCTAGTTTCTCATTTTGGTAGGGGAACCATTTGATGTTCAAATTCTAGTTGAAGTCATCTTGGCTAAGGAGAGACATGAAGCAAGTTACGTATTTGTAACTGAGTATCAATCTACTTTCTGAAGCCTAGCCAAATGCTTGTCTGTGATACTGCATTGTATCTCTGCACATGCTAGATACTAGATGTTTGGTGAATTTGCTGACTAGTTTAGATAAATGTAATAAAAAAGCAGGGCTGCCATATAGATGATAGAGAATTTGTAACAAACACTAGCCAAAAAACGTTTGTTGATTCAGCAAATACTTACTGAGCACATATTATGTGTCAAGTACTTGGGCTATATGCTGAAATTCCTCTGGGCACTGGGAGCTCAGAGTTTATTTTAGTAACACCCAGGTTAAGAAGGAATGACAACCCAGAGTGGTGGAAGCTAAAATGTTAGAGAACACACAGCAAGCAAATGGGGTGGGGATTTGGAAAGAGATTCACAGAAGAGAGCAAAACAAGACTAAAGGAATTGTTTTATTCTAAAACTTTTATGATTCAGCATACTTAAAGGAATGTGAAATTTGTACTGTATACTGGTTTATTACAAATTGAACATTCATGTAAAGCAGTGAACTATCTGTGCTGAAAGACCAGGTTTTCTTTTTCCCCCCCTAACCTACCAGTTTAAGAAAGCAATTGAAATAAAATACTAAAAAAGAAAAAGATAAAAATGTATACTTTTGGAAAGCCAGTAAAAATGAATTACCAGCAAAATGAAAGATAAACAAAACAGAACCCTTTATATTGCTATGTCAATTTTTAAGTTGGATTGATTGGTAGCAAGGAATTTAGCATTCTCCTTTTGTTTTTTTTTTTTAAATTGAGGTATAATTGACACGTCATATTAGTTTCAGGCATGCAACATATTGATTCAAAATGTGTATATATTGTGAAATGATTGCCACAGTAAATCTGGTTAACAGTTGTCTCCATGAATATTTCCAAAATTTTTTTGTGCTTTTATAACTTTTAGAATCTACTCTTAGCAACTTTCATCAGTTATAGTCACTATGCTGTATATTACATCCCATGATTCAATAAACTGGAAGTTTATACCTTTTGAGCCCTTCAAAAAACCTAAAGTTACTAGTCAGATAAAGTTTCTGAACATTTACTCTGTTTCTCTACTTAACTCATATGGACTCATGCATTAATGCTGATGGTTAAGGTTCAATTACTAAACAAAACAAAACAAAACAAAACAAAACAAAAACCAACATCTGGGATCCAAAATGGCAATGCTTGAAATACACAGAAAGGATACAGCATCAAAGTGAGGCTGTGGATTACAGTCAGAGGCTATCTCTCAGCAAGTGTCCAGAGAGGTCAGATGGAGGCTTCAATTGTCTTACAATACAGGGCCTTACTGGACATACTTTCTCTTTTGGACCATCAATGTGTACATAAAATATTTTGGATGCAGGAGTCCAAAACGGAGTTTCAGCTGGTGCTTCTTAAACCTGCTAGTCATGTAGGCACATTCATATGTATATATGTGACCATCTCCAATAGGTATTTCTCTATTATGGAAAAAATTGAACATCTTTTCATCCATTTATTGGCCATTGAGGTAGAAGTGTCATCTAGTGAAGTTTGCTGTATATTTTTCTATTGATTTTTACTTTTTCTTACTGATTATGGCAGTTTTTTTTTATGTTCTGGATGTAATTTCAGATATATGTGTTGCAAATATATTCTCCCATTGTGTGGATATTTTCACTCAGAGATACTTTCTGGTGAATATAAATTATTAAAAATGTTTAATTGAAGTGTAGTTGACATAAAATAGTAAGTTTTAGGTGTATTTTCATAATACAGTTATGTGTATTATGGAATGCTCACCACAGTAAGTGTATACAATATTATTGACCATATTTCTTATGCTGAACTTTTCTTAATGTAGTACATTGTGTTGGTGCTTTCCTTTTATAGTTAATAGATGATTTTTCCCATTCAAGACATCATTAGCCATCCCGAGATCATGAAGATATTCTCTCTATAATCTTATAGAAGCCACATTGTTTCACATTTCACATTCAGATATGTTTTGTATAATGCGAGGCTGGGGTCAAGTTTTATTTATTTTTTCACTTGGATACTTAATTGACCCAGAAACATTTATTGAAAGGGCCATTCTTTTCCACTGGTCTCTAGTAGCACCTTTGTCATAAATCATTTAAGTGTGGGTCTCTTTTTGGGCTTTCTATTATAACCAGTGATTTTTATCTTTGTGTCCACATCACACTGTCTCGACTACTATTAGTTTCATGGTAACTCTTGCTGACTGGCAAAGTCTTTCTGTCCTTACTCTTAACCCTTTATGTTACTATGTAAATTTGAGAATTAGCTTGACAAGTTTTACATCTGGTCAAAATTGTGATCATAGAATATGTCTCCATTCAAGTTTTCATTTGTTTTACTTATTTTGTACTTACGTGGATTTGCACACATTAATATATTTATTCCTATATGTGTTTGCTCTTCTGTTTTAAAATTTCACCTAGAAACACATTTTTGTATTTATCATGTACCAATAACCTTGTTAAACTCAATTATTAATGATAATTTATCGTTTGGATTTTTATATCCACAGTCATCTGCTAAAGTAATGACAGATTTATTTACCTTATATATCACAGTTTAGATACCCCTATAAGCAGACCCTGAGATACAATGCAGATGTTTTGAGAGTTGATCTCAGGAAAAAATAGTATTGGAGTAAAAAAGTGAAGGACAGTTGATAATTCCATATCAATCAAGTCACCTTGTAGGCTTAGTTACACTGGGGAATGTATGAATCACTTAGAGAACTTGTCTTAGAGTTATCACATCCAAGAGACCAGCAAAGTAGAGTACTTTTTTGTTGTTGTTGTTGTTTTTAAAGTCCTGTGTGACTGTAGTTGAGGGATCCTCCCAAGGATGAGTTAATTCCCAGGGGCAAATCATGTCTACCCTGCCATGAGAGCAGATGAAATGATTCCAACAGGGAAAAAAAGTTCTCAGCAAAGGAATGAAAGTGCCTGGTAATTGGCTGGTGTGTATCAGAATAAAAGTGAGGTGGTATTGACAAAGCACCAGTAGTACTCACTAAATTTTCCAATCCTTGTAGAATTTCTTTCTTTCTCTTGCCTGAGTGTACTGACTAGAACCTGTAGTTCATATTGAAATAAAAGAAGTAATAGTGGTTATCCTTACATGGCTCTTGATCTCAAAGAGAAGACTTTCACTGTTTTATCATTCGCTAGGATGTTTGCTATAGACTTATTATAAATACCCTTTATCAAATTAAGGAAGCTCTCTTCTATTCATTAATTTGTTTTTAAAATAAAAAATGGATGTTTAATTATATCAAACATTTTTCTGCATCTAATGAGATGATATGATTTTTCTCATTTATTTTGTTAATGTGGTGACTTACATTGATTAATTTTTAAATGCTTAACTAAACTCACATTCCTGGAATAAACCTGCCTTGTTTGTTTTGGTTATCATGTATTACAGAACTCATTTTGCTAATATTTAGCTTAGGAATATTGCATTTATATTCCTCTATGAGATTGCTGCTATTCTTTCTCTTGATTTACTTATCAAAATTTCTTATGAAGGTTATGTTGATTTACTTAAATGATTGAAAAACATTCTTTTTCTGTTCTCTTGAAAATTTTGTATATTACTGGCATTTTTCCTTCCTTAAATGTTAGGGAGAATTTGTTGATAAAAGGTATTTTGTTATAAAGATAGATCTAAACTAAAGTGCATAAGTTCACCCTATTTCTGATACTGAAGCAGCCAAAAATCCCATCTATGCTAAACCAAAAGACATAAACAATTTCTAAATAAAAGGTCATCATTCATATAGTATGTGTCAAGATGCCAATCTTTTTTGATCTATTAATCTATCCTTTGTTTGTAACCTATGCATACTCCAAGACTTAGAGAATATCATGTTTTGCAAAAACAGTTCTTTGAAACTTCAGCCCACTCCTATCTGCTTTGAACTTCTCTGCTATTGATGGATGGTTTACCCAGTGACTTTGCTATTGTATGTGTGTGTGAATACCCTCTTGAACTATGCCATAAATTCTACAAGGACAAAATCCATGAATTATGAATACATTAATCTATATATATAGACAAGTATGCATTTTATACGTATAAAATGGCAGTTGTATGTTTGGATGCTACCACTACAAATTTCTGCAAATTAGTTCTGGTGGCTCAATTTGGTCAGGGGTAAGGTTTTACCTTCATGTCTGCAATACCCTTAAAGGATGAAGATCTCTAGTCTCTTTTGTGGGAGAGGGGCTGGATCTTCAAAATGCCCATACTAAATAGTGGGAGGTGTTCATAACTCATGTGTTATACCAGAGTAAGCCAGAATCATTCAGTGCAGAATATTTTTAGGTGACACAAACAACATGCTAACCCATGGCAACCAGGTAGTCTCACCACATGATAATGGAAGACATTGCTCATGCTGACCCAGCTTCTCTGACACTTTCTAGCTCTGGTGACTCTGTAATTAGATAATTTAATTCTATCTCCATTTCTGTTACAGAATAATATTTGTGTCCCCTCAGAATTCCTATCTTGAAGCACTAAGCCCCAGTGTGATAGCATTTGAGGGGTGGCTCCTTTGGGAAGTAATTAGGTTTAGATATCATTATGAGGGTAGAATCTCCATGAGGGGTTTATTTAAGTTTTAAAAAAGATTTTATTTATTTATTCATGAGAGATACACAGAGGCAGAGCATAGAGAAGTAGGCTCCCTGTGGGGGAGCAGGACTCAATCCCAGGACCCCAGGATCAAGACCTGAGCCAAAGACAGATGCTCAACCACTAAGCCACCCAGGTGCCCCTTCCATGATGAGGGGTTTAGTTCCCTTACAAAAAGAGGCACCAGAAGGTGTCCTCTGCCCTTTTCTACCTATGAAGACACAGAAGGAAGGTGGTCATCTCTATCCAGGAAAGAAATCCTCACCAGGAGCTGACTTGACTGGCACCTTGATCTTGGAATTTCCAGCCTTCGGAGCTGTGAGAAGCCTATGTCTGTTGTTGAATCCATCCGGTCTATAGTACACTATCATAGCAGCCCAAGCTGACTGAGAGATTTATCAGTACCAATCCTCTGCTGTCCATATAACCATGTTCCTCTGTCCTCACTTCAGTCTTGGTGTCTTTTTTATCTAGCAAATCTGCATCTGAAGCTTTTCCTCTCACATGAAAGCCAGAAGCTTTTTAAAATACAGATATTCCTGGCTCTTTGTTTATAGTTTATAGTAGGTGATTCACATCTAAGCATTTGGTCTGGTATATAAAAAGAGGACTACTAGAAACACTGAAGGAGGGATATGGAAGGCATGGGAACACTTAGAAATGTTAATCCACCTTACCTATTTATCTACCATCATACTTGCACTTTTTTATTGATGTACTTCAAATGCACTCCTGAGCTCTAATGGTGAATGAGCACAGGAACAGATGCAAGCCAATAAAGAAGTTAACAGCCTGTCTAAGGTACTCGTCCCCTGCCCCTACCCTACAATGCCTCTAGAAGGTTTTATTTTACTAATTAATAAAGTTGTAATTGGGTAATTTAATTCTATCCAAGAGCTTCTGGGAAAGTTTTCAGGAAAAAAGAAAAAATTATGAGATGACCTATTACCTCCCCGCCTCCCCATGAAAATAAATGAGACTTCACTTTTGGCAGTATTGCATTAGATAACTCTTACCAGTACTGTTTCAGAGGACAATTAGACAAGCTAAAGACTGAAAATTTGAAAATATCTGCTTGAAGGTATTGAGGAGCTAGCCAGACATTAGGAATTATCAAGCAAAAAAGCAGAACCTCCTACTGAGGACAGATTTTCTCCTGAGAGTGGCTGAAGGTTGAGTAAAGCAAACCAAAGGCAAACGAATAAGTAAGATAACCTAATCAACGAAAGAGAACAAACATGAAATAGTGAGGGTCACTAGGACCAAATATGGTTCTTTGAGAAGAGCAATACATTTGATGAAGCCCGGGTGATACTGATGAAGCAGAAGAAAAGGTGGCACAGAAATAGCAAATGTGTGTGTAGAAACACTTTTTATTACAAAAATGATAAAAGTCAATACATTTAAACATTTTAATGAAATGAAAAACAACTTTAAGGGACAACTTAACATGTGAGGAGAAATAAAAATATGAACATTCATATAGCTATTAAACTGAATCTGTAACTAAATATTTCCATAGAAAACAATTAAGTGTCATAGGCTAAAAATGTCTATCAATAGCACAGAAGCTTAAAGCATACAGATGTGGAAGTATTTTTGCAAGACGTGATATTCTTCAGATCTTGGAGCATAAGTAAGTTACAGTATATGGGAGCCAGGACATTAATAGAGTAAAACAGATTGGCATTTTGATGTGTACCCTATGAACAAGAACCTTTTATTCAGAAATAGGTTTTGTCTTTTGGTTTACTGTAGATATGACTTACACTGCTTCATTACTAGAAGTAGGGTGAACTTGTGCATCTCACTTTAGGTCTTTCACCATGTTTGTATTCAGAGTTACTAAAGCATTACAAATCTTGAGATTTGAGATTTGGAGGCCAATACTAGAATGACATACCTTTTGCATAGAACATTACAAGACTAGACTACAAAGACCAAATACCTGTAGTTAGGTGAATTGTCATGTTGATTTCTCAGTGAGTTCATTTGTACCACTGGCCACACTTCATAGATGGTGATTTTCTTGACTCTGAGACTGTGGCTTCAGGAGTTTGGAGTTTTATCCCAGGTCAGCAAAGACAAATCAATGGCAAACATAAATGCGTTCCCTTCTCCTAGCCTAACCAGTCCTCTCACTGATTCCAGACCACCTCAAGGGTCTTTCTGACCAAGATGATTGAGGCATTTCCTACAAACCCATTAGAGCTATCACACGGATTTAAAACTTACTAAAAAAATCTGTGGTTGCCAGGGAGTTTCAACCAGCTGAAAGAGACTGTGTTGATTAATAATAGCAAGAACACGTATGTTTCGGCTTTTCACGACCAGAGAAAATAGGGCATTATGACCCAGGCAATTAAGTTTTTTCTTTATTAATACAGCTCAATGCTAATAATTTAGAGTGAAGCTTTTCAAAGACATTTAGTCCTCTACTAGGAATTGAAAGAGTAGAAGTTGACTGGCAATGTCTGTCGTAACAAGGAGCCTTGAAGGTGGTAGCTCCTTGACTGGATGATTCAGTTTCTAAAGCTTATCAGATCTTTTTCTTTCCCCAGTTGTATTGGCTTTCCCTCCATGGTTCAGGGTTGGAAGATGGTTATCACAAGCATTGTCTCCTCCTACAATAATTTTCAACACAGGTGGGAAGGATAGTTAGGGATGACTCTACATTTTACTTTGTATTTATCAGGGAGGAGTATATTTCCAAGGGATCTTCAGCAGAATTCCTCATAGATCTTTATTTTTCTTCAGCATAGCTCACACACAATGTTAGGTTAGTTTCAGCTGTACCACATAGTGCTTCAACGTCTCTATATGTTATGCTATGCTCATTACAAGTGTAGCTATAATCTATCACCATTCAATATTACAATATATTGATGATATTCCTGGGCTGTGTCTTTCATTCCCATGACTTCGTCCATAAATGGAAACCTGTATCTCCCACTACCCTTCACCCATGTTACCCATTACCCATCTCTTCCCTCTAGCAACCATCAGTTTTTTTCTCTATATTTATAGGTCTAATTCTGATTTTTTTAAAAGATTTTATTTATTTATTCATGATAGACATATATATATAGAGAGAGAGTGAGAGAGAAAGAGAGAGGCAGACACAGGCAGAGGGAGAAGCAGGCTCCACGCTGGGACCCTGACATGGGACTCGATCCCGGGACTCCAGGATCGCACCCTGGGCCAAAGGCAGGCACCAAACCACTGAGCCACCCAGGGATCCCCATAATTCTGCTTTTTGTTGATTTTTTTCTTCTTTTTTTGGTTCCACATAGAAGTAAAGTAATGATATTTGTCTTTCTCAGTCTGACTTATTTCATTTAGCATAATACTCTCTAGGTCTTTTCATGTCATCACAAAAGGCACAGTGTTATTCTTTTGTAATATTCTGGGGTGTGTGTGTATGTATGTATGTGGATTACATCTTGTTTATCCAACTATTTATAGACTTGGATTGCTTCCATATATGGTCTACTGCAAATAATGCTGCAATAAACATGATCTTATGAAATTAGTGTTTTCTTTTTCTTTGGGTAAATGAAATTTCTAGGAGTAGAATTATGGGATCATATGATAATTCTATTTTTAATTTTTTGAGGAGCTTTCATACTGTTTTCCACACTGACTATACCACTTGACATTCCTACCAACATGGCATGAGGGTTTCTCTTTCTCCACACCTTGTCAACACTTGTTATTTCTTGTCTTTTTGATTTTAGCTGCATTCATAAGTGTTAAGGTGATCTCATCTCATTGTGGTTTTTATTTGCATCTCTCTGATGATGAGTGATGTTGAGCATCTTTTCATGTGTCTGTTGGCTATCTGTATGTTATCTTGGGAAAAATATTCAGGTTTTGACCGTTTTTTAATTGGATTTTTTTGGATGTTTTGTATTTTGTGTGTTTTTTTTTTTTTGAGTTGTAAAAGTTATGTATTTTGGTTATTAACTCCTTATCAGATACATCATTTGCAAGTGTTTTCTCCTATTTAGGAGTTGGCCTTTTTGTTTTGCTGATGATTTCCTTCACTGTGCAAAAGATTTCTTCTGATGTAGTCCCAATGGTTTATTTTTGCTGTTTTTTCCTTTGCCTTAGGAGAAATGACTAGAAAAGTGTTGGTGGGGCTGATGTCAAGTAATTGCTGCCTATTTCTTTTCTGAGACTTTGATGGTTTCAGATCTATGGTTAGGTCTTGAATTCATTTTGAGTTTATTTTTGTATATGGTGTAATAAAATGATTCTATTCCTTTTTTACATGTAGCTGTCCAGTTTACCCAGCATTTATTAAAGAGATTTTTTTTCCCATTGTATATTCCTGCTTCCTTTGTCATTACACGGGTGTAAGTGGGAATTTATTTCTAGGGTCTATATTCTAGTCTAACTGATCGGTGTGTCTGTTTGGTGTCAGTATCATACTGCCTTTATTACCACAGCATTGTAGTATATCTTGAAATATGGAATTATGGTACCTCCAGCTTTGTTCTTCTGAAGTTTGCTTTGCCTATTTGGATTCTTTTAAGGTACCATACACATTTTATTATTTGCTCCAGAATTTCCTTGACTCTGTAGGTTGCTTTGGGTAATAGGGGCATTTTAACAGTATTCTTCCAATCCATGAGCATGGGCTTTCTTTCCATTTGTTTACTGCTATCTTTAATTTCTTTCATCATTGTGTTTTAGTTTTGGGAGTGCAGGTCTTTTACCCCTTGGCTAAGTTTACTCCTAGGCAGTATTTTAGGTGCAATTGTTGATGGAATTGTTGTCTTCTCTTTCTGATACTTTGTTATTAGTGTATATAAATGCCACTGGTTTCTGGGCATTTTGTATCTTGTAACTTAATTAATTTATTAGTTGTAATAGTTTTTGGTGGATTCTTTAGAGCTTTCTATGTATAGTGTCCTGTTATCTGCAAATAATAGTTTCTTTTTTATCAATATAGATGCTGCTTATTTATTTTTCTTGTTTGATTGCTATAACTAGGATTGCCAGTACTATGTTGAATGAACATAGTAAGAGTGGACATTCTTGTGTTGTTGCTGATCTTAGAGGAAAGCTCAGTTTTTTACAATTGAGTATGATGTTAACTGTGGGTTTTTTCATAAAAACTTTATTATGCTGACTTATTATGTCTCTACACCCATTGTATTGAGATCTTTATGAACAGATGTTAAATTTTATTAATGCTTTTTCTACATCTATTGAGATAATCATATGATTTTTGTCCCTCATTTTGTTGATGTGGTATATGATGCTGATTAATCTGCAAATATTGAGCCATCCTAATATCTCTGGAATAAATATCACTTGACTGTGGTGAATGATGCTCTTACTGTATTGAATATGATTTGCTAATGTTTTGTTGAGAATTTTTGCATCTATATTTGTCAAGGGTGTTGGTCTATAGTTTGGTTTTCTCTTCGTGGAATTTTTGACTTTGGTATCCAGATAATGTTGGTGGGGTAGAAAACATTAGGAAGTTTCCTTCCTTTTGGTTTTTTAGAATAATTTGAGGAGAATAGGAAATAACTCTTCCTTAAAGGTTTGATAGAATTTACCTGTGAATCCATCTGGTCCGGACTTTTATTTTTTTGTAGTATTTTTTTTTAATCATTGATGGAATTTTGGTACTAGTAATTACTCTGTTCAGATACCCTCTTTTTTCCTGATTCAGTTTTGGAAGATTGTATGTTTCTAGGAATTTATCCATGTCTTCTAGGTTATCCAATTTGCTGGTATATATTTTTTCATAGTACTCTCTTACAATCCTCTGTATTTCTGTTATGTCAATTGTTCTCTTTCATTTCTGATTTTACTTATTTGGGTTCTTTCTCTTTTATTTCTTGATGAGTCTGACTAAACATTTCTCAATTTTGTTTATATTTTCAAAAACCAGCTTTTGGTTTTACAGTTTTTTTTTTCTATTGTTTTTTATAGTTTGTTATTTATTCCTGCTCTGATCTTTATTATTTTCTTCTTTCAACTTACCTTGGTTTTTTCTTTTTTAGTTCCTTTATGTGTAAGGTTACATTTTTTTTTAACTTTTCTAGATTCTTAACGTAGGCTTGTTTCAATATAAATCCCTTTAAGAACTTCTTTTTCTCCGTTCCAAACACTTTGGACCATCATGTTTTTATTTTTGTTGTCTCCATGTTCATTTGTTGTTTGTTTTGATCTTTGATTTCTTCACTGACCCATGGATTATTTAGTAGCATGTTCTTTAACCTCCACATTTGTGTTCTTTCTTGGGATTTTTTTTTTTTTTTGAATTGATTTCTAGTTTCATACCATCGTGGTCAGAAAAGATGCATGCTATTGTTTCAGTCTTAAATTTATTAAGATTTCTTTTGTGGCCTGACATGTGATCTGTTTTGGAGAATGTTCCATGTGTGCTTGAAAAGAATATGTACTCTATTGTTTTTGGATAGAATGTTTTGTATATATCTTTATTTTTAATTTATTTTTTATTGGTGTTCAATTTACTAACATACAGAATAACCCCCAGTGCCCATCACCCATTCACTCCCACCCCCCGCCCTCCTCCCCTTCCACCACCCCTAGTTCGTTTCCCAGAGTTAGCAGTCTTTACGTTCTGTCTCCCTTTCTGATATTTCCCACACATTTCTTCTCCCTTCCCTTATATTCCCTTTCACTATTATTTATATTCCCCAAATGAATGAGAACATATAATGTTTGTCCTTCTCCAACTGACTTACTTCACTCAGCATAATACCCTCCAGTACCATCCACGTTGAAGCAAATGGTGGGTATTTGTCATTTCTAATAGCTGAGTAATATTCCATTGTATACATAAACCACATCGTCTTAATCCATTCATCTTTCGATGGACACCGAGGCTCCTTCCACAGTTTGGCTATCGTGGCCATTGCTGCTATAAACATCGGGGTGCAGGTGTCCCGGCATTTCATTGCATTTGTATCTTTGGGGTAAATCCCCAACAGTGCAATTGCTGGGTCGTAGGGCAGGTATATTTTTAACTGTTTGAGGAACCTCCACACAGTTTTCCAGAGTGGCTGCACCAGTTCACATTCCCACCAACAGTGTAAGAGGGTTCCCTTTTCTCCGCATCCTCTCCAACATTTGTTGTTTCCTGCCTTGTTAATTTGCCCCATTCTCACTGGTGTGAGGTGGTATCTCATTGTGGTTTTGATTTGTATTTCCCTGATGGCAAGTGATGCAGAGCATTTTCTCATATGCATGTTGGCCATGTCTATGTCTTCCTCTGTGAGATTTCTGTTCATGTCTTTTGCCCATTTCATGATTGGATTGTTTGTTTCTTTGGTGTTGAGTTTAAGAAGTTCTTTATAGATCTTGGAAACTAGCCCTTTATCTGATATGTCATTTGCAAATATCTTCTCCCATTCTGTAGGTTGTCTTTTAGTTTTGTTGACTGTATCCTTTGCTGTGCAAAAGCTTCTTATCTTGATGAAGTCCCAATAGTTCATTTTTGCTTTTGTTTCTTTTGCCTTCGTGGATGTATCTTGCAAGAAGTTACTATGGCCGAGTTCAAAAAGGGTGTTGCCTGTGTTCTCCTCTAGGATTTTGATGGAATCTTGTCTCACATTTAGATCTTTCATCCATTTTGAGTTTATCTTTGTGTATGGGGCAAGAGAGTGGTCTAGTTTCATTCTTCTGCATGTGGATGTCCAATTTTCCCAGCACCATTTATTGAAGAGACTGTCTTTCTTCCAATGGATAGTCTTTCCTCCTTTATCGAATATTAGTTGCCCATAAAGTTCAGGGTCCACTTCTGGATTCTCTATTCTGTTCCACTGATCTATGTGTCTGTTTTTGTGCCAGTACCACACTGTCTTGATGACCACAGCTTTGTAGTACAACCTGAAATCTGGCATTGTGATGCCCCAGATATGGTTTTCTTTTTTAAAATTCCCCTGGCTATTCGGGGTCTTTTCTGATTCCACACAAATCTTAAAATAATTTGTTCTAACTCTCTGAAGAAAGTCCATGGTATTTTGATAGGGATTGCATTAAACGTGTATATTGCCCTGGGTAACATTGACATTTTCACAATATTAATTCTGCCAATCCATGAGCATGGAATATTTTTCCATCTCTTTGTGTCTTCCTCAATTTCTTTCAGAAGTGTTCTATAGTTTTTAGGGTATAGATCCTTTACCTCTTTGGTGAGGTTTATTCCTAGGTATCTTATGCTTTTGGGTGCAATTGTAAATGGGATTGACTCCTTAATTTCTCTTTCTTCAGTCTCATTGTTAGTGTATAGAAATGCCATTGATTTCTGGGTATTGATTTTGTATCCTGCCACGCTACCGAATTGCTGTATGAGTTCTAGCAATCTTGGGGTAGAGACTTTTGGGTTTTCTATGTAGAGTATCATGTCATCGGCGAAGAGGGAGAGTTTGACTTCTTCTTTGCCAATTTGAATGCCTTTAATGCCTTTTTGTTGTCTGATTGCTGAGGCTAGGACTTCCAGTACTATGTTGAACAGCAGTGGTGAGAGTGGACATCCCTGTCTTGTTCCTGATCTTAGGGGAAAGGCTCCCAGTGCTTCCCCATTGAGAATGATATTTGCTGTGGGCTTTTCATAGATGGCTTTTAAGATGTCAAGGGATGTTCCCTCTATCCCTACACTCTGAAGAGTTTTGATCAGAAATGGATGCTGTATTTTGTCAAATGCTTTCTCTGCATCTAAAGAGAGGATCATATGGTTCTTGGTTTTTCTCTTGCTGATATGATGAATCACATTGATTGTTTTACAAGTGTTGAACCAGCCTTGTGTCCCAGGGATAAATCCTACTTGGTCATGGTGTATAATTTTCTTAATGTGCTGTGGATCCTCTTGGCCAGTATCTTGTTGAGAATTTTTGCATCCATCTTCATCAGGGATATTGGTCTGTAATTCTCCTTTTTGGTGGGGTCTTTGTCTGGTTTTGGAATTATGGTGATGCTGGCCTCATAGAACGAATTTGGAAGTACTCCATCTCTTTCTGTCTCTCCAAACAGCTTTAGTAGAATAGGTATGGTTTCTTCTTTAAACGTTTGATAGAATTCCCCTGGGAAGCCATCTGGCCCTGGACTCTTGTGTCTTGGGAGGTTTTTGATGACTGCTTCAATTTCCTCCCTGGTTATTGGCCTGTTAAGGTTTTCTATTTCTTCCTGTTCCAGTTTTGGTAGTTTGTGGCTTTCCAGGAATGTGTCCATTTCTCCAAGATTGCCTAATTTATTGGCGTATAGCTGTTCATAATATGTTTTTAAAATCGTTTGTATTTCCTTGGTGTTGGTAGTGATCTCTCCTTTCTCATTCATGATTTTATTAATTTGAGTCTTCTCTCTCTTCTTTTTAGTAAGGCTGGCTAATGGTTTATCTATCTTATTAATTCTTTCAGGGATCCCTGGGTGGCGCAGCGGTTTAGCACCTGCCTTTGGCCCAGGGCGCGATCCTGGAGACCTGGGATCGAATCCCACATCAGGCTCCCGGTGCATGGAGCCTGCTTCTCCCTCTGCCTGTGTCTCTGCCTCTCTCTCTCTCTCTCGCTCTGTGACTATCATAAAAAAATAAAAATAAAAAAAAAATTAATTCTTTCAAAGAACCAACTCCTGGTTCTGTTGATCTGTTCCACAGTTCTTCTGGTCTCGATTTCGTTGAGTTCTGCTCGAATCTTTATTAACTCCCTTCTTCTCTTGGGTGTAGGATCTATTTGCTGTTTTTTCTCTAGCTCCTTTATGTGTAAGGTTAGCTTTTGTATTTGAGTTCTTTCCAGTTTTTGAATGGATGCTTGTATTGCGATGTATTTCCCCCTTAGGACTGCTTTTGCTGCAATCCAAAGATTTTGAACGGTTGTATCTTCATTCTCATTAGTTTCCATGAATCTTTTTAATTCTTCCTTAATTTCCTGGTTGACCCTTTCATCTTTCAGCAGGATGGTCCTTAACCTCCACGTGTTTGAGGTCCTTCCAAACTTCTTGTTGTGATTTAGTTCTAATTTCAAGGCATTATGGTCTGAGCATATGCAGGGGACGATCCCAATCTTTTGGTATCGGTTCAGACCTGATTTGTGACCCAGTATGTGGTCTATTCTGGAGAAAGTTCCATGTGCACTTGAGAAGAATGTGTATTCAGTTGAGTTTGGATGTAAAGTTCTGTAGATATCTGTGAAATCCATCTGGTCCAGTGTATCATTTAAAGCTCTGGTTTCTTTGGAGATGTTGTGCTTAGAAGACCTATCGAGGGTAGAAAGAGCTAGATTGAAGTCACCAAGTGTAAGTGTATTATTATCTAAGTATTTCTTCACTTTGGTTAATAATTGATTTATATATTTGGCAGCTCCCACATTCGAGGCATATATATTGAGGATTGTTAAGTCCTCTTGTTGAATAGATCCTTTAAGTATGATATAGTGTCCCTCTTCATCTCTCACTACAGTCTTTGGGGTAAATTTTAGTTTATCTGATATAAGGATGGCTACCCCTGCTTTCTTTTGAGGACCATTCGAATGGTAAATGGTTCTCCAACCTTTTATTTTCAGGCTGTAGGTGTCCTTCTGTCTAAAATGAGTCTCTTGTAGACAGCAAATAGATGGGTCCTGCTTTTTTATCCAGTCTGAAACCCTGCGCCTTTTGATGGGGTCATTAAGCCCGTTCACATTCAGAGTTACTATTGAGAGATATGAATTTAGTGTCATCATGATAACTATTCAGTCCTTTTTTTTTGGACTGTTCCACTGAACTTCTTCTTAAAGGGGAATTTTAAGAGTCCCCCTTAAAATTTCTTGCAGAGCTGGTTTGGAGGTCACATATTCTTTCAGTTGCTGCCTGTCTTGGAAGCTCTTTATCTCTCCTTCCATTTTGAATGAGAGCCTTGCTGGATAAAGTATTCTTGGTTGCATGTTCTTCTCATTTAGGACCCTGAATATATCCTGCCAGCCCTTTCTGGCCTGCCAGCTCTCTGTGGAGAGGTCTGCTGTTACCCTAATGCTCCTCCCCATAAAAGTCAGGGATTTCTTGTCTCTTGCTGCTTTAAGGATCTTCTCTTTATCTTTGGAATTTGCAAGCTTCACTATTAAATGTCGAGGTGTTGAACGGTTTTTATTGATTTTAGTGGGGGATCTCTCTGTTTCCTGGATCTGAATGCCTGTTTCCCTTCCCAGATTAGGAAAGTTTTCAGCTAGAATTTGTTCAAATACATATTCTGGCCCTCTGTCCCTTTCGGCGCCCTCGGGAACCCCAATTAAACGTAGGTTTTTCTTCCTCAGGCTGTCGTTTATTTCCCTTAATCTATCTTCATGGTCTTTTAATTGTCTCTTTTTTCCTCAGTTTCCCTCTTTGCCATCAACTTGTCTTCTAGGTCACTCACTCGTTCTTCCACCTCGTTAACCCTCGTCGTTAGGACTTCTAGTTTGGATTGCATCTCATTCAATTGATTTTTAATTTCTGCCTGATTAGCTCTAAATTCTGCAGTCATGAAGTCTCTTGAGTCCTTTATGCTTTTTTCTAGAGCCACCAGTAGCTGTATAATAGTGCTTCTGATTTGGCTTTCTGACATTGAATTGTAATCCAGATTTTGTAACTCTGTGGGAGAGAGGACTGTTTCTGATTCTTTCTTTTGAGGTGAGGTTTTCCTTCTAGTCATTTTGCTCAGTGCAGAGTGGCCAAAAGCAAGTTGTATTGGGTAAAGGAGAAAAAGAGAGGAGAGAAAGAAGGAAAGAAAAGAGAAAGAGAAAAAAAAGGAAGAAAAAAACGAAAAAAAAAGAAGAAAAAGAGAAAGAAAAAGAAAGGAGAAAAAAGGGGGGTGGGGGAAGGAAACAAATCAAAAAGCAAAAAAAAAAAAAATAAAATAAAATAAAAATAAAATAAACACGGGGGAGTATCTTCTGATTCTGTGTACTTTAAGTCCCTTGGCTTCCCCTGGAAGTTGTCAGTCCGTCTAGCTGGTCTTCTGGGGAAGGGGCCTGCTGTGCTGATTTTCAGGTGTTAGCACCTGGGGGAGCTGCTCTGCCCCCTGCCCGGTGCAGGGCTCAGTGGGGGTTGTTTACCCCGTGAGGCCGCAGGAGGAACAACCGCAGTGGCGGGGCCGCTCTGGAAACCTGGATTCAGCCCCCACAGGAACTCCGGAGCTCTGGGTCTGCAGGGATCTGGAGGCTCCGGGGCGGGGCCGCTGATCTGCTCAGCTGGGGCAGGAGCGTCCTCGCTGTCCTGGGCCCTCCCGGCCTCTGCCTGTCCCGGGGGGAGGCTGGATCCTGGGCTGTGACCCGTGCCCTGTGCTCCGGAGCCTGCGCTGGTGGATTCGCGCTCCCGGGCCGCGCAGCCCCCTCCGCGGAGCCGCCGCCCGAGCCTCCCCGAGCTGCTCCTGGAACCGCGCAGCCCCCTCCGCACGGAGCCTCTTCCTCTGCCCGAGCCCCTCCGAGCTGCTCCGGTCCCGCAGTGCGTGCTGCAGCCCTTAGGGAGCTCGGCGCTCTCTCCCCGGGTCGCAGGTGTCTGTTAGTGTCCCAGGGAGCCCGAGGGCATCCCCGCCCTCCTGGGTCCTGCTCCACCTCCCTGCGAGCCCCTTTCCGCCCGGGAAGGTCGGTGCAGCTCCTGCTCCTCCGGGACGGGGCTCTCCTGTCCTGGGGACACTCGCCCCGGCCTCAGCCCGGCTCCTCGCGGGGCCCCTCCCCCTTGGAGGCCTTTTGTTTCTTTATTTCTTTTTCCCCGTCTTCCTACCTTGATAGAAGCCCGAACTCTTCTCACTGTAGCATTCCAGGTGTTCTCTCTTTCATTCTCAGGCCGAATTCATAGATTTTCAGGATGATTTGAAGGTTTTCTAGGTAATTTGGTGGGGACAGGTGACTTGGGGACCCTACTCTTCTGCCATCTTGCCCCTCCTCCTCCTGTTTTGTATATATCTTTTGTCCATCTGATCTAATGGGTGATTCAAAGACACGGTTTCCTTACTGATTTTCTGCCTGTATGATTTACCTATTGACGTAAATGAAGTATTAAAAGTCCTCTACTATTACTGTATTACCACCAATTTTGCCCTTTATGTCTGTTAATATTTGCTTTATGTATTTAAGTGCTTCAGTGTCAAGTGCATAGATATTTACAATTTTGATATCCTTTTATTAGATTTATGTAATGTCTTTGTTTCTTGTTATAGTATGTTAGTCTATTTTGTCTGAATGTGTATTGCTACCCTGACTTTTTTTCCCCCACTTTGATTTACAATGTAAATGTTTTTCCAACCTTTCACTTTTAGTCTGTGTCTTTATGTGAGGTGAGTCTCTTGTAGGCGGTACATAGATGGGCTTGTTTTCTAAATTCCTTCTGCCATCTTAGTTCTTTTGGCATTTAGTCCATTACCTTTAAAGTAATTATTAATGGGTATTTATTTATTGTCATTTTGTTAAGTCTTTACTTGTTATTTTATTTTTGTGCTTCTCAGTTCCTCCTTCTCTTGATCTTGTTGGGCTTGACGAGTGTCTCTAATATTTGGCCTTCATTCCCTTTGTATTTTTTGTATATCTATTATAGGTTTTGGGTTTGTGGTTATCATGAGGTTCATACATAACATCCTAAGTATATAGCAGTCTATATTAAGTTGGTTGTCGTTGAAGTTCAAACACATTCTAAAATAATTTTTTTTACTTGATCCTTTACCTTTTATGTATATGTTGTCATATTTTACTTTTTTTATTTTGGAATTTTCTAATGTTTAATTATGGCCTCTTCTTTTCCACTTAGAGTAGTGCCTTTAACACTTCTTATAAAGCTAGTTTACTGGTGATAAAGTTCTTTAACTTTTTTGTCATGGAAACTTTTTCCCTCCTTCAATTTTGAATTTTAACTTTGCCAGATAGCATATTCTTGGTGGTTGATTTTTTCCTTTTCTTTTCCTTTCAGCACTTTGAATATATCATGCCACTTTCTTCTGGCCAGTAAAGTTTCTGCTGAAAATTCATCTGATAGCCTTACAGGGTTTTCCTTGTATGCAAGCTTTTAGTTCTCTTTTGTTTTTAAAATTCTCTATTTTAACCTTTGCCATTTTAATTACATGGACCTTTTTGGGTTCATCTTATTTGTAACTCTGTGCTGCTTGGACCTGGGTGTCTGTTTCTTTCCCTAGATTAGGGCAATTATTAGCTACTATTTCTTCAAAAAAGTTTTCTATATCCTGTTAGAGCTTATTGGATTCCATGCCTTTGCCTAGCTGCCAAGCTTGGAGACTACCTGCCAGGATATAAGTAGATTGAGGCATTTCTAATAAGGAAAGAAGTCAAGAGGAATTGCAACCAAAAAAAATAGCTGCCATATTTACCAAGTAAATATATTTTAATATTCCTCTGAGCTTTATTTTGGAGATATTCTATCACAATCATGAAGAAGTAAAGGAAGGAAATGGTTTTAATATTGATGACAATATCAATCATAATGCTAATTGTTCCCAGTTATGAGCACCTACTGAGTATTAGTGACTATACTACTTAATATTCTTTACATGGATTATTTCATTTATTCCTTAGCTCATGAGACAGCAAATATAATTCATCTCAGCTTATACATGAAAGGACTGAGGCTCAGAGAGGGTGGAGTAATTTGTTCTCAAATAAAAAGGGAAAAACTTACATCCAAACTCAGGCAATCAGTTTTCAGATTATGAATGCTTATTGATTTACCATTCTACCTTCCTGGGAAATAATTGCATTCTTCCAAGAAATCAGTGTTTCTATCTTCTCTGAAAGGATTGGAGCATTCAGAAAAAGGGTATTGGGCTCACATTGACTGCTTGAAGAGCTGCCATGTTTCCACAAGCTGTGTCTGAGCATCTTGTGCAAGAAACTGGCAGAGAGGTCAGAAATAATCTATGTAAAAACTAAGTGCTGAAATATGAGGGTCTTTGAAAATCTAAGTTTTTGAAGGGTATGAATTGTCTTTCTTGTTCAAAGTAGTATTATCACTGCCTAACAGATTACATGTTAGGTTTCTAACAAATATTTATCCTTTGTTACCAGTTGTTATTACTTCTGGTGACCTCATATTGCATACAATGAAAGATGCAAGAGTTTGATTTAAATCTATTTGCAGTATATTTAAAAATTGCTAATGATTCTCAAAAATATTTTCTGAAACAGTAAGCCATTGTATATATAAATTAGCAAACCATAAGTGACTCTTAACTATAGGAAACAAATTGAGGGTTGCTGGAAGGGAGATGGGGAGATGGAGTAATTGGGTGATGGGTATTAAGGAGGACACTTGATGTAATGAGCACTAGGTGTTATATGCAACTGATGAATCACTAAGTCCTACACCTGAAACTAATAACCAATTTGAATTAAATAAAAATTCACTAGGTGTTAACTAAGTTGAATTAAATAATTTTTTTAAATTAGTAAATTGGGTCTCTTTGGTTTTGAGACAGTTGAGACTTGAAGAAGATATTAGGTAGGTGGTTATGGATTGGAAGTAGAGAAATATGAGGATGCTTATATACATAGGGTATTATGCAGCAAGACTGAATGTGGAGAGATCCTAAATAGGGTAGTATGGGCACACTGAAACCTTGGACTAGGAGGAATAGGTATCTTCAGAAGAGGAGGGAACAGTTATTGTCATCAGGATTATTTCTACCTGAACCATTAAGATACTAAAACTCATTAAGATGTAGTGGGAAGAATTTCAGATAAAAGTAAAAGGTCCTTAATTTTAGATCTAATTTCACCAGTGATGTTGTGACTTTGGTAACTTTTCTACTGAACTGGAATTTAAACCCTTCTTTCAGCTATATAAGAAGCTTTAACGTACAGCTTTAATATTCCAGGATCCTGTGAGAGAATAATCAAATTTGCTACTTCTCAATAGCCAGAGATGTCAAAAGTGTGCAGATAGACATATCCATTCCTGGTCCTACTTTTATTGAAGACATTCCTAATCAAGAAGTACACTCTGTCCCGTGAAATGAGGGTATGGCTTCAGGAATCATCAACACAGCATACCAACAAGTTTTTACTCTTCAATCTAAACTGACATATAGGTCATAATATCACTGGTATACCAGTTTCATAGCTGATTAAATGTGTCTGAATGCTAATATTATCATTTGTGTATTTTAGTACTATTTTAATTTCCTATTACTGCTGTAACAAATTGCCACAAATGTAGTGGCTTATAGCAACACGAACATATTACCTTATATTTCTGGAGATCAGAAGTACTAAAGTCAAGGTGCCAGCAGGGTTGTGTACTTTTAGAAGGGGAAAATTGTTTCATCTTCGAGTGTCTAGAGACTACCTGAACTCTTTGGTAGTGTCCTCTTTCTCTGCCTTCAAGGATAGCAGCATAACATTTTCAAATCTGTCTGACTTCTTCTATCATCACATCTACTTTTCTGATTCTACTTCCTTATTCTAATGACCCTCATGATTATACTGGGCCCACTAAGATAATCCAGAATAATCAGCTCATCTCATCATCCTTAATTACATCTGCAAAGTCCCCTTTTTCATGTGAGGTAACATATTCACAAGTTCTAAAGATTGTAACACGGACACTTTGGAAGCACATTATTGTTCCCACACAAGCGCTAAAAGTTTTTCCAAAGCACCTCTTTTATTCGTTGTATATCCTTACCGTATATTCTTTAAAGTATCTTCAACAATAGAAATATAGGCCCTGTGACCATTCAAATGTCTTTTATAAACAAGTTTGAAAATCAAGATGAGCAAAACTATTTTGGGTCAAAAATAAGACTTACCTACAAAATAATGAGGTAGATTTTCTTTTTGGAGCTACTAATCTAATTCTGAAAGCATTTAATGAGGAGGTGACCCAGAAATGTAGGAAAGAGCGGTGCTGTTTTAAATGTACAGTTTCCCAAACTGAATGTTCTAAATTGCATATTGATATAGATGTGTCTGTTACCACTCCAAGAAGAGTAATGCCTGTGTTTAGGGAGGTTGTATTCATACTCACTGTAAACAAATGCTTAGTACAGAGCCTGACTCATACATACACACTAAATGATTGAATGGATAAAATAATGGTGTAGATACCCAATATAAATAGAAGTGAATTGAAAGATCTAAAATTTTATAAAAATGGAAAATATTTTAAGGGGCATCCCAAAGTCTTGGGGAAGCCATTATATCAATATAGAAGCATATAAATTCTATCTGAAATATTTTGAAAGTACCTTGTCATCTTAAAAAAAGAAAACAGTGATTGCCTCACTTCTGTTGTCTGTTTTGCTATTTTCATCAGATTTAACAGTAAGAAAAATAGAGCATCCTTTGAAAGGGGGAATAATGAGTGCCATCCTTGGCGATTTTAATCACTTCTTAGCTGCTTTCCTGAGAGCCCCATCTGCCCTTCTAGTCCATCTGCTAGTTGTTAACACTTAGTCAGTCACTTGACAAATGCAAAATCTGAACTGAGAAGGGGGTGGAGGGTGAGAGATTATGGTTTCTGATGATTAGATGTTGTGATGATTGACACACACACACACACACACACACACACACACACACTATGATGCTTCTGTTCAGGCTTAGCTTGAGTAGGACCTAGAGATATTTTGATCCAGAAAGATAATGTCAGAATGGCTAAGGGAAAATGTACTGAGGAAGATGTTCGTGGTTTTACCAGATATTAATTTCTTCAAGAATCAACTTTGATTTGTCACAGAAGCTGATGATCAAATAACTTGTTTAATCACTAATACAATAAAAAGACAAAATCTCGTTTCCCATTGGAGAAAAACAAGGCTGTTGGAAATCTTAGATTTCTTTGTTCAATACTAGGGTCCATCAACATTCAGAACAAATTCTTTAACAGATGAGTTGAATATACTTAGAAAAGGAAAGGTTATAGAAGGGACTGACTCTATGGTCTTGTATTCAAAAGGAGCGTAGTAACTATCCAGGTGGGTCTTACTTACATTATGGCCAAGAAGACCAAAGTACAGCAAGGTCAAGGGATTACTGAGGGGCATTTATAATGCTTATCAAACTGCCTTTGGCTGGTAGAGAACATCCTTTCAAGTTACCTTCAAACCTTTTTAGCATCCATGCTCCTGAGCTCTAGGAACTCCACATAAGTCTGTCCTTGGTACCCCTCTCCACCAGACAAATTTTCACTCTGTTTTGAAAATTTTAGTAATGAGATGCCTACCAATTTCTGTTAGAACACAATCAGTGATGAGGTAGTTTCTTTGTTGGGATGGGGAAATGAGAGTGGGCATACAACACATTTTGCTGGATGCTTTTAATTGTTACAAATTATTTACAGTAAACTTTTTTTTTCGGTTAAATCCAATTCATTACTTATTTTTTTCATCTGGAGTTACACAGAATACATTTTGTTTCCTTTCTAAGTGGTAGTCTTTTAAATATAAGGACAAGTTACTGTTCATTAGAAGAAGATCCCTACTTTCATACCCATATTTTCAACAACATTTCTCAAACAGGGAAAAAATTATTCCAATCCAACATCTTCTCCTCCTTTGACAGTTTACTAGAAAAAGATTAGGAGACCAATAGCAACAAGTCTCCATGCGAGTTCAAGATAAAAACACAAAAGTGGAAAGTAATTCATGTAGAAACAATTTGTAATTTTTTCTTTAGAGCCAAGATGATGATGTGATGTTAAAAAAAAAAAAAGATAAGCTTAGACGTGGTGACTAGTGGTATAGTATCAAGGTGAGGCTGATTAGCTGTTCCACTGAAATGTGTATTGATGGGATGGCATTTAGAGTACTGTGCTTTGATTGGGTGGACTACAATAAGGAAAAAAATTGATACATAATTAAGAAGCCAAAAGAATGAATAGGGTATTCAGAAACCATGTTACATGAAGAGTAATAGAATTAGAAATATTTGACAAGAGAGAAAATCACTTTCAGAGAGACATGGTGACCTCAAGTAAATGTAGTATTATCAGTTAAAATGAGTTGGACTTAGTTTATATCACTTCAGAAAACAAAACTAAGTCCCTCAGTTAAAAGGTGCTGGAAAACAGAATTTGTCTTAGTATAAATAAGAAAGAATTTTTTAAAAGCTTTTATTCGTTTGAGAGGGAGCAAGAGCACAAGCAGGGGGAGTTGGCAGGGGAGAGGGAGAAGTAGGTTCCCCACTAAGTGAGGAGCCTGATGTGGGGCTCCATCCCAGGACCCTGGGATCATGACCTGAGTGGAAGGCAGATGTGTAACTGACTGAACCACCAAGGCACCGCAGGAAGAAAGAACTTCTTAAGAAGTAAATCTGCCAAGAGTAGAATGTTGAAATGCTGCCACTAAAGGCTGGAATGCCTGGCCTGACAGGGCAGGTGAGAAGATGTCTTTTGAGGAAAGATGTCCGTTATGTTTCACCCAACTTACATGCTAAAGTAAGGACTGCCAAGGATCTACTATGTAAAATGCACTGATAGATTACATGGGTTTTCACTTTTACTATTTTTTTAAAGATTTTATTTCTTAGCGCAAGAGAGAGAGAGAGAGAGAGAACATAAACAGAGAAGGAGTAAAGGGAGAGGGAGAAGCAGGCTCCTGGCTGAGCAGGGAGCCCTACATAGGACTTGGTCCCAGGACCCTGGGATCATGACCTAAGCCAAAGGCAGATGCTGAACCCACTGAGCCACCTAGGCACTCCAGATTGCTTGGGTTTTCTAAAAGAAGTATAGGACAAAGTTTATTTCTAAAAATACTTACACTCTAGTTAAGAAGTCAAAATATAAAAACATGAACATCTATATTATAAGCCTTTTGGAGAATGCATGATATCTAGTTAGGAAGATGGGATAATCGCAAAGGGTAGGAAGAGCCTCCCCCCCCCCCAAAAAAAAAAACCCACAAAAACAAAACAAAACAAAACACCTCATGGGAAAGACTTGAGGGGAATAAAAAGAATGATAAGATAAATGGGAACTTTGAAGGCAGACGGGGGGTGGAAGTGTGACTACACATAGTATGATAAAGAGATATGTCTGTTCAGGTTATTATGTTGTTCGTGACTATAATATTGGGAAGAGGTTGTGAATAGACTGCATTGCTTGAAATTCATATTTTGGAGTTTGACCTTTATTTTTACACAGTTGGGAACCATTTTGTGCCTTTGCTTGACAGAGAAATGGTATGCTGAAAACGGTACCAAAAGAAAAATCCTGGATATGCTTGAATAAGGAGAATCTGCAAGTACTGAGCACAGGGAGACAGACTGTACTCTGGGAGAGGAATAGAC
Source organism: Canis aureus (assembly GCF_053574225.1). Lineage (NCBI taxonomy): Eukaryota > Metazoa > Chordata > Mammalia > Carnivora > Canidae > Canis > Canis aureus. The sequence goes on from NC_135616.1 coordinate 32,696,755, forward strand.
AGAGTTCTTGGGATGGATAATATGCTGTAGGTTGCTTCAACCACTTCAGGCATCAACAATGGCCTTGACACTCATTTAGCAACTTGTCTATGTCAAATAATGAGAGTTACCACTTTATAGCCTTTAGCAACACAGCAACCACAGAACCATAACAATGTTGTTTATCATCTCCTTGTCCAGCCTAATGATGCATGTGTCTGCTGTTTCTTAGACAATTTAGGGAAAAAAAATCTGCCACAATACCCAGGAATATTAAATATTTCAAAAACAGATCAGGGTATTAGCCTCCTAAGTCTGAAAACTTGTTTTCATTACTAATTAGTTTTTAGAATTGTCAGAGAACACACGTCTTATCCCCTCACTCTGTGTAGGAACTTGGTAAATTTCATAAGGCCAGGAATTGTGTGTCTATGTGTGTGTATATAAAAGTATACACACACATATTATGTATAATTTCTTTATGCTCATCATAATTTTTGAGCATAGGTCAATAGATAGGATTTAATTACATTTATAGTTGCTGTAGAGATACAATGTCATAAATGGTCATGTCGTTTTCTGTCTTGGTCAAATCATAATCTTAACCATAACGTAACTCTTTATTGGAAAATGGTTTTTCACTTTTTAATTTCATGTAAAATTTCCTACATTTTAAGCTCCCTCTCATAGATTGAGTGAAGATAAACCTGAAATATGATAAATGGTAATCTTTTAGATTCCTGAGCCCTATTTTCCTCTACAGGACCTGCCAGCAATATTAATGCCTGATTAACTACATTCCAATAAGTATACTGCATAGTCCAAATTAATTTGGTTGTAATGTTTGTTTAATTACAGTACTTAACTTAAATTTTATAGTTGGTTATTCAAAGTGCAAGCTTATTTTTTTTTTCAAAGTGCAAGCTTATTTGATTTTAATTTAAAAAGGAGAGAGAATACTGTGCAGTTCACTTTTCTTGTAGCTATTATGATTACATAGCAAGGCAACTGGTTGATGCAATTTCCCCGAAAGGTCCAGTGGCTTGACCAAAAATTCTCTGCTACGTTGCTTCTTATGATAACTGAAGTGCTGTCATTAATCATTCATGAGTATTTGTTCTTTTCATAGTAATTCAGTACCTATTTTGGCCACTGTGTGTGCCCAGCTTTTTACATAGGAACATAGAGATAGAGTGGGAATGGAATACAATATGGGATAATATAGACACCTTAAAATTGAGTAGCTCAAATTAAATGTGACCCACAGAAATGTAAATTTCCAATTACATTAAAATGCAGTGAGTTACATAATAGACTTATATGAAGAGTTAAATGATAATGTAGGGGAAGAATCAGCTCACATTGCATGGGGGAGACTGGAATACTTCTCAGAGAATAGAAGGAGAGGTTCAAGGGGAAAAATCACCTTGTAGGATGAGTGTTTCTGCCATTAAGTGGCAGAAACAGATATAGTCAATGAATGGCAAATGGCTTTTTGTAGAGATGAAAATCAAGGTGGAGGTTGGGGTGTGGAGAGCAGGAGAGTTTTGCTAAGCAGATCTGAGTTCAGCTTGTGGAGGCGTTGAATATCATGATACCATGAGTTTGATTTTTTTCCCTGAAGGAGAAGAAGGATGCCTCTAGAAAGAAAGGAAAGAATCATAAGAGTGGATTTAATAGAGGAACAAAATGCCTGAAGAGGTATAACTTAGTTCCGGTTATGAAAATGGTGGGAGGGAGATAATAAGGAAAGAGCAGAAGTAAAGCTGAATAGAGAGAAGGATGAATTTGAGGTTATAATAGGAAGAGATGATTATTTTTGTTTTTATGTTTTTCAATAACACTCTAGCAAAAGGCATATCCTCTTTAGATAAAACGGGAAGCTTTTATCAACTAATATCTTAGCAGAGATTCAGTTAGCAACAGCTGACAGCATGGCCCCGAGAGTGGTGGATGGGACAATTAACTGTGGCTGGAAGGGTGACAGGCAACTGGTGCTGAGGATATTGCAGGCAGATGAGAGAGGAACCTGGAAGGAAAACTTGGAGGACTTGAACTATAAAATTTATTTCCTAAAAACCTCTTTTTTAAAGAGCAGGTTCTAGTTTATAAGATACAAGATTGCCTACTAAGCACTAAGGAAATCCATGTACTTGTGTATTCGTCCTTGTCAGCTTCTCTGAAGTGTGATGGACTCACTAAGCACCACTGGATGGGAGGAAGCCCTTTGAGATGGTCAGACCCTGAGAGAGTTCCATAGGCTCACCTTACCTTAAATGTGATTTTTATTGATACAAGGCCTTTAAGGATTGCAATGTGGTTGGGAAGCCATTGTAAAAATATTTTGGGGTTTTGATGCAGCTTGCATTGTTACAGCATTATGAACAAACAGGATGTAAGAGATTCTAAGGGCCCTCTATCTCTTAATGTGAATTCTCAGGACTTCAACTAAAAAAAGAAAAATTCTCACACAGTATCAAGAAAGAGGAACAAGTTAAGCATGAATAGGATAAGTGGTAAATTTTCAAGAGTACTCTACATTAACCATGAGGTCTGAATTGGTATCCTACTTTTGTCAATTGCAGTCCTTTAATTTTTTGAAGCAGTTAGAACCAAGTAAGAAAACATATCTGGAAAAAAAAGCTTTGTACATATATGACACATTAGTAGTAGCACCATGTTTGTGTGTGAGACACTTAAATATCACGTGCCATGTCTAACACATAAGTGCTAGAAATTGTTGATCTCAGGCTTAGAAACAAACAGAATTCATATTCCATATTTTAAAAACCAAGTTTATTTTTATTATAAAAATAATGCCTGCTTATTATAGATAGCTTACTACATAAAAAATAGACAAAAAAGTCATGTTTCTGTCACTCAAAGCCAACACATTCGGATGTGTTTTTCTTTAGAGATTTCCTGTGAAAATGTGTAATTTGTTTGTTTCACATAGTTGTAATCATACTTTATGAAATGTTGAATTGGACTTTTTCATTTAACATTAAAACATAAGGATATTCTCATGTTATTTTAACCTTAAAGAAAATCACTTTTAGCAACTTCATAGAATCCCAACCATTGAATATGTCAGCTTGAGTCTCATAAAAAATGTCAGAGTCTGTGGCTTCTCCCAGCATAACTTATTCTAATGTTAGCATATTTTAATTTGTTCTTATGTTAGGATATATCTAACTTAAAAGCACAAAACTCAGATTGAGGTAGGTAATTATGGGAAAGGCATGAAAAACAGGATTCAGTACAAATACTTTTGTTCTTGTTATCTTGGTAGTATAAAATAATTATCTAGATCTGGTATCCACAAATTTTGTTAAAGGCCAGTGAGTAAACATTTTGAACTTTGTGGGTCATAAAGCCTCTGTGGAAAAGCAGCCATAAGTACATCGCTTCAATAAAAGAAAGGATAAAAACCATATCATCATTTCAATAGACTCAGGAAAAGAATTTGGCAAAGTCCAACATCTGTTCATGATAAAAATCTTTAAGTAGGTTTAGAGGGAACATACATCAACATAATAAAGGTCACATATGAAAATCCACAGCTGACATTATAATCAATATGAAAAACTAAAAGCTTTTCTCCTAAGGTCAGGGACAAGAAAAGGATGTCTACTCTCACGACTTTTATTAAACATAATACTAGAATTCCTAGACATTACAATCAGACAAGAAAAAGAAATAAAAAGCATCTAAATTCATGAAGAAGTAAAATTTTCACTATTTGCAGATGCCATGATATTACATAGAAAACCTTAAAGACTCCACCAAAAAATAATAGAAATGACAAATGAATTCAGTAAGGTCACAGGAATACAAAAATCAATATACAGAGAGGCACCTTGCTGGCTCAGTCAGTTAAGCATCTGATTTCATCTCAGGTCATGATCTCAGGGTACTGGGATCGAGCCCAGTGTCAGCCTCCCTGCTCAGCCAGGAATCTGCTTCTCCCCCTTCCACTGTACCATCCCCCCATTTTGTTCTCTCTGTCTCTTTCTCAATAAATAAATAAAATCTTTAAAATACCAATATACAGAAATCTGTTGCATTTCTGTACACTAATAATGAAGCAGTAGAAAGAGAAATTAAGAAAATAGTCCTATTTACAGTTGTGTCAGTTGTGGGCTTTTGACACAAAATTACCAAAAAGGTGAAAGACTTACACTCTATAAAACATTGCTGAAGGAAATTGAAGATGACACAACAAATGGAAAGATAATTTATGCTCATGGGTTGGAAGAAAAAATATGAACAAAATGCCCATAATACCCAAAGCAATCTATGCATTTAATACAATCCCTGTCAAAATATCACCAGCATTTTCACCGAAGTAGAGCAAATAGTCCTAAAATTTGTATGGAATCATGAAAGACCCCGAGTAGCCAAAGCAGTCTTGAAAAAGAAACAGAACTGGAGCTATCACAATTCTAGATCTCAAGATATACTACAAAGCTGTAGTACTCAAAACAGTATGGTACTGGCACAAAAATAGACACATAGATCAATGGAACAACATAGAGAGCACAGAAATAAATCCAGTTATATGGCCAATTAATCTTCAATAAAGGAGACAAGAATATCCAATCGGAAAAAGTCTTTTCAAATGGTGTTGGGAAAACTGGACAACAAAAGAATGAAACTGGACCACTTTCTTAAACACAATTCAAAATGGATTAAAAATCCAAATGTGAGACCTGAAACGGTAAAAATCCTAGAAGAAAGCACAGTCAGTAATTTCTCTGACATTGGCCATAACATTTTTCTGCATATGTCTCCTGAGGTAAAGGAAACAAAAACATTATTTGGGACTATATCAAAATGAAAAGCTTCTGCACATCAAATGAAACAATCAGGAAAACCCAAAGGCAACCTCAAGAATGGGAGAAGATATTTGCAAATGACATGTCCAATAAAGGGTTAGTATCCAATATATATAAATAAAGAACTTAACATCCAAAAAACAAATAATCCAATTTAAAAATAGGCAGAAGATATGAACAGCTATTTCTCTAAAGAAGACATCTAGTGGCCAACAAACTACATGAAAAGATGCTCAACGTCACTTATCAGAGAAATACAAATCAAACCACAATGAGATATCCCCTCATACCTGTCAGAATGGCTAAAATCAATGACACAAGATATAACAAGTGATGAGAATGTGGAGAAAATGGAACCCTCATGTACACTTGGTAGGAGTTCCAACTGGGGCAGCCATTTTAGAAAAACAGTATGGAGTTTCTCCAAAAATTCTTCTAAAATATTATCTAGTAATTCTACTACTGGGTATTTACCTAAAGAATATAAAAAACACTAATTCAAAAGGATATATGGACCTCTATGTTTATAGCAGTATTATTTGCAATAGCCAGAATATGGAAGCAACCCAAGTGCCCATTAATTGGTGAATGGTAAAGACAATGTGATAAAGCCATACAGTGGAATATTACTCAGCTATAAAAAATGAAATTTTGCCATTTGCAACAACATGGATGGATCTAGAGGGTGTAATGTTAAGTGAAACAAGTCAGAGAAAGAGAAATACCATATGGTTTCACTCATTTGTGGGATTAAAGAAACAAATGACAAAGAAAAAGCCAACTCAAAAACAGACTTTGAGCTATAGAGAACACACTGATGATTACCAGTGGGGAGATATGTAGAAGGATGGGTGAGATAGATGTAGAGGATTGAGCACACCTAATCGTTATGAGACCTGAGTAATGTATAGAACTGTTAAATTACTATATTGTACACCTTAAACTAGTATAATACTTTAGCTACACTGGAATTAAAAGAAAAATTGAAGGCACATGGGTGGCTCAGGAGTTGAGCATCTGCCTTTGGCTCAGGATGTGATCCTGGAATCTTAGGATTGAGTCCCATATCAGGCTCCCTGCAGGACCCTGCTTTTCCCTCTGCCTATGACTGTGCCTCTCTCTCTCTCTCTCTCTTTCTCTGTCTCTGTCTCTCATGAATAAATAAATAAAATCTAAGGAAAAAAATTAAGGCAACCATAAACAATGTGTAAATAAATAGGTGTAGCTCTGTTCTAAAAAAAACTTTATTTACAAAAAGAGTCAGTGTGCTGAATTTGGTCCCCTGTGAAGTAGTCTGTTGGACTCATGCTCCTGATTATGGTTCCAGTTACCTATATTAACATGACAGCCTTTTGGACTTTCCCTAGAGGAGTGCGTATTATGGGATGGGGGTCAATCTTCCCATATTATTCCATATAAAAATAATTAAATGGTTCTTTTTATATGCCAGGTAATTTCTTGAAATATATTTATTCAATGAAACTTTAATAAAACTAGAGTTTTTCTAATGTCAGGTCTACTCCTCTATTCCTTGAAAATTCTTCTTTCCCTATTTGAATATTCTAATATGCTAATTTTCCCTAGGTTTTCCAAAATTAGGCTGCTGTTAAGAGAGGGTAGCACAGGTCATTTATATCAAATTTAGTGTTATTAATAATCATCAGGAAGTTATATCCCAAAGCATACACTCTTCCACTTAGGAGATATTGGGGACCATCTCTTTGTCCCTAATTCTCATCTCTAAAATGGGGGACTTTGATGGTTTTTACTGCTCACTATAAATCAGAATGACCATGGGGACTTTTAAAAATATCTATACATTTTGCAAATCTTTAGGGTTGGGCTTTGGATATGTATTCTTACCAAGCTCCATAGATTCTCTTAAAGTGGGTCTAGCGGCCCTCAGCTTAGTTGCATGCTCCCATTACCAGAGCATCTTTCATAGCTACTGTTATTTCCAGCCACACCTCTAGAGATTTTTATTTCATTGGTCAGGGATATGATATGGGCATCAGTATTCTTTGAAGCTTCTTAGGTGATTCTGCTGTGCAGCCACTGAACTATACTGTCATCTCATCCTTGTGCAAGAGCCACGCTAATCTCTGTATTGTTCCAATTTTATAGTATGTGTGCTGCCGAATCAAGTATCACTGAGCTACACTTAAGGTAGTACTCTGACTAGTGTTTGCAGATGGGTTTGGATGGATGTGAAGACATTTTTTCCTAACTCTCCTGAGAATCCATGATTTCACATTTATTAGACATGCTACAGTGGAATCTGGCATTTAGGTTATGGAAAATTATGATTATGTTAGGTCACGTTCAAGTTGTTACTTCTGTGTCCAAACTTACCTAAATTATTTTGAGAATGCTGCGCAGGGACCTTAATAAAACTACTTTGAGAAATATTTGCAGCCTAATAGAAATCATGATTTAACTCACAACCTTCTTGTAAAAATCAAAATGTAATTGTAGTGTATTAAATAACTCAATTCTTAGAGCAACTGGAGTAATGTCCTAAGACCATATTGAAGAGTAGAGTCAGTCTGCCGTTGCTTGTTTGAAACTGAATTCAGTTAGAAGATTTGGATTTGTGCACTTGAGGCTTAAAGATTCAATGATCAATCTATCACAGAACTAATTTATATCCTACATTGGTGTAAGAAAAGCACTCTTCTCTGCTGTGGAGGATAGTAAACTGAAGAAAATAAAATCTCTCTCAGTAATTTATAATCTTCTTTGATGACAAAACTGAAACATGAAACATAAGGCAGTCAACACCAAGTGCCAGCTGCTGTGAATCCGGAATAGCAAGGCTGATCTGTGTGCAAGTGGTAATTGGAGATGGCATAGAACAGTGCCATGGTATGCAGTGTGGGCCACTTTTATAAGAACACCTAGAGTGTGTGTTAAGAATGCAGATTCCTAGGACACATCCAGGCCTGCTCAATCAATCTCTTTGGACTAGAGCTTGGGAATCTGCCCTTTAAACAGAGTTTTCAAGCCTTTACTATATATACAAAGCTTGAGTACTGTAGATGAAGTAGAGGCAAAATAAGTTTGGCCGTCTAAGATGGGTTAGAGTTAGGGAATAGTAATTAGTAGTTTACATGTATTGAAAGCTAGACACGTTTTTTTTCTATTTATTTTTTAAAGATTTTATTTATTTATTGGAGAGAGAGAGAGAGAATCTTAAGCAGGTTCTGCACTGAGTGCAGAGGCTGATGTGGGGCTTGATCTCACAATCCTGAGATCACAACCTGAGCCGAAACCGAGTAGGATACTTAAGCAATTGTACCACCCAGGTGCCCTAGACAGTTTCAGATGGCTTAAGTGTATTCCTTCCTTTAAACTCCCCACCCCCGCAAACAAACAAAAACTACAAGTCAAGTTTTATTATTATCCCCATTTGACATATAGGAAACTGAGGCACATGGAACTTGAGCAGCTTGCTCAAAGTCACACAGCTCCTGAGTGGCAGTCAAGATCTGGGGACAGGCAGTCTCACTCCTGACTCTGTACTCTAAATGACTTTTTCTCCAAGCCAGAAGGAAGGAAGAACAACTTAATTCTGACAAACTCATGAATTCTTATGAACATATGGATGAATTACATATAAACAAAATTCATAAATGGTCTGAAAGGTAGTTATTGCAGTTAGAGCAGGTGAAAATTATAGTATAGTTCCTAGGCACAAAACCAGTTGAGCTGACCCTGGGTTGCCACTGAGAGGTGAAGGAAACATCATGAAGAGATTATAGTTTAAGGCCCTGATCCCATGTAAAAACTTCCCAGAAATACAGAGATTAGCAGGATTAGCAGGATTGCTGCTAAGGATCCTGACTCCCAGAAATATTGAATAAGACCATCGCTTATTCACTGCTCCCCTTATGACCATCTTTGCTAACATTTCCAGTGGAACCAAGTGAGTGAACCCAGACTTTTGCACCAAAACAGCACAGTTTAATTAGCCAGCCTTCCCTCTCTCGTTTGAGGCTGGAATCAGGTAAATTTATGGTAAATAAAGGGAAGTTTTCTTCAGAGAGTAGAAAATCAGTATTTTGGAGGTATCTTTAACTTGAACAAATATTCTTGTAGGCATTCTGGGCATTATCAGGGGAAACAGTGAGGGGCTGGTGTTAAAGTTGTTGAGCAGGGGCAGGGTCTTAAAGTTGTTGTGTGTGACACAGCCGCAGCTGGTGGCACAAGTACTGGGACTCTGACAGCTGAATGAACCCTGCTTGCTTCCTGTGCTGGGTAGCAGCCTGTAGCACTGGCCACAAAAGCAATTTCTGAACAGCCAGGCAAATGCACCAAAGGTGAGACAGAACCAATTAGCCTTGACAGCGTAGCAGACACATTAAAGCCTTTTTAGCTCGTTGGTTTTCGAGGACCCTTTTTTCTTCTTAAATATTACCATTGACCTCTCAAATAAACCTTTCTCAACGCTGAAGAAAAAAGCTGTTAGAAAGTCCATATGAAATATGTAGCACATCAAACAGGAATTAGATAGTTAACGTGACATGTGGCATTGCTGCTTGCTTGAGCTTACCTGCTCCAGACTCAACAGGTGCTATCTGCAGCTACATATTGTTTTAAAATGTAAGTTTTATTATTCTATTATGGTAAGACCCACAGATGACCAGATGATTGCTATTGGGAAGGCAGTTTGTTACAATTTGCAAGAGGAGATGGCACACCGCACCACACGGGGCCATCCATACAAGGAGACACCAGGGTGGGTCAGGAGGTAGAAGGAGCCATGGGAAAACATAGGCAAGAGCCTTTATTCTGGTGAGACAATGGAAACTGATTTAGGATTGAGTGAATATTTGCAGCAGGCCACAGGGCAAAGAGAATGTTCCTTGTTGCATGATACCTGATCCTGGGGTGTTTACAGCAGGGGAATATAGGTTCTAGGGTGTAAGAGCTCCTTAGAGGAGGATGAAGATGGGCTCCGGGGTTGGTTAGTTTGCATATGAAGAGTGTGTTCCTAGAGCAAGTGTTTATAGTAGGAATTAGCTAGTGTCTCCATAATCAGGGCTCCAGATGTCATAACAGCAGGGAGGAAAAGAAGATTAATACATACATGCTAGGTGCTTTATTTTAGGACCTGATACCAACAGTACAATTATTTGTTGAGAATGACTGAACCTAATGAGCGTCACAGTAGAACTTGGCTTTCTGCATAGGTCTGAATCAAATTATAGAAAGGACAGTTGTGTCCTATGTGCTGACTTGAGGGGCAAAGCATAGCTGACCACTCACTGTCCACATTTCAAGGCAACTGGGCTGCTCTTTCCATTTCTTCACATGCAGTATGATTGGAAGAACTTGGATAAACTCCAGATAACTAATTTCATCCTTAAGTTGTCACTGCTTGAATTTCTTGGTCATAAACATTTATTTCGAGTCCTAGAGCACTAATGCAGTATAAGTTGATCTCAAAATGCATTTTACTAATTTTAAAGCCTATAGAGTTATCAAGGATCTAAAAGAGCCACTTAAATATTTTTTGTGTTAATTAATTGTATTATAGAAGGAACATTAAATGACTAGACTCTTTTTAAATTTATAAATCTTCTGTTGTCTCAGGACATATCCTATGAGGATATCTTGTCTACTATCTATAGGTTTTACTATCCAGTAACCTTATGAAACCGGTTGCAAATACTATAATGTGGGGTTCCCTTTTAGAAATCCGAATTTGATTTGTATTACAAAAGAAACTACTGTGTGTAGAAAATACTGAGAAATAAAACAAATCCCAAAGATACTTACTTCTGAAAAAATTGAAATGTATAGTTTCAGATATAAAATATTTTTACAGAAAACTGAATCACTCCATGGGTGCCTTCTATTTGTAACTTAGATATTTCATTTTGTAAGTAGTGAATATATTTTCATTTCTAAAAATAGTTATTACATGATAATGGCTAATACCCCATTATATTTTTACACAAAGATTTATTTAAGCAATCCTCTATTTTAGGGTGTTTCAATTATTAAATGTTGTTAATTTCCTTAGGTTAAATTATTAGAACTGGTAATGATGATTCCAAGAGAATTCATGTTTTCAATTCTTTTAATATAAAAATAACTCCAGGAGAAGTTGATATAATTTACACTCTTCACAAGTATAGAAATATCGATTTGATATTCAGGAAATTATTCATTGTTTTCATTTACATTTCTTCTATTTCTTATGTGCTCTACTATTTTTTTTTTCATGTGCTTATTGTTAGTTTGTATTCTTTGAAATAATGCCTATTTCTTTGACCTTATATCTTTTGGTGGGTTAATGATTTTTTAAAACTGATTTCTTAGAACTCACTCTGTTTACAACACAGTAACTGTAGCAAATTCTTTTGATGCCCTGCATCACATACCCTTGACTTACCTCTTATTTCGGCCACAGCTGTGGGCAATAGTTCTCCACAAAGTCAGATTCTCTGACATGCATTTACGTTCTATTTTAGGGAATTCTCCAAAGTCTCTTCTTGGATGGAAAGGGTTAATACTTACTCTGTGGGGAATGGAAAGCAGTGGGGCAATGCCTCAGCCTCCTTATACTGGGTGGTTAATTCTGGGCAGCATGTTCTGGGTTTTCAGAGGTCCCAGTGGCTACCTTGGCCTTCAGCAATAACCTTGATTTTTGTTTTCTCTTCCTATCCACTTTCACTTTTCCGTGCTCTCTCATTTCTGCTTCCTGGTATCACTTCATACATAAACACTCAAGTCTTTGTCTCAGGCTTTGTGTTTAAGGGGCCTCAAATGACGACATTAACTCTCTTCATTTAGGCACTGGTATTTTAAATTTCTTTCCAGCTTGGGCCAACAGAGTTGTCTCTTATCTAAATTGACCTTTCACATCTGTTGATGTTTTTCTCTAGGTCTCCAGCTGTTTTTTTTTTTTTTTTAAAGGTTTTATTTATTTATTCATGAGAGACACAGGGAGAAAGAGAGGCAGAGACACAGGCAGAGTGAGAAGCAGCCTCCATGCAGGGAGCCCGACGTGGTACTCGATCCCAGGTCTCCAGGATCAGGCCCTGGGCTGAAGGCAACACTAAACCTCTGAGCCACCTGGGCTAACCCCCACCCCCTGCCCTTTTTTAAAAGATTGGTCTCCAGCTGTTTTTGTTCTGTGCCAAGCATATTGGCTTGCTTGTGTTGCTGTAACAAATTGCCACACAGTTAGTGGTTTAAAACAACACAAATATATTTTCTTATAATTCTGGAGATCAGAAATCTAAAATGGTTCTTACTGGGTTAAAAATACAAGTGTTGGCAGAGTTGTATCACTTTCTGGAAACTCTAGGGGAAAATCCATTCCCTGCTTTTTTCATTGTAAAGAAGCCACCTGCATCCCTTGCCTGATGGCCCCTGACTATGCATTCAAAGCTAACAGCATAGCATTTCCCAGTCTTTAACTCTGCCCCTTGTGTCTCCTTCTCACAAGGACCCTGGTGGTTACATCAGCCACACCCATATAACCCATAGTAACTTCCTATCTTAAGACCCTTAATCAACATGCAAAAACTGTTTTGTTATGTAAGGTGACATTCAGAGGTTCTGGGGATCAGGATTTAGACATCTTTGGGGAGCTGTTATTGTGACTATCAAGGTATGCTGAAATTTTACTTTTTGGTATCGAATTCTAGATCAAAGTTAGTGAGAAATTTCTAATTTGTGAATCTGCAGTTGCCAAAAGTTACTCTATAAGGGAGTTCTTCCAAATGATATTCTTAGAGATCCCTTGATCATTTCGGCATGCTCAGTAAAGTGCCTACCACTGGTTGTGGGGACAGTGTTTTCTGTATTTGGAACTCTACCTACCACTCAGTTCGGCTCTGGGCTGCATCATTTAGTTATCTTGTATATTCTGCATCAGTTTTAAAAATTCACCCCCTTGGAGGAAAATATCTCCTAATATCTTCATTAGGGTCTAAAGTGGAAAGGTATGTGTCATGGGTGGAATAGTAGACTCCATAAAACTTTGTGAAAAACTCCAGCATCTTCTCTGGATGCTTCATCTCAGGATTTTTCAGCTTAAATATTTCTTATCCACATCCAGTGCACTAGTGATAGGCTAGCGTGGGTATCACTTGTTGACTCAGTTTCCTGAAGAAAATTAGTTACTGATTTTATAAGATTGAGTCCCATTCTACCTTAGGCAGTATTACATGCTTGGTATATAGGAGATTCGAGTCAGTAACAAATTTAGGTGTGCCGGAGTCTTAAGAAAAGAACATCTTTGGAGTCGGAGATGAGATTGAAGTCTAACTCTTGTACCTATTGGTTGTGTGTCCTTCAGTGATGTACTTAACCTTTCTGAACCCTATTTTTGCCTAGTAATTGATATGTAAATAATCTATTGCCTGGAGAATGGGCAATTAGGGAATGCATGAAATAGGATATGCAATATATAATCTAGCATCTGACATATTGTATGGGCTTAGCAAATATTCACCATTTTAAAACAATTACTCAGCAATTCTCCCCTCTTGCATCATAATTTTTTCTTCTCCACCATGTCATTTAAAATCCTATTGTTTCTTCCATCTAAAGAATGCTCTCAGCCCCCCTTCCCCTTAAGATATTACTCATTTCTTCTTTTCCCATTCATGATGACATTCTCAAAAGACTCATATGCTGTCTCCGACTACTCTTTTCTGTGTTTCTCCCTTATTGAGGCACAATTCATATGTCAATAACTTGACCACTTTTCGCGTACAACTCTATGATTTTCCTGAATAAATCCTTGTGGAATGATAATTTTAAGTGATGTACAGGATGTTTGTTGTCTGCCTAGATCCTGTTCACCTCCTAGGTTTGCTGCTAGCAGCTGGCACCTATGACCTTGAGAAAGTTACCATTGAGTATTGGAAACACCTTGCTTCTATGAAGAACAAACAGGAAGTGTCTGGGAATTCATATCACCACCCTAACCCTGAAACCCCAAATCAAAGCCAGTGGCTGGCTGCTGTGGGAGTACTATACTAATACCCACCTCCTTTATCGCACAGTAGGACAAACTCTTGACTTGTGATTTATACTCCAGAGCTGCCCACAGGATCAGGCTGAGGCTGAGATGTGCTTGACTTCTTTCTCCTCCTTATCCTGATCCTTCCATTCCTTTACTGCTGTCTCTTGAGGACACTTGCTTAATAAATCACTTCCGTTTAAACCCTTGGCTATGGGTCAGCTTCTGGAGAACCTGACCTCGACAGGTGGCCAAATGTCGAACTTGTCACAGCCACAGGCAAGATTTATGTTACAGGCAAGGAAGGAACAGGCATTTATCACAGCAGGCCTGGGAGCAAAGTTCGAGTCTGAATCATTATGGCATCTTGAAGTGAGGGAAATTTAGGGAGAGATGGGAAGACCAGGGTCTGCAGTGGGGTGGTGTGAACAGTTCCTCTGAATATTTATTGAAACAGATGACCACTGGCTCTGCATATCATCGGGGTCCACCTCCTTCCCCTAGACCCATCATTTTTGTCTCCAGGGCTAGGCTCTCTTAGTCCATGTCTAGGTCATTGATGTTAGGTGTTCTGCCCTGACCTTCCAAACTTGAATTTGTATTTGATTCTTTTCAAGAACCACATTTTGGCAATATAGAGGGGGGAGACCTTTGAGTTCTTAGATATTCTTTATTAAAGTCCTTTTCCCTCCCCTAAGGCCTGTACTCCCTGATTTTGGCTTTACAAGTTACCTAGTTTCAGGTAACTTAAAAGTATTTTGTGAGATCTGTAGTTCAAGCTTGTATTTCATGAAGCTGTACATGGAATGGAAGAGGAACAGCAATTCTGGGAGAAGCACACCCAGGAGGCAGGGGGAGTTGGGGAAAAAATATATGCCCACAGAGGAGGCTGGGCCCTGCCCATCTCTATAGATCATGAGGGTGGTCCTGACTTCCATAGAGGTAAGGTAGGTATGGTAGGTTCTGTTTAACATGGTAGGAAAGCACATGCCTTTGAAACATTGCCAATGAAATTGAATGGGTAGACATTTAAATTGTTAAAATTCAGTTTTATATAACACTTATTCAGAGCAGAATGAATTGTTATGATTTTTTTGCCATTTCTATCCATTGAGCTATCCCTAAGACTATATAAACTCCTTTTAGGGCTTATTTTCTGTACTATTCTGTTTGCATTTCATAATTACTTATTATATCCTTATTATTCTGACTAAAAGTAGAATCTTGTGTTCACAAACTGTAGACCTTTGGAGACAGGACTCTATCTGTAGAGTCTCTGACTTGCCAGTTAATAATTATTTGTAAGGATTTATTGGTGATATTTTCAAATTAATGACCAATCTTGTTATCTTACTTTGATACTTCCTTTGCCCCTTTTTGGATAAAATCCCTGAATTATTTGGATATTTAATGGGGGAACAGTGAGTCAGATATAGTTCTGCGATATTGACAGTGTCCTTCTGTTCAGGATGTTCTGCTTATAGTTCATAACAAGGCCATATATGTGTGTGAGTAAGGATATGTTGGTGGCAGAGCATGGGAGGAAAATGGGTAGGCTGCTAAGTGGTATAGTGCTAGATTGAATCCTAGCTACTGGTTTTACTCAAGAGATCCAACCTGAAACCATCAAGTATTGGGCAGTGTCCTTCCTGATATTTTTTTTCTGCTGTACCTTTGGATTACTGGACAATAGCTACTGCAGCAATGCTGGTCAACAGGAGACCATTCATCCTCTTGCTTGTGGGGTCAGGGCCTGAGATGTCTTCTTGACCAACTAGGGCTTATCAATCATGAGCAGAGTGTCTTCTGAGCTCCAGATCTCCTTTCTGTGTCACAGCATCTTTCTGGATCCTATAGAGGGTGTTGTGAATGGGGCAGACATGTCTGACAAAGTCAGGGCCAAGGGAGGGGGGTGCATCTTGTTGTTGTTGCACAAGTAAAAAGCCCTGAAAGGCCCATGATCTTGTTAGTGGTACAGGATGTCAGAAGGTGCTTAGTTGCTTCCTCTTGAGCCTCAGCAGTACCGGCTTCCAATGGCAAGGGTTACAGTCATTCCCATTTATCCAGCATTTCCCTTTGCATGCTTTCAGTAACCTATGGTCAGCTATGGTCCAGAAGCAGATGATCCTCTTTCGGACTTACTGTCAGGAGGTCATCAGTAGCGTAACACGATGTCACAGTTTCTACATCATCCCCCTCACTTCCTCTCCTCATGTGTCATCACAAGAAGGGTGACTGTAGCACCATGAGATCCTTAGACCACATTCACATAACTTTTATTGTTATAATTCTTCTATTTTACTAGTTAATTCCTTACTGTGCCTAACTTTATTATAAGTATGTATGTATAAGAAAAAAACCTAGCACATATCAGTTTTGATTACTATCCACATTTGAGGCATCTGCTGTAGGTCTTGGAATGCATCCCCCATGAATAAGAAAGCACTGCCAAATTTGTTTTGTTGTGTTGGTTGTTGGTGGTCCATGAAAGGCTGTGCTTCTCTTTGCCCCATCATATCCACTCTCTGTTTTTATGTTGCTTTTGTCCTTCTTTCTTGGCAATCATTCCCCATGTTGTCTAGACTCAATGGTGTTAGGGAAGGAGCATAGGTGAGCTTGAGCAGAAATAGGACTTTGTTTTTGACAATCAGGGAAAATAGGAAGGGAGTCTATTTTTGGTACACCTACGTGTTGCATACTATACTGATATTCTACATAGGTAAACTCATCTAATCTTCATTATAAGTAATTTTTATTTTCCTCAATATTATGGGAAAATAAACTGTGGTAAGTATTTTGTTTGTGGACATATAATCATGTCTTTTTTATTGCAAAGGCCCTACTGACCTACTCTTTCTTGCCATCTGTGTTCCTGTTTTCTCCAATCGTGTGCAGAGGGATTCTCTGTCTGATGTTCAGGCAACTTTGTGGGAGGATGCTTTTCATACAAGTGAGTAGCAAGAAGGACCTAGAATTAGAAAATTTGGGCTGGAATTCCAGCTATAGCACTTATTAAGTGTGTGACAATGGATAAGATAAACAAGTGAAATCTGAAAGCAATGAGCATGTATAAGATAAATTAAAATAATCTGTTGCTGTGTTGCCTTGGGTGAATACTTACTAACCTTAGTTTCAGTGCCATCACCAGGACAGTGAAGCTGGCTCTATTCTTGAACAAATTGAGGCTCAAAAATGCTCAGATGCTTAGCCTTTGGCCTTCAGCAGGATTGTCTAGGGAGAAATATTGAATGTGGACTCTCACTGTCCCTCTTTTATGGTGTCATGATCTGAAGGACCAAAAGACCCATGCCCTCTTTCTTATCTCTTACAAAAATTTAGTTTTAGTACTTTAAGTCCCATGGAAGCTTGACTTCTTCCAAGGATTATGCATTTGAGCTAGGGTTATTGTGGTGAAGTATGTTAGTCTCTAACAGCCAGTGGAAAGATGCTCTTGGGAACAGCAGGCTCTTCTTGGTTTCTCCAAATTATTACAGGGGAAGATTATCAGTGTAAGATTGAATCTTAATGGTCACTATTTTGATGTCAGGCTGAGGACCACTGTGAGCTGAATAATGGCAATGCCTAACCTTCTATGGTGACCACTGTGTGCTAGACAAGACTTCACCCAAGTAGCCCCTGTGTGTGCTATTTACAGTCTGCCCTTCTGTCTCAGGTTAACCCTGGCTTAGTAAATCATTGTATTGAAATTTTAAATGTATTTTTGTCATCAACCAGGAATAGTGATAGAAATACCAAAGAAAGGTATACCTTAAAGTGGGTAATTTCCCTTTAAGAAATTGTAATACAGTATTCTCTCTTTGTTCATCATCCATTTCAGGATATTAAGAACAAATGTAGCTTTACTATCTCTTATCTATGATACCATAATCTAAAAAATTCCCAAAGCCAAAAGTTTTCATAAGGCTTGGATTTGATGAGCCTCTTTTGACAGCCAAAACTGATCTGAACTTGAATTAAACAATAGTTTTCATACTGAAAACATGTATATGTTTTGTTGCTGAAAAATTAATATGCTTGGTTGAGTTACTGACCTAAATCTAACAGTATACTATGTTTGCACAGTATTGTCTTTCTACAATCATCAGAATTTGAAACTTAAGTGGCCCAAGGAGTTCAAAAAATGGCCAGTAGATTTGTATAAAATAGCATAAATAATACTGGCTAAAGGAATGCATTGCTTGCTGTGTGATGCTGAGGAGATTATAGTGCGTTTTGTCCTTGCCTTCAATAAAGTGGCCTGGCTTGGAATCACTAATCAGATTGTATTAGAGAATGATGCTTACTCTCCACCATACCACAGTTGACAACAACCTTTATGGAGCTGCTAAAATGGCAGATGGGAAATGTTGGTAGCATCTGTAGTAAAATTGGGAAGATTCTCTGAGAGTTTCTTTTTCTTTTTATTCACAAAGCCATCTGTAAATTATTTGTTCTAGAAATTTACTAAGGGTGGATATCCAACTTGGAAATGTGTAATTTGGACTTTTAAAAATTTTGTACAATTACCTCTACTTTTCTGAATTATTTCCTCTTTCCTACTTCCATCTGTCCTTATTCCCTCTTTGACTCTTATTCTCTTCTACCTACTTCTTCCCTCTTTATACAGTCTGGGAAGATGGGGAGAGAAAATCTGAAATTCAGAGCTAGGAGAGAGGCTAATTCCAGGACAGACCAGGGGCCACAGGTAAGAGATTAAGTAGCATCTAAGACCCTAGAATGGCAGAAAGCATCGCCTTAGCTCACCCTCCCTCTCAGCATCCTATTTTTTAAGTTAATTCTCGAATTCCTTTCCATCAGAATGAAAGTATAGATCTGGAAAGGCAGAGGTTTAGTAGAGATTGGGTATGTGCACAAGATAATGGGCAACAGGAAATCACAGATAAATTAAGTCTAAATTTCTACAGAGGATGAACGATCCTGGCTGGTCTGAAGGCAAGATTGAGTATCATGCTTTTCTGGAATCCTTCAGAGTGGTGGTCTTGAGGGGTGTTCAGGCCCCCTCTCCTTTATACCCAACATACGCATCTCCTCAGAGAACCTCTCACTGACCTGCATGTGGTCTTTTTTATAGAAGTCCTGATATATGCTTCCATCAAGGTTGTGAGTTGGGGTTCATCTATATGATTTGCTGCAGCACAGGCATGAAGTCATGTGTATACAAGTCCTGATTTTTATATCTGGCTAATACAAAGCAGAGGCCACTGTTGGATGGAAAGATCTGGTTATGAGCCCCGTTGTGTTTGTTCTGCATAAATTTGGGAAAAAAAGGTGGAGATGTTATTTAATGAGTACCTATGGTTGTAATGATCTCTTGGCTCACTCTGTGTGTCTTCATTTAGATAAGTCTTGTTTCTACTCAAGCAGGTAATCAGAAGAATGTGGGTGAGTAGTAGTCTTAAGATATGATTCTTGAGTGTATTTTTTCAGAGGAATGTAATAGGCAGAGAATACCATAACTTTCTAGGTATAGACTGGCTTCCCTTACCAGATGCAGGAAGTGGGAAACTTGGATCCCAGGCTCTTAGCTGAACTACTATACCAGAAAGACTTTGATCTTTTCGATTTTGCAGTTCTACAGTTGTTAATAAAGTTTCCTTCCCCTTTTTTAGTTTCATTTGCAAAATGAAAAGATTAAGCTGTTTGAACTCTAAAGATATCTGGTTTTGCTTATTCTGATATTATGTCAGTCTTGTGGCAACATTAAATTTCTGTCTAACCTCTTCATTACTATGGTGGCCATAGATCTTGATTTGCCTGGGGCAGTCATGATTGATGTCTGCTGTGCTAGGATAATTATTAATTGAGCTCCTTTTACTCTGTTTAAATGATAATATACATGGTCATCGTACTGAAAGCAAACACTGTTCCTAGACACATTCTCTTTGCATCTGTCATAAATGTTCTCTAAGTAAGGGCATGTGATGAAGGCTTTGCTGAGCCCTGTAGGTGATTTGGCTCCCTTTTCCTTCCTGCCCTGACAGGTGATAAATAAATAAAACAAATAGCCTCTCAGGAACTTGTTGTCAACTTTGCTCCTATCCAGCCCCAATTTGAGGTGTTTTTCTGTTCCTGTCCCCATCACTCAGGCCTTGAAAGCTGATAGATTTCTGATTTCTTCCTTGAAACATGACATGATAAATAAGACTGCACACTTTACTGCAAGGGCCAAGGGAGAGAACTATAAAAAAGGGCTGTCCTGTACAATGGGACATTGTTTAACGGGTTTGGCCTTTTGCATAGGGGAGAGGGGCCTCTGTATAGTATGATTTCAGGAGTTCAGGGAAATTTTCTTCTCCATAGATCTGATGGATGCATAGCCTATTTAAAATGTTCTGAAATAAGGACAAAACATTTACTTCCCCAGTAAGAGAAATGGTTTGAATTATAAACAATTCAAGGGGGTGGATTTCAGTGACATCCAAACTGAGCCTTTGCCCACAGTCACATAGGTCCCATAAATAGAAATAGAGTGCTCCTGTCTGGGAAGGTAACAGTTCCTCTGTGCTCTGAGCTGGTTAGGGACACATCTGAAATATTGTGGCCAATTCTAAGTGTCTCATAAGTACTTAAAATGCCCAACACCAATGTGTTACTGTTTACAATGTCATCTCTATTATGGTGTGCTTGTTTTAGTTTTTTTGTTTTAGTGCTCAGGAGGCTTTTCTCTCATCACCTAGCAGATTTCAATTAGGTGGGAGGTGAAGACCAGGGAGTTTTTGAAGGTGTGTGTGTGTGTGTGTGTGTGTGTGTGTGTGTGTGTGTGTGTTGGTGGGGGTAAGGATTAGGGTAAGGATGAGCATGGTAGTTTGAATCTAGAAGCACCGACAGAGGATTGCCTATGCTAGGCTTTAGTGACAGCATGGGGTGCTCTAGAGTAGCAGGAAGTAGCATCCAATCCAGGATGCAGACTGTCCTATCACCTTGATGAATTTTGAGTCTATCTACTTTTCTCTCCATTGCCTCGACCCTAATAATAAATTGAGCATTTTACATGTAATATTTAATTCTCATAAAAACCCTGGAAGGGAAACTCTGCCCACATGTTATAGATGATAAAAAGTGAAGCTTTTGACAGGTTAAGTAACTTCTCAAGATCATACAGCTAATATGTAGGAAAGCCAGGGTCAAACTCATACTTTTTCCCCCACTGATTTCTGTTGTTATTATTTTTTTCTGCTAACTTTTTATTTTCACCTAATTTCAAACTTAAAAATTGGAGGGGAAAAAATTAGTCCTGTGTACACTTCACACAGATTTCCCAACTGCCAGCATGTTGGCATATTTACCCTATCATTTTGTTTCCTCTCTGTATTGTAGACATGTGGTCTTTCTATTCTGAAATACCACAGTGTGTTTTCTAAAAATAAGAAATTTGCTTATATATCCCTAGTGTAGTCATTAAGATCAAGATATTAACATTGCTACAATAATATTGCCTATAAACTTTCATCAGAATTTACTTTTTGTCCCAATAATGTCCTTTATAGTCAAAGAAAATCCTAGATTATGTATCACATCTTACTTCTATGTTTCTTTAGTCTTCTTTAATTTGAATCAGTTCTACAGTCTATTTCATGACATTAACTTTTAAATGTCATGAAATAACATTTTGTATTTTTTAAAAATATAAAACATTAAAAAAACACTTGTCAGTTATTTTGTAGAGTGCCCTCAAATTTAGGTTGTTTGATGTTTTCTCATACTTAGATTCAGGTTATACATTTTGGTCAGGAATACCACAGAGACAAGCTCATGTTCTTAGTGTTAGATTCGGGGCATATGATCTAAACCTGTCCTATGACTGTTAATTTAATTTTTATCATTCAAGATAGTGTCTTCTAGGTGATTCCACTGTAAAACTACTATTTTTTAAGTTGATAATCAGTATCTTGTCAGAAGATATTTTAAAGCTATAAAAAGTCCAAGTATTTGTCAAATTTCAACCTACTAGGTGAGATGACTATCATTCACAGATGATTCTTGCCTGAAACAATCATTAAGCTGATTGCAGAATGTTAATTTTCTAATGCCAACATTCTTTCTACATTTATTAGCTAGGCAGTCTATAAAGAAGAAACTTTTCTCTGTCTTTCCTTTCCCTTCCTTTCCTTTCTTTCCTTAGTAATAAAATTGGACTTAGAATCCTTATTGAAGGATCCATTTTCCCAGCCTCAGCCCTGGAATCCACCATTCTCTAGAGAAGTCTTGTTCTACACAGTGGCGAATACATTTGAAACCTGTATTTGGGCATTAATTAGGTTTGTAGAGTCTGGACTTGAAACCACTGTGATAACAATGTCACCAAAACATTCTTGTCTGTCTTCTGGACTCTAATAGTCCATTGAAGACGATGTTCTTGTATCCACTTGACTTCAATATGTCTTCCATACTATAGCATGAATATTTGGTTGGTTTGGAATTGGTTGGTTTATTTATTTTAATGTTGCCATGATTTTGTAAACCATGTGCTTTTTATTTTAAAGATTATTTGAGAGGGATGCCTGGGTGGCTCAGTGGTTGAGTGCCTGCCTTTGGCCTAGGGTGTGATCCTGGAGTCCCAGGATTGAGTCCCACATCGGGTCCCCTGTGGAGCCTGCTTCTCTCTCTGCCTACATCTCTGCTTCTCTCTCTCTCTCTCTCTGTCTCTCTGTCTCTGTCTGTCTCTTATGAGTAAATAAATAAAATATTAAAAAAAAGATTATTTGAAAGAAAAAGAGTGGGCAGGAGTGAGAAGAGAAGGGATGGAGACAGCAAAGGAGAGTAGCAGACTCACTGCTGAGTGTGGAGCCCAACATCAACACAGGGCTCAATATCATGACCCTGAGACCATGACTTGAGCCAAAATCAGAGTCAGACACTTAACCAACAGAGTCATTCAGCTGCCCAGCCATGGGCTTCTAAGATTTTTTTATGGTATGCCTTTGCAATAGAAACTGAAAAATCCTTAACCTATGTCTTGAAGTCTCTTTAGCTCCTTCTTACTCTGCTTTTTACCTTACTGTCTGCCCTCCAGGAACCTTTGTCTTGTAAAGTCCCTGTCCCTCCTGGTTTGGGGCTTGCCTGTATCCACTCCTCTATCTGAAATGTTGTCAGTCCCAAGCCTCTGGCCTGTCTCCATCCTCATATCTGTGCTCAACTGTTAGGTTTTGAGACTTCGGTCTAGAGCAGTCTCTCATCAGGACCTATTTCTTTATCTCTGTTTGTAATTATGCACTTAATATTGTGATACTTTGTTTGAAGTCTCTCTTCTCCTCTTCACTGCAAACTCTAGTCTTTCTATTGCATCCCTAAAAACCAGGGTAGCACCTGACACATAGTTAGGGTTTGATTTAAGTTTGATGAATAAAGTGTGTACTCCTGACATGGAGGCATGGGTTGCTTTAAATACTTTTGCAATGGTGATGCTCAGATTTAGTCTCTATTTTTTTGTAGTTGTTTTGAAATTATCATATAGTGGTTATGATGAGTAGTATATTATGAATGTAATATTTTAAAAAATATTTATTTATTTGAAAGAGAGAGAAAGAACATGGGGTGGGTGGTTGGAGGGCTTAGGGAGAGAAAATCCAAGCAGACTCCATGCTGAGTGCAGAGCCATTTCAGGGCTCAATCCCATGGCTCTGAGGTTGTGACCTGAGCCAAAATCAAGAGTTGGACGCTTAACAGACTGAGACACCCAGGTGCCACAAATAGTTGATACTTTTATCAATAAATAGAGTGAAATGAGATGTTCCATGTTTTGAATAATAAGACAACAGTAATTTGGGCTTAAACAGTCTTTTGGCATGAAAGAGATTGGTATTGTAAGGGACAGGTCTTTGAGGAAACAGCTAGTGGTTCTAAAATGAAGTTTGTAATGGAAATAACTTTTCTATCTTTTTAAACATAGTTGAAGATACTACTTTTGCTGTCATCAATGTTCAATTCTCAATGATTGTTAGATCCTAGTTTTTGAATCAATAGCAGTTAATAGTGCAATTAATAGTATAATATAATGGCATTACATTAATATGACAGTATATTCAATTATAGTATTGATAGGATTATACTAATATAGCACATTATTAATATATGTTAAGTATTGATGGGATTATACTAATATAGCATATTATTATTAATATATATTAAATGTTAATGGTACAATAGTTACGCTATTTATAATATATTCTCAATTAATGGTATAATATTCTAAGCAACATCAGTGTCCAACTCTCCAGGTGATTTTTCCCATGATAAAATAGTTACCAGGCTATATTTATTCTTTAAGACTCATTTGTTCATTCTACTACTTTGTTCAATCTGGTACCTTGCTCAGAGATTATGCCAAACAATTGCCTATTCAGTTTTACCTTAATATTGATAGGAGAGAAGATGGGAGGTTTGTACTATACTTAAAAAGGCTTTTTAAAAAAATCTTATTCTGGTACTTTCTCTTTCTAAGGATTTTTAATTATCTTCTAGACTAATTTTTAATAGACTAGAAATCCACAGATGAGAAATAAAAACTCATATAAAAGGTGATTAAAATATAATGGAACATTATTCATTCTCACAAGTATCCTGAATTCTCATGGCAAATTACCAACTTTTACAGTTTTAAAACAGGAAAATGGAGATGCAGTGAGTAAAGAAAAATTTGCATTGGTGATAAAAGTTGTGCATATGCATAATACCCATGAGAAAGACCATTACTGCAGACTTACTCATTGGCCAATGGGCATTTGTCTGATATGCACTTGAGTTCTGTGAAAAGACTGACTCTTTAGCCAAATACCATCTGATGAAGGCAATTGAAAGAAGAGGAGTATGTTGAGGCATTTGTTGTCTGGCATTCTGACCAGGGACTTTGTCTTTAAGAGCATTGGACTTCTCTCCTTAAATTGGGACTTGGGCCTTCAAAGGATGCACGAAAGCAAAGACGAGAAGAGAATACTGATTCTGTAGTTCCTGTGTTTAGAATTGTCACTTTCAGACAGTTGTTAAAAATTGTGGCCTAGCAGTGTGATAAGCATAGTAAAGTACATAAAGCACACTAATATTATGGGTCAAACTGAAATTTTGCACATATACACCCAGGTAATCAGAAGTAAAGTTACATTTCTAGTACCCTAGAAGACTCTTGCATGCTCCTTTCCCATTGGAAAGGAGCCCCATATCCTCTTTTCTGCCCCATATCTACTCCCCTAGCTTCTCTCATATAATGATATCATACATTTTACATTTTATGTGTCTAGATTCTTTCATTCAACATACTATGTATAAAAGTAATCTATGTTGTTGAATGTATCTGTTTATTATATAAAATTCCATTGTATGAAAATACTGCCATTTATATGTCCATCTTTTGGGTTGACATTTGGACCACTTCCTGGTTTGGGTAATTTTTTGTTGTTGTTGTTTATTTATTCATGAGAGACAGAGAGAAAGAGACAGAGACATAGACAGGGAGAGAAGCAGGCTCCATGCAGGGAGCCTGATGTGGGACTCAATCCCGGGACTCCAGAATCACACCCTGGGCTGAAGGCAGGTGCTTAACTGCTGAGCCACCCAGGCGTCCCTGGGTTATTTTAAATAAAGCAACTATGAGTGTTCTGTATGTCTTTAGGTGTCCAAATGAATTCATTTCTCTTGGGTATGTACATAGGAGTGGAATTTCTATGTCAAAGGGTATGTTAATGTTTAGTAGGTACTGACATAGTCTTCCAGCTTAGTTATACCCTTTCGTGCTGTTGTAGGAAATATATGAGGGTTTGTTACTTCAAGCTTTGCTGACGTTTGGTAGTGACAGTCATTTAAATTGCAGTCATTTCTGTATGTAATGGATTTTGGGGGGTAACTTTTAGTTTTATATTTTCACATGATCTCTGACTCTATCATTTTCATCCTCAGATACAGCACCCTGTTCTGCTATCTTCGTATCTAGGCCAGCTTCTTTGATGTCACTTTTTTCAGCATACTCCAGTATGTGTTTGTTTGGAACTGTGTACTACCTATACTACCCTGGTTTTATTT
Source organism: Canis aureus (assembly GCF_053574225.1). Taxonomy (NCBI): domain Eukaryota; kingdom Metazoa; phylum Chordata; class Mammalia; order Carnivora; family Canidae; genus Canis; species Canis aureus. The sequence goes on from NC_135616.1 coordinate 32,722,588, forward strand.
TTTATCACTCTATTCCTAGACACTAAAAATTTTTAGTTACTCAGATATACCTCAAAAATAAGATAGAGCAACTAAAATGTATAGTTTTATTTCTGCTTACTTCTTTAATTAAAAGGTCACATATAGAGGTGCCTGGATGACTCAGTTGGTTAAGCATCTGTCTTTGGCTCAGGTCATGATCTTGGGGTTCTAGGTCCCACATTGGGCTTCCTGATTGATGGGGAATCTGCTTCTCCTCCCCATCCTCCCTCATTCTCTCTCTCTCAAATAAAATTCTTTTTTTTAAGGTCATATATATATATGGAAAAAGCACATAGAGTAAAAAAAAAAAAAAAAGTGTACTCTATGCCAGTACCTAAAAATTGCCAATTTGAGATCACTGGAAAGAGTTAGGTTGATGTTATCTATACAGATCCAAGTAGGATAGGAGATGGTCCTTAAGTGATGGTTAGGCTTTGTGTCACTGACCCAAAAGCTCATCCCGGTGAAAGGAGTTGGGACTACTTTGGTATTTTTAGTTTTGGTAGCCAAGTTAGGAAAAGAAAAGAGAAATGGCAGTAAAGACTCAGTTAAGCAGGACCTATAGGTAGTGGTAATACCAGTTACAGCTCATGGGGAATCAAAAATCTGAACCAGATTAACACATTTTTGTCAAACGTTCTTGTTGGGTATTGTCTTTGGGTCCACATTTGTTTTATGTCTCAGTAAGGAGAGCATATTGAGCATGACTGACTGTTTCTGCAGACAAGGAATCTTAAAGCCTTGGTGACATCTTAATGGCTATGAATTCTCAGTGTTCCGTACTAAAGATAGAGACAGAAAATGAAGAGTTCACACTGAATTTGTAATGACTTGAGGATTTGCACTGGATTCTTGAAGTAAAATTGCTCCATTTGGTTTTCTTACCTTCTGCTTCTTTCTCTTAACCCACTGAATTGAAGAACATACTGTTGTCAGCTCTATTTCAATACCAATTAATTGAAACTTTATCATCATTTGCTAATGGATGTACTTAAAGTGAGAGACAGCTTAGAAAAACAGCTGAAAATCATAAAATCACACAAGAATTCACAAAATCCATATGTTATCATGACTCAGTGAAATCTACTTTATTAGGGAAAAGAAACAAAATCTGAACTTATCCCAGGACTGAAGGAACTGGTTTCTGGGAGTGGCATGTTGGTGATAAAATAACAAGATTTTAAATACAAAGGCTAGAGTCCAAACTCCAGATTGTGAATTGGGTATGACATTAAGTCTTTTTTTGTGAACCAGTTTCTTCAGCCTAAAAATGGAAAAAAAGATAGTAATACTTAAAGGTCATTATGATCAAATTAGAAGATGCACTTAAGAGTTGGGTAATGTGTGAAAACTTAGGTTGATGAGGGATATAATTATCTGGGGTATCAAATGGAAAGAAACATGGAGTGCCTGAGAGGGTGGGATGGGATGGGGGCGCAGTGTTCTCATGTGCTCTTTGGACTGATCATATGTATAGAGATGAGATGGTGTATCATTCAGTAATTAGTGAGTTACTCAAAGTCTCCTTGAGCTGTTTGATCGGAAGCAGCTAGGCTCACCTTCCCAATTTCCATCCTAATTGCTTTGGTTATAATAAACTGAAGCTCACCTATTTAGGGGTTATATCTGATGAGGGAAACATTATCTTTAAGTTATCTGATTAAGCATAATTTGAGTGAGAAAAACTGTCCATCAGTGACTTGTTCTAAAGACTGGGAGAAGCCCCTCAGTTATGTTTACAACCTGAAACAGGAAGATTTGAATATCGCAGATTTCTAGGAGAAAGGAGAAGACGAATTGGTGTGTTGGAAAAGAAAACTCACTTACATCTGGATTTAGGCAGGAAGGAAGTAGGTGACCATGGAAAAGTGGCTTCTCTTCTTTGGACATCATTCTATTGTATGAAATAGGCGGGTGGTCCTCACATTCTTCATCCTTGTCTACTCCCCTAGTACCTAGTGTCCTTAGGATGTCTTACTGTCCTCTACCAACATTTGCCAGCAAAGAATTTAAATCTGTACGCACTAAGGCACAAAAAGGGGAGTTTTAAGCTAAAAGAATGAAGTGCCAGCTATAGAATTCCAGGCATTAATCAAAAGGTGGGGAAGTTATTTGGAAAGCAAAAAAGAACTTTCTGGTAGCCTATGATCATAACTTGACAGTAGCTATGCTTTGTATGCTATCATCTGGTGCAAGTGGAAAGATAAATAAGGGAGAGGCAATGGGCACGGGTAGTTAATCACAGTAGGCAGGCCCTGTATGAATGCCAAATGGGGCAGATGAACACCAGGGGAGAAGGACCCCTCTCCTTGCCCTGTTTGTCTAGTTTGTGTCTCAGCTCCCTCTATGTGGGTTCCAGCATACTTTATTTTAGGCTAAACATCACATATATAAAACTTGTTATTATACTCTGTGATTAAACAGAACTGTACAATTCTAAAAGAAAAGAGGCTTGCCTGAGTGTATTTAGTCTGTGAACCACTTAGAAGCTTAGCAGAAATGCAGAGTCTCTGACTCTCACTGAATCGGAATCTGCATTTTAACAAGATCCCTAGGTGATTTGTGTGCACGTGAAAGTTTGAGAAGCACTGAATTCATACATTGGGACATTTATTCCCCAGTAATTAAAATCCCTGGTGAGTGTCACCAAAGGCCCTTTTCCCTAATTTAAGTGGTTCTTCTTGCAATGCTGTTTTCATCCTCTGGCTACTAATATACAGTTGTCAGATCCCCCAGGCCCACTCTGAATCGCTGTGGAGCTCAGCTATACATATTTAGTTCTTTTAATGTTTGCTCATAAATCAAGTCCTGCATCTCCTTAATCAATCCAGCAACTCTCCACTGAATTTGCAGCAATTTGTCAACATCTTTCTATATCTGAGAAGCTCTAGGCCTGAATGTAATTTTCGATGAGGGGACACAGGTATTATTTACAGGATTTAAAAGTCCTTTAAGATATGTGATCAAGGCTAATAATCAAACAAAGTGAAGGCAGTGTATGTGCAAAGACTCAACAATCAGTTGGAAACTCATCTGATAGTAACATCATCATGATGGTGGTCATCATCATAAACTACAATTAGAAAGATAGTCCTTAGCCACAAACTGTGTAGCCTGAATCCTAAGGATACAGAGAGGTGTAAGACAGGACCACATTCCTTGGAAAAGTGAGTCCAATTGTAGAGAAAGGTATGCAGTAAGTAATGGAAGGCCAGAAAGGAGTATATACTGCGTGCAGAATCAGTGGTTGAGACTCAGTAGAGGGAAAGGGATGACTGTGGACCAGGGTTCCTAGGAAGCATTTCAGAGAGGCTGTAAGAACATGAAAAGATGTAGAGTAATGTGGCAAAGCAGAAAGCACATTCAGGAAAGAGTAAACAGGGTTAAAATTATGATTCTAAAGAAACAATTTTGAGTTTTGACTTTCTTCTTAATAGACTCCCCACCCACTGTGTTTTGAGATTCAACATTTATCTCTCTACATTTCCTGTAACCACCAAATGCTCTTTAGTTATGTGCTTTACTTTTAAAATGTAATGATGGGGCAGCCCGGGGGGGCTCAGCGGTTTAGCGCCACCTTCAGCCCAGGGCCTGATCCTGGGGGCCCGGGATCGAGTCCCACATCAGGCTCCCTGCATGGGGCCTGCTTCTCCCTCTGCCTGTGTCTCTGCCTCTCTCTCTTTCTCTGTGTCTTTCATGAATGAATAAATAAATAAAATCTTTAAAAAAAATGTAATAATGCCTTATGAAGCAGAGGAAAAAATACTTAGGCTATGTTTCTTTAAATCATCTCATCCATCTCAAAGAAGGAAGAGCTGAGAAAAATAGTGTGTATAGAGAAAAAAACAAGGTCTTTTCAGCTGCCCTTGTCTCTCCTTTCAGTTTGGCTTCAGGAAGGGAGAAGGATAGCACAAGTGACTCTCTAAGAATATTTAAGAATATCTAAGAATATTTAAGAATATCTAAGAATATTTCCTCACAAAAAAATATTAAGTAAGATTCAAGGGACCTGAGTTCTATAGCTGGCCCTACTGTGACCAAAGTGTAAGACATTGGGTGTCACTCTCTCATCTGCCAAATGAAGATTATATTGCCATCAACCTATACTTCATAAGAGCCTTTATTGGGGAATAAGACCATCATGTGGGACTTCCAATATCCTGATTTAAAACTATAATTACTGTTATCAAATAACCATATAATTTATTGTTCAAATCCTGACTTTTGAGGATTAAAGGGACCTCTGTTAATATAGACACCAGAACAGCTGGTATTAACTGGAACTGTCCCAGCCCATCAAGCTGTCTGCTCAACCCAGGTAATGTAGACCAGCCCATCTCTAGAACTCTGTTTTGAGAGAAAGAGAGAGGAATTCTTGGTCTACATAGGAACAGATTGTTTGGCTTTGTGAGACCAAGAATTTTATTCTCTGGAAGCAGTTTGGAAGCCATGTTTGTGTGAAGGACACCTTAGTGCATAGGGTGAGAGATGGGGATTTGCTGGATATAATGATTTTCCCATCTCTCCCTCTCACCTCTGCTCTCACAGATTGAGTTAGAACTGCTCTCAAGGCCACAGAATAGATTGATGCATATTCTAATTCCTAATACCTGCAGGGCAATAATTCAGGCCGATTCCTTCAGCTACGATAACAAGGTTTATTTTATTGCAGTTTGAAGGCTGTTTGGGGCCTCAGTAGGAGAGCTTCTCCCCTGGCTCAAATAGGCTAAACATCTGCTAAGTTCTCCCCCAACTTTCTCCTTAACTTTGCTTTATTATTATTACCCTCAGGAGGCCACTAAGCAGAAGTTGGTGGGAGGAAGAATGGAAGTGACATTTGTATCATTATTCAGCACATTTAGGCAGTTTATTATCTAGGAACTCATTCCTCCACACCCCCCCAAGGAACTTAATATGAAATAATGTTAACACATTAAGCACATAATGTGAGGCTGCATTAATTAATATAGTGTTCTGATCTCCTGCAAACTGTAGTGCAACTGTGCCGCTTTTACTGAGCTTAAACGTGGAGGTAGGTGCCAGTGTGAGAGAGAGCATGGTGGTCCGAGGGGTGACTAGGCATATGAGATGCCTAAAAACAACCTCATTCAGTGTGATGAATAGGAGAAATGTAAAAGTTATTTTCTGGAATTGGAGAGCCTGTCATAGGAAAAAGGAGTGCATTTGTATTTGAGGATCCAGAAGACACAATGAAAGCAGCATAAAACATAGCTTCCTGACAGGTAGTCCTGAAGCCATCAGATGAATATGTAAGGTATTTTAGAAGGGCTGGTTATTAGAAGTAGAGGAGCTTTGCACTGGGTAAGTGTAGATCTGTAAGGAAACGAAATATACAGGATCTGTAAATTGTAGATGGACCCAAAGTTACCTAGTTCTCAGCTGGAAATACATTTGAACCACGGAAATTCCTTTGAACTACAGAAATTCCTTGTTCAATTGTTATATTACTACTCTCTGAATATGTATGTACTCTCTACCCTGCAGAGCAGTAGTTCTTCTTATATATTCAACTGTGATCTCTCTCAAATTTCAAGAACTTTTATTTTCATTAGAAATGCCTTGCATATCATTGGTTGCCTCCCAAACATCCATTTCCTTCTTCCTGATAAAGAGCTAATTTTCCTCAGGTTTCTATCTCTTCTTTATGAAGTTGTGCTGTTCAAGAAAAACAAATCTATCCTCAGTATCAAAGATGAGCTCCAATTAAACTGTTCATGGTGTGTTCCTGTCAGTCATTGGTGTAGGAGTGCATGTGTGACTCGAGTCCGGCCTGTGAGACTCAAGGGGAAATGGTTGGAGGCCTCTGCAAAGGTTCTTGCTCTTATGAGAAAGGAAGAGAATTTTGTTTATTCTCCTTTCTCAGCAATGAGAAAGGTTGGCTTCAGTGACTGCTGGAATCCATCATAAGATCATGAAAAAATCCAGCCTGAAGAGCATCCATAGTGAGAGGAAGAAAGAAGAACAGAAATAAAGCAGATATTCCCATTGGGCCAAGCCAGAAGTCCACCTACCTGTGAACTTCCAGGAAGCCAATAAAACTTCTCTTTAAGATAATTTGAGTTGAATTTGCTTGCATCTAAAAACACTCTGATGACCTAATTCTGTAGGCCTTGATGACCAGGAACTTTATTCACTACCCATCTTATTATTTGACTTTTATTGTGGATTAATTTTAGATTGACAGGAGACTTAACAAAAATAGTAGAGTTCTCAAACCCCTCACCCACTTTCCCTAATGTTAACATCTTACATAACTATACTACAGTTATCAAAACCAGGAAATTAACTTTGGTACAATACTATTAATAAACTATAGACCTTATTTGAATTCTCCCCCTCTTGCCCTCTCCCTCTCTCCCTCTCTCCATCTCTCTCTCCCTCTCTCTCTCCCTCTCTCTCTTGTTTTAGGATCTTACCCCAAAATCCCACATTGCATTTAGTTACAATTTCTCCTTAGTTTCTTCCAGTCTGTAATAGATCCTTAGTCCTTCTTTATCTTTCATTTGGAAAGTGTGATCAGTTACTTTTCATGATCATTGGTTATACTTCTTCAGCTCTGGTTTTCAAATTGAAGAGTCTTGCCATTTTTGTGTATTTACAAATATGTGGTTCAGTGTTTTTGGTTTTTGGTAGTAGCCGCTCCTGGAAAATTGTTTTTTAAAAAAATAGTGGCAATCAACACAGAATAAGAGTTAATTTAGGAATACCTTCTAAGGTTTTTCTTTTTGTCTTTTTTTTAAAGATGTATTAGAGAGAACAGGGGGGAGGGGCAGAGGGAGAGAATCTCAAGCAGATTGAGTGCCTCAGGAATACCTTCTAGTTTTATAAGCAAAAGGGATGTTGTCTTAATTATTTTTTTGTCTTAAATAGACGAAAATTTTCCATGTAAACTCTCCAAGTCTTGAAAATTTGATGTCTGGTGTCTGAACTGTCAGACTTCCTTTAAGACCATTTACCATAGGAGTCATCCCCAAACTGGAGAAATAAACATGGAATCAACAGTATTAAAGCTTTTGCAAAGGTGAAGTATTAATGAAATATACTTTGCCATAATGTTGAGCATTATAATTAAAGTGAACATGCTATTTTCCTAGAAACAATTGTCACTTTCTGAAGCTCAAAAAATATTGTAGTTATAACAATTGTAATTTGCTCTGAAATAGCTAAAATATGTGAAGCTTAATCTGTAATGCCTTGTAGCCAATGAAGCTGTGTTGGGTTGCTGCCACTGATTAAATGTAGTAGCAAAGCTGGAACATTTAATCAATCATAAAAGCCACTTTAATGCATTGTATCACTCCAAAGCTGGAGCGATTAGAGCAGTTGCACTGTAGGCCAGAATGCAAAATGTGGAACAAAAAAGAAAGGCAAAAAGAATCACTTTTTTCTACATTCAGGTCTTCATGTCTCAAAATGTGCAGAATGGATGAAGTTTTGTATGCACTATGTGGATCATTTTAGCTGCATAGATGGGACAAAACAAGCATAATTTACAATGTATAGAGCTAAACCCACAGACGTGAGCATAAACAAGTGTAGTAGTTGGAAATAGAAAAATAACGGTGGATTTTTGAAGAATAATGAATATTTTATGATGTGACACTTCTCTTGAAAATTACTTAATTCCTTCCCAAATGGGAATTTCTAATATTGTTCATACTATAGCTACAGCAAAGAAAAGAAGCCAGAATAAGAGGGAAGAGGAGGAAAGGAAGAGGTAGTAGAGGAAGGACAGAGAAGAGAAGGAAAAGGAGGCAGATCTTACTGGTTTTCAGATTTGTAGAAGAAAATGGTCAGGCCTGTGAATCACAATGGGACATGGGGAATGATCTGGGACTGAGAGAAGCAACAGTGACATAGAATTCTCTGACAAAAGAAAACAGGGAGGGATCATCAATTTGGATAGGTGGATGAAGGCTTTTCTTGGTCCATTTTGAGGAGGAATTCTGCTTAACACAATAATTATATAGCGTACATCAATTAGTTATATTACCTATATGTTATATAGGTAACATATACGTGTGTGTGTGTATCTTTAGTTAAGAATAATCAGGGGCATCTCAGTGGCTCAGTGGCTCAGCACCGAAGTCTGACTTTGGCTCAGGTAATGATCTCAGGGTCCTGAGATCAAGCCCTGTGTGGGGCTCTGTGCTCAATGGGGACTCTGCTTGTCCCTCCCCTTCTTCATGCATGTGGGTGCTCTCTCATAAATAAATAAATAAATAAATAAATAAATAAATAAATAAATATCTTTAAAAAAGAATAAATCTGTTTACGTAATACTATGTGTTGAATAACTTGTTTGCCATCTTTTTAAAGTCTCAAGGAAACAGAATTGAAGTGTTGTGAGGAGATATTTCTAAAAGCTGGTTCCAAATGTCATTTGACATTGAAACTGTGGATCCTAGAACTTATGGGATAGGCAAATAATACCCCTGCCAGTGGTCTCTTCTTGTACCATTCTGCACTGTTTAGTGCCAAAATGTTGACTCATCTGCAGAACTAATCTGAAAGGGAGTCTGAGTTCTTACTGCTTACCTGAAGCCTTTATTGCCTTCATTCTGTGCTCAGTGTTTTTCTGGCTCACCCTTTCGCCTTAGTGTTTTGGGATACAGTTCTTGATTATTTGTAAAAATAATCAAGTTGTACTTCTTGACTTTTTTAAGAAAACTACTTTGAGGTGTGATTGATGTAACCAAAACTGTACCAATTTAATGTATACAACTTGATAACTTTGGACATGAATATACTTTTTAAAAAAATATATATTTTATTTATTTAAGAGGAGGATGGGCAGAGGGAGAGATAATCCTAAGCAAACCCCACTGAGCACAGAGCTCAATATGGGGCTCAATCTCATGACCCTGAGATCACCATCTGAGCAGAAACCAAGAGTCTGACACTTAGCCAACTGCACCACCCAGGACACTGAATGTAATAAATATACTTTTATGAAAGCATCACCACAGTCTGCTATCAACATATCCATCACTTCAAGAGGCTTTTTTTTTTCATGGATGTTAGTTTGATTGCACAATGATAGTCATACAATAAGCACTTTTTAAATGCTTTTAAAGTCAATTCATCTGGTTTGAAGTTTTGAGCTGTAGTGAGTATGATGAATGGTCACAGTCCTCAAGGAATTCATAATATTGAGAAGGCATTGTTAATATACGTGACATGACATGATGTGAACAGCTTATGTAAGGAGAGCATGTAAGTGTAAAATGCAGGATAAAATTCTTGTGAGACCTGAGAGAAGTTCAAAGGAAAATACAGTCAGTAAGACCTAAAGTGGTTTGGGAGAACTTCAGGGAGAAGGTGGGATTCAACTTGGGCCATCATGATGGATTTGATTAATTGACAAAATGGAAAGTTTGAGAAAATCCACTGGGGCCTCATAAACTGCAGAAGCTACCTGAGATATCCTGTGAAACAGTTGAGGGGACAGGGAGTTTTAGAGGTGATGGGAAACATTAGAGGAGACAATGCCCCAGAGGCCACTCTTCTTTAAAAAAACAGTTTCAAGATGAGTATTCATGGTATAGTGTCTGTTAATGTATTTCCGTTAATGACACAGGGTAGCAATGCTAAGGAAAATCACAAGAAAATGGAGCCAGGAGAACAGTTTGTTTTAAAAGACAAACTAAGAAGTGGTTCTGAAGGCACAGTGTTTTGAGGGCAGTATGGGGGTCACGGGGTTGGCACAGAGAAGTATTCAGGATATTGGAAGATTAATATCCTTTGTTCAGTTTTTTTCTAGTAGGTTCTGGATGTCCACATGTATGGCAGCAGTGGCTGTATTTCTTCCAGTTTCTATTATTTTTTCCTTTTCAGAATTAGATCCTCTACATGTTAGCTGGATATATGGCTGCCCAAAATAAACACTAAAATTTCCAGACTTGCTTGTAATTAGGTACAGCCGTTTGTCTAAGAGTTGGCCAGTGGGATGTGAGCAAATTCATGTGTTGAATTTCTAGGCCATGCTCCTAAAAGAGAGTAGGCCATGCCTCTATATCTTTTTGTTCCCCTTTTTCTGTGGAATATGGATGTGATGAGCTTTTTGTTCCCCTTTTTTTCTGGAATATGGATGTGATGAGCTATCATGGGCCACAGGCAAAAGGTAGCACCCTGGAAAGGATGGAGCCATAAGATGGAAGGATTCTGAATGTCCACTTCTGTGGCATCATCATGCCAGGCCCATACTAACTGACTTCTCTTTAAGAGGAAAATGTACTACTTTTTGACTTAAGCCACAGCAAATTTGGGAATCTCTTTTACATGGTGATTATTGTCAAGAAGTTCATATTTTAGTGTATGCTTCTTAAAGGCTTACCAATTACTTGAGTAAATTTGGGAAAGGTGTTTCAGGATACAGGCATAGCATGGAATCTGATAACACTTTCTTGTGAAGAATCTGGTTTTGTTCTTGGCATCAGACATAATTCACTCGGTAGGAAGGATGGCAGCTTCATGGCCCCATCTGTATCTTTCCCTTATTTATTCATGTTGATAGTGGAGTAAGGTACCACATATATATGGCTTGCTGTTTCAGACTGTTGGGTGTCACTGTTGTAGTGAACTAGACGAATATAGTAGCTTGTTTTATAATCCTTATTTTAGAAGCTCTTTTGAAATAGGATGTTAAAACATGGAGGCAGAGAATTTTGTTACAAGGGTTATCATGTCTCTACTTTGAACTTTCAAAAGACCAGGAGGAGTAATCATTTGCCAGCAGCTGTTGTGTGGGGTCATTCATGTCAGCCAGCTTATCACACTTGGTGACACAGAAGCTTATTCTCTGTTGGGTTTCGTAATTTTGTTTCTCTGACTTCATTAACACCAAATAGTTGATGAATGCAGCCTTTGAGACAGTACAGGTATGGATATCAGGGAAGTACAGGGCTCTGCAATGTTCTCAAGGGAAGAAATACTTTTCTAAAGTCATTGGGTGTTCGCTCCTGCTTTGTTTCCTCTGCTTCTTGCACCCTCTCATTCTCAAATCACTTCTGACTGAGGCTGAGGATTAGCAACCTGCAGCAATGTCCTTCCAGGTCTGCAGGGAAAGCCCTGGACTCTGAAGGAGAGAAGTGTGGTGTCACTCAGGTTATAAAACCACAGCCCCTGAGCTCATCAAGAGTGGAAAATATCTGAGGGGGCAGTGGCTGCTGGGTCATCAAAGAGTGATGGCTGTAAAAAATAGTTTAATATTAACAAATTCAAAATTCTCACTTCCTTTCTGCTTCCTTTCACTGAGCTAATAAATGCACCTTTGCTTCTGTTTATTCCCTCATTTTTGTTTTGCCTTTCCTATCTTTCATTATTTCTCTTTCCTTTTGCCGAAGAAATAGCACTTGCAAGGTTATACAGAGCTAACAGGAGGTTTGAGAAATGCAGGCTTAGTGACCCCTAAACCCCATGGGGTAGAGAAGGTAGGTAAGTGTGTCTCAGGAGCCACTGTTCTTTCTGCCTCAGAAGCAGCCCTGGTCAGTCTCTGTACCAGCCAGATACCCAGCAAAGATTCACTGACATGCAAATATATCAAGCAGATTTCCTAATTTATGTCTGTGGGATTTGCAAACTTCACTGTAATGTATTCTGAAAATTTTGCATCCTTTCAACAAGATGTATTGAATCTCAGGCCCTGGGTTGTGATTGATCCCAATGCTGGGGTAATATGTTAGGGTGGTTCAGTGATCTGACAGGCCTTTTCTATGGATTTTCAAAGGCAGGTATCTTGGGTGAAAATCCTCAAAGGTCATTCCTGGGGAAAAATTTTTAGGATTCAGTAGTGGGTGTGAAATGGAGAATTGTTTCCATTCGCCATGTGGCTGATGCTAAATATGTGGTGTTGGTTTCAGCTATCCGCATCAAGGTGTGGTTCATCTGTTTCGAGAACTGCCCTAATCCAAGATCATAACTATCATTCCCAAGTAGGAGACATTGATTTTCTTAAACCTGTTCTATAGCTTTAGGGTGCCTGCAACCTTAGACCAGTTTATTCCAAATAAGTATCCCTGGGACCAAAAGGACCCCAGAGGAGTGTTATAGGCCATATCATCATAGGCATCCCTTTAAAAAATTGGGAAGTCAGTAAAACCTAAATTTGCCTATCTTTCCACCCAAACTCCTTACTCAAGCTTCTATCTGATGTTCAATCTTAAGAATCTCTGCAAAGGATACTGGTAATAACACAATTTGTGACTACTAACAGAGGTTTAATCAATGTCTTGAGGATTAAAAGCCCCAACTCTCAAAGGAATAAAACTGTAATGATTGAATGAAAGCCTATTTGGTTAATGTTTGGGGAGAGAAATGAGGACACAGGCCCCATAAATCAAATTGTTGACAGGCTTACTTCCAGCCTGGCTGACCCATTTCCTCCCCTGGGGTAAAGAAAACAAAACACTGACACAGTGACGGCAGATCAAGAGTTGCCAGCCGCATGCAAGGACATCATATAAAATTATTTTAGGGTACTTGTCCTGGGCTCTTTCTCAGACTTGCTGAGTCACCATAGAAGTAGTATTTCCTTATTGTCTCAAAAGAGGAAGTTAAGGTAAATGATTTCATTTTCCAGCTTAAAGGTGATTTCTTTTGTCTCAGGCTCCTGTGGCACAGGGAAACTAGGAGAAGAATGAGGATGGTAATAAATACAGAAGCCCCAGTGAACTTTATTTAGCATAAAGCTAAATCTTTGTGAGAGAAAAAGGTGCCTTAACTCGAGAAGAATTATAAGGGGATGTTGCCTATAACACTCTTGAATTGATGACATTCCCACTCACTACTTCAGCAGAGCTGATTCTTTTAAAAAATATTTTATTTATTTATTTATTTATTTATTTATTTATTTATTTATTTATTTATTTATGAGAGATACACACACACACACAGAGGCAGAGACACAGGCAGAGGGAGAAGCAGGCTCCATACAGAGAGCCCAATGTGGGACTTGATTCCAGGACTCCAGGATCACACCCTAAGCGGGGGGCGGGGGGGTGGGGGCGGCAGACACTTTAACCGCTGAGCCACTCAGGCATCCCGGCAAAGCTGATTCTAATTTTGCTCTTTGGATACTGTTTTGTGGAACTACTGCAAAGTGTTATTCTTTGCAACAGATGGCTTTCCATGTCTGTGGCAAAATTACCCTATTTTATTTGGGAATCAATCAAATTTTGGGAGGGTAAAATGAAATGATTTGGAACAAATAAGATACTTCCCCCACTCTGTCAGGTGCAAACTTTTAAAAATAAAGTTGTTTGCTGGAAAATAAGCATATGTAAACTCCAAACTGTATATACTCCTACTTTCAGGAGGGGAGAACTGGCACAAGGCTAAGCAGTCATCACTGTTCAGTCTGGAAGGGGAGAATGTCAGGACTCAGGACTAGAGCTACCAGTTTTAGGGTGTAAAGGAAACTAGCTTCTTCCCCTATGGTATGATTTGAAAGGTGAAGGTCAGGCCCCCCCTGAACCAAGAGAATTTGTGAGTTGCAGGGTGCAAAGAGTGAGGGTCCAGTCGAGTTTTAATCAGGGATTGTGGTATTACATAAAACACATGAATATACCTTAGATCACTGCTGGACACATTCAATCAATTTTAACTTTCCTCAATATCATTATAGGTCTGTCCCCACTGTTTCCCTGTGCACATGGCATCCTTTGCACTTACCCTAATATCTTACCACTATTGACTCATGTGCCTTTTCTCTTTGACTGCAGGCCCACAATGGTAGGGACTGAGGTTGAGTAAGCTATTTCTTAGCATTTTGTGCTCATCTAAATTTGGACATTAGATGTTAAAAAAAGGAAGGCAAGTTTTATTTTGCACGTGGAAAATTTCCTCAGCAGCTTGTTTTTCTACTTTCAGAGAAAAAGAGCAGCCGCGGCAAACCCATTCCAGATTCAATTAGTAAGCAGGGTCTGTCTCAATGGTCTCGTGAATCACAAGTCACCACACAAAGATAAGTGTGACCGTAGAAGTGTCTGAAGATAGGTTCACTCCATGCCACACCAACCTTCTCATGGCATGCACATGTTTCCTGTAGTGGCATGCTTCATTTACTGAGCTCCTGGGGCTCAGATGGTTATGATCTGATTCGGCCAGCTAGATGCACCTGGCTGAGACCTTAAAGGCAGATATAAACATCAGAACATAATGATGTGTAGGAAGTACATTCATGGAGTCCCTTATGATTCTTTTTTTTTTCTTCTAAAGTTCTATTGGAGGTCCTGGTGTGTCATCCCTAGTGTTTTGAATGTTAAGCAGTGGGTGGCACTATCAGTGAGATTTCTACTGAAACACCTCTGTGGTGTGGATGGACATCTCCTCTTGTTAAATTAAGAATAGACTCGGTTGCAGGCCTGTAACTGAGAACTGACCCACAGAATAATTGGAACCAGAAGTGGTTGCATGTTCTCAAAGAAATGAGAATTGGAATGGGCTTTATTATTTGGGTGGGGAAGAGTTACCATTAAGGATGGGAGCACTAGTAGTATTCCATGATGTCAAGAGCAAACTTCTGTTACACTTTATCACTTGGGGTTGCCTGGACTGAGGGAGTGGTTTTGACAGACTGTAAAAAAAACCCAAAACCCTGTGGGGGAACATTATAGAGAACACAGATACAGGGGAAAGGACTGGATGCTTCTAACTACATTGAAGACCCGAACAACAGACTTGGGGGCTTAATTCCTAGGCTCAGTTAGAGAACAGAGGCATTTCAGTGCCTCACCTAAAACAGCCTCCTATAGCTCCAGGGCTGGTGTGTGCAAAAACAGCCATAGGAGCTGTTCCTGTAGGGTTCTGGATTGAAACATTGGGTGAATTAATGGCTTTATCCAGTCTCTCTGATAAAAGGTAGGGCATTGGTTGGTAAAGAAGTGGGCCCTGGAAGAATGGAATTGGAACATTTAGGAAAATTTGCTAAGTCCAGTTTCCCTGAACATCCTAGGGCAGCAGAAATACTCCTCTCCTGTTAATGAGGCTGATTCTATGATACCTAAGGCATTGTGATGACTTCACAGAATAAGATGCCAGGTTTCCTCCTGCCCCACTCTACCACCACATCTGACATCTGGAGTTAGATCTCAATATGCTCTTGGGGATCAATTACACATCAAACTTAGGTGTTGACTTAAGCATTTCAATATTTTGCATCAACAAAAAAATCTTGGGAAATATGGGAATTGGTCCTAAGGATGCAAGACCAGTGAGGGAGAAACATATTTTAGATGTGTTTGAATTTGTCAATTTTGGTGCATTTTCAAGAGATACTGGATTAATTCATATCAGTTCATATCAAATGAAATTAATTCATATTAGTTCATATCAAATGAACTCAAGTAACTGGATGCACATTTAACTATTATCTTGAATTGTTGATTAATACTGGACTCAGTAGTCACCTTTGCCAAATGAAGTGAAAATGACAGAAGCGTCTTGGATTTAATGTAAAACAAGGAATCTAGAGTCTTAGGAAGACATGGGATTTGGAATAGATTTATCATGTACAACCAGCTCATTCTTTCAAAACATGTCCTGCAAGGGAACTTAGATGATACTCTCTTGATCTCGCGTTAAAAAGACACTGATAAGGGAAACACCAGAGACTTTAATAATTACTTCACTGGCTATTCTCTCTAGGCTTGGATAAAAGCGAGAACAGCAACCATTTAAATGGCTTCCTGATTTCAACGAAAATGTTGGGTACTCAGAGAATAAGAGGCAAATTATTAGCCATTAATGCCCAGAAGCAAAATAAACATGTTACCTTTGAAGGCAGAAAAGCATAAATGGTAATCAGAATAATTTGCTCTACATGGAATTTTGGCCATAAATAATTGATCATGGGTTTTCTAAATGTGAAATGGATATTCCACTAAAATTCTGCTTGATTTGTATGCCTGAAAAAAAGATATATATATAAAAATAATTCAGAATTAAATGAATAGAAGCCTGACTTAGAACACTATAGAAACTTTCAGACTCTCAACCAACTAATAAATCTGACCTAGCACCATTGAAAGGAAGGTTCTTGTAAGTAACTCTCCAAGTATTTACTGTAAACCTTCCTCCTAGCCTTCCTCAAACAGACCTGTGGCAAATTCAAGTTTAATTATTTGCTGACCATTAGGAAATACCTAATTTTGGGGGGGGGGGATAAAGACATTGTCTTTATGAAAACATTACTCTCTGGTGATTCAGGACAGTACTGTGATCCAGAGGTCAGAATTGAGACTTATGAGGGCCAGGTGGTAGAGAATTTAGGTCTCACATTATCTAATAGTGGGCCCAGTGCGTCCACAGACCCATTACGGTCACTGCTGCATAGATGGAAAGGACGTATCCTCAGAAACAGGCAGGATTCTTACGTTAGTCTCCTGACTTATGGAATGGTCACTATTCAAAACTGAGTGGAAACCCTTGGAACTAAAGGAAATATATACTTAGAATAATTGCAGAGATTAGTCCATCTTTTATGGATTTGCAAGATTCCAAGATGGTTAATTTTTATTATATCCTACTTAATTCTCTTGTAGGGTCTATAGTGTGACAGAAGAGTCTTGGGGAATGACAATAAGTTATTATTGTACATGTAATTAAATAATCGCTCCAGTTGTAAGCACTGTTCCAGATGTGTTATTTTCATTATTAAATAATCCCAACTATTGGCTTCTGTTCTTCAGAATCTAAATATAGCTTGAAATTGTTGGTCCCTTCTCCACATACTAATAACACCAGAAATAGTTTATTTTCACCTAGAATTGCATGAGTGTAACATAACTAACTTGATCTAGGCCATGTCAGTCACTGTTTGCCTTAATTTATTCCTCAGGAATATTCACCACCCAATTCCTCAGGACAACATGCTAGTCTACCAAAATGACATCTTGCTGATAGGACCAAAGAAGCAGGAAGTAGTAGGTATCCTGAATAGTTCAATGAGACACATGTGCACTGGCTGCCTCCATGAAGATATTGGGGATATATCCTTGAGCATATGAGGATATATCTGACAAAAAGAAATACAAGTTGCAGCACATGGTAATACCTCTCATTAAGAAAGAGGTACAATATTAAATATATCTATTTTTATTTTGAAGACAACATAAAGCATATAATTCCAACTTACTTACCCATAATGCTTATAACCTTGAGAAAGAGAAGGGTCTGCAGCAATACAAGCAACACTGCTTTTTGGGTCTCATGAGCCAGAT